>NC_133655.1:145906390-146229379 GCF_009905375.1 Apium graveolens
TTAATTAATTAATCATATTTAATGAATTAGAGAATTTATATAAATAATGATAAAATAATTTTATTATTATTTATTTCTACTACCGGCTTGATATTGAACCTACAGGGTCACACCATAAAAGAGAATGATTTAATGGTGGAGGAATTAATTAATAATGGCTGATAATTATTTATTTATTAAATAAATAATTAATTGGAAAATTTAATAATTGATTAAATGAGATTTAATTGATTATAAATTAATTAAGAAAAGGTTCTTAATATTAATAATTAAGAATTTAATTTTTGGAAATTAAATCAAGTGAGAGAATTATTTCTAAAGAGTTTAGAAAAGGATTAATAATTAAAAGGTGTTTTAATTATTAGTGAGAATAATAAAGGGTTAATAATAATAATATTTTTGTTGTGAATATGTTGTGCACTTGATGAGTACCTAAACAAAACATCTAAGTAGATTTTACTTAGTGAAATAATGTAGCACTCGACGGATAAGAATTATAGTCCCGACGGATAACTCATTTTAGTCCCGACGGATGAGTAACTTATTATCCATCGAGTGAGTAGCTTATGTAATAATGAGTTTGTAGCACAGTGTTGTATACACCTTTGTATAGAATCTGTAGTAGTATATAAGTCATGTTGACTTTAACTAGATATGCAGAATAGGTTGATTAACTGTACATAAGCAATGTCTTGTAATTCTGTATAAGTGAAATGAAGTCAAGTGCCAAAATAGCTATCAACGGATGCTTAACAAAGCTTCGACGGATGATCAAATGACTTTCAACGGATGTTTAAAATAGCAGTCGACGGATGATCAAGTAAGTCATCGACGGATGATCTGAAAGTCGACGGATGATAATATCAAGATTCAAACATCAGTTGAACAGTGAAAGCTGACACACAGCCGTCGAGATGGATACAAACACACTGTGGAAGCCCATTAACTGGGTAATAGAGGACGAAAAGCAGCAAAGATCAAGACTGTTAGATTTTATATTTATTCAGTTCTTTTGACTTTGTAATCTTGGTAATATATAAACCAAGAGAGTAGCAAATAGAAAAATAACTAAGAGAGCTAAGAAACAAATACAGAGAAATCTTTGTAAGCACTATCTTTAGCATTTCCTGTGTTCTTAGTAGTTCTATTTTGTATAAGCAGCTGTGAGCATTTCTGCACACAGAGTTCTCTCGATATATTAAATATATCTCTGGTGGAATTGTTTAAATCCACCAGAAAGTTTTAAAGACTCTTGTTTTTAATTACTCTTGTTTTGATTCATTAAAGTTTATATTCCGCATTGTGCTAATCAAACAAATATATCTATAATCGAGTTGAACATTTTTATCTTAAAGAAAAAGTTCAAGAATTCCATTCAACCCCCCTTCTGTAATTCTTGCTATATTGTTAAGGGACTAACAATTGGTATCAGAGCAAGCTCTTAATCTACAAAGAGTTTAAAGATCAAAACAATTCAGCAAGATGAAGAAGAAAGATGTTGGAGTCAAGATTCCTTCTCTTGATAAAGATAATTACCATCATTGGAAGGTAAAGATGCATCTTCATATGCTTTCTCAAGATGAGGCCTATGTGGACTGCATAGAAAGAGGCCCTCATGTTCCAATGAGAGCTGCAATAGGAAATGAACCATCAGTTCCAAAGCCAAGGCATGAATGGTCTGATCCTGATCTTGAACAAGTCAGGAAAGATAAAAAGGCCATGAACATTCTGTTCAATGGTGTTGATGCAGATATGTTTGATAACATCATCAACTGCAAGACTGCCAAGGAAGTTTGGGACACAATATAGATAATCTGTGATGGTACTGAGCAAGTAAGAGAAAATAAAATGCAGCTCCTGATTCAGCAATATGAGCATTTTCAAAATGAAGAAAGTGAGTCACTCACTGACATTTTTAGTAGATTCCAAAAGCTACTAAATGCTCTTAAATTGCATGGAAGAGTCTATCAAACTAAAGACTCCAATCTGAAATTTCTCAGATCTCTTCCAAAGGAATGGAAACCAATGACAGTCTCATTGAGAAACTCACAAGATTATAAGGAGTTTACTTTGGAGAGACTGTATGGCATTCTGAAGACCTATGAGCTTGAAATAGAGCAGGATGAAAGAATGGAGAGAGGAAAGAAGAAAGGAGGATCCATTGCACTAGTGGCTGAACTGGAAAAGGAGAAGGAAGTGAAGATGGAAGCTGTGGAATCAACTTCAAAGGCCTGTGAAAGCAAGGGTAAAGGGCTAGCTGCAGAAAGTGAAGATTCTTTGAGTCAAGATGACATGGAGGACATTGATGAGCACCTAGCATTCCTTTCAAGAAGATTTTCCAAGCTCAAGTTCAAGAAGAACTTTGGAGCTGCCAAGCCAAATAGAAACATGATGGATAAATCAAAATTCAAGTGTTTCAAATGTGGCTTGGCAGGGCATTTTGCAAATGAGTGTAGAAAGTCAGATTCCAGTAAGAAAAGATTTGAGTCTGTGGATTATAAGCAAAAATATTTTGATTTACTCAAACAAAAGGAAAGGGCTTTTATTACACAAGAGAATGACTGGGCAACTGATGGTTTGGATGAAGATGAGGATGTCAGCTATGTCAATCTAGCCCTTATGGTCAAGTCGGATGAAACAGAGACAAGTTCCTCAAGCAATCAGGTAATTACTACAAACCTTGCACATTTATCTAAAGCTGAGTGTAATGATGCAATAAATGACATGTCTACAGAATTGTATCATTTGCGTGTTACACTTTAAGTCCCTCACTAAAGAAAATGCTAAAATCAAAGAAAACAACTTGTTTTTGAGTGAGAGGAATAATGTGCTTGAGTCTCAGTTTGTTGAGTTTGAGAAACTAAAAATTGAGTGTAAAATTGCTAAGGAGGAATTAACTGAGTCCTTGAAAAAGGAAGAAATTTTAAAGAAGCAGCTCGATCGTGAACAGAAGGTGATTAAAGCATGGAAAACATCCAGAGATGTTCATGCTCAAATCACCAAGGTTCAAGGAATTGAGTCCTTTTGTGATGAAGCCTGGAAAAAGAATAAGGAGAAACTAGAACCTATTTTGGTAGATGGATTGCTGACAGATGTAGACTCGATGGATGATGAGGACTATCCGTCGGATAACAAAATGTGTTATCCGTCGAATGATAAAAATCCTCATCCGTCGGCTGTGAGCAAACCCATTAGCAAATCCAAATTAACCAAGCTAAATGAAAAGTATGGGTCTGTTTCCAAGAACTTTGTTTCAGGGGAGTCAAGTCAAGCCAAGAAAGGGAAGAAGGCTAATGTTGGTCATATGACTGTCAAACAGTTGAGTGACAGACTTGAGAAGATAGAGGTAAAAACAGAGACTAAAAGGAAAAACAATAGGAATGGTAAAGTAGGGATTAACAAACATAATAACTACACACCTGACAAATATGCTCCTAGAAAAATCTGTGTCAAATGTGGTAGTGTAAATCATTTGTCTGTTAATTGCAAATCTGCCATGCCTACTCCCATGTCTGTTCAGCCTCAATTCTCTAACATGAATGCCATGCCTCCTATGCCTGTTAATGCTATGCCTACACAGAACATGAATGCACAGTTTGCTAATATGCCATTTGCACCTAATCCATATTATGCTGCATACAATATGCCTCAAATGCCATTTAGCATGCCTTACTGGAATAACATGTTTGCATCAAGCATGCCATTTCCTGTTAGCCATAACATGCATAATAATTCTGTTACATCTAGTGGTTTCAAAGGCCCAACCCAAATGACTAAGGAAGAATCTAAAATTTCTAAGTCAAATGAGTTAAGACCTAAGAAACATAAGAAGAAAGCTAACAAGGCAGGACCCAAGGAAACTTGGGTACCAAAATCAACTTGATTTGATTTTGATGTGTGCAGGGAAATAGAAGGAATCTTTGGTACTTGGATAGTGGTTGTTCAAGACACATGACTGGTGATTCTACCCTGCTCACAGAGTTTGAAGAGAGAGCTGGCCCAAGTATCACTTTTGGATATGACAGCAAAGGTTATATTGTGGGATATGGCTTGATTTCAAAGGACAATGTCATCATTGAAGAAGTTGCCTTAGTGGATGGTCTCAAACACAATCTGTTGAGTATCAGCCAACTTTGTGATAAAGGTAACTCAGTAACCTTCAACAAAGAAACCTGTGTTGTGATTAATAATCAAAACAACAAAGTGGTTCTCACTGGTGTGAGAAGAGGAAATGTGTATCTAGCTGACTTCAACTCAACTAAAGCAGAATCTGTAACTTGTCTTCTCAGTAAAGTAAGTCAAGATGAAAGTTGGCTATGGCACAAGAAGCTATCCCATTTGAACTTCAAGACCATGAATGAGCTGGTAAAGAAAGAGCTGGTTAGAGGCATTCCTCTGGTGGAGTTTACAAAGGATGGACTGTGTGATGCCTTCCAAAAAGGGAAGCAAATTAAAGCATCATTCAAGAAGAAACTTGATTCAGCAATTGAAGAACCTCTGCAACTGCTTCACATGGATTTGTTTGGACCAGTCAATGTATTGTCAATCTCAAAGAAAAGATTTTGCCTAGTAATTGTAGATGATTTCTCAAAGTTTTCTTGGACCTATTTCCTAAAGTCCAAAGATGAAGCTAGTAAAATCATCATCAATCACATAAGGCAAGTTAACAATCATCCTGATTTCAAAGTTAGAAGAATCAGGAGTGACAATGGAACTGAGTTCAAGAACTATGTCATGAGAGCATTCTGTGAGGAAAATGGGATCCTGAATGAGTTTTCAGCAGCAAGGACTCCACAACAGAATGGAGTAGTGGAAAGAAAGAATAGATCTCTTATTGAAGCTGCAAGGACAATGCTTGAAGAATCAAAATTACCAACATATTTCTGGGCTGAAGCTGTCAACACTGCCTGCTACACTCAGAACATCTCTCTGATTAATCAAGCAAAATGCAAGACACCTTATCAATTGTTCAAGAACAAGAAGCCAACTCTGAACTTTCTTCATGTCTTTGGCTGTAAATGCTATATTCTGAGAAATCAAACTGATCAAAATGGGAAGTTTGATGCTAAAGCAGATGAAGGAATTTTTGTTGGATATGCTGTTGGTAAAGCATATAGAGTCTACAATCTAAGAACCAACATTATTGTTGAATCTATACATGTTGTGTTTGATGATAAAAAGATTGAAGGACTAAAAGATGGAGATTACCATGAGAGCCTCAAATTTGACAATGTTGAGATGGTCAGTGATGAAAGTGATGATGAGAGTGATCAAGAAACAGTGTCTAAGGATAATGCAGACAAATTTACTACAAATGAAGCACAAAACTCAACATCTGTCGAGTTACATAATGCTTCATCCGTCGGAAGGCAATCTGTATTATCCTTCGGAAGACAACCTGCCTCATCCGTCGGTACTCAAAATTCACCATCCGTCGGGTTATCAAAAGGAGCAGGAAGTCAAGGCAGATCACCCATAGAAAGCACCCCAATCTCAAATCAAAGATCCACAAACTCAGGGGGAGTTTCTAGCAATCAAAAATCAATCACACATTAAGACAACATTGAGGTCTCTTCATCTAGGGCTAATCTACCTCAACCAAGAAAATGGACAAAAGATCACCCCTTTGAACTGATTATTGGTGATGTTTCTTCCAGAGTTCAAACCAGGAGAGCAACTCGAGAAGAATGTCTATACAGCAGCTTCCTGTCTAAGGAAGAACCAAAGAAGGTAGAAGAAGCCTTATCAGACCCTGATTGGATTTTAGCTATGCAAGAGGAGCTAAACCAATTTGAAAGGAATAAAGTATGGAAGCTGGTACCCAAGCCTAAAGGAAAGAATCTAATAGACACCAAATGGGTATTCAGAAATAAGATGGATGAAAATGGCATAGTAGTAAGGAACAAAGCAAGATTGGTTGCTAAAGGCTATTGTCAGCAAGAAGGGATAGATTTTGATGAAACATTTGCTCCTGTTGCAAGACTTGAAGCCATCAGAATCTTCTTAGCCTATGCAGCCCATGCCAATTTCAAGGTCTATCAAATGGATGTCAAAAGTGCCTTTCTAAATGGAGATTTGGAGGAAAAAGTGTATGTAAGTCAACCTCCTGGCTTTGAAGATCCAAATTTCCCAGAGTATGTCTATTATCTACTGAAAGCACTTTATGGACTGAAGCAAGCACCTAGAGCCTGGTATGACACTTTATCAAAGTTCCTTTTGGAAAATCACTTCACAAGAGGTACTGTAGATAAAACTTTATTTTTCAGAAATGTGAATGGCTCTAGCATACTTGTTCAAATTTATGTAGATGATATTATTTTTGGCTCTACAGATGAGAAACTTTGTAAAAAGTTTTCCAAACTGATGCAAAGCAAGTATGAAATGAGTATGATGGGAGAACTAACTTACTTTCTTGGTTTACAAGTTAAGCAAGTTAGTGATGGAATATTCATTAGTCAAACTAAATATATTTTTGATCTTTTAAAGAAGTTTGATCTAATGGATTGCACATCTGCAAAAACTCCCATGGCCACTGCAACTAAGCTTGAACTAAACACTACTGAAAAGACTGTGGATATTTCAAGTTATAGAGGCATGGTTGGCTCACTTCTGTACTTAACAGCCAGTAGGCCAGATATAATGTTTGCTACATGTTTGTGTGCTAGATTTCAGGCTGATCCTAGAGAGTCTCATTTGATAGCTATTAAAAGAATTTTCAGATATCTCAAAGGAACACCAAACCTTTGCATTTGGTATCCTAGAGATTCTGGTTTTGATCTAACTGGTTATTCAGATGCAGATTATGCAGATTGCAGAATTGATAGAAAAAGCACAACAGGAACCTGTCAATTTTTAGGAGACAAGCTTGTGTCCTGGTTCAGTAAAAAGCAAAATTCAGTTTCTACTTCTACAGCTGAAGCTGAATATATTGCTGCTGGCAGTTGCTGTGCACAGATTTTATGGATGAAAAATCAATTGCTAGACTATGGTTTGCAAGTTGAAAGGATTCCTATTTTCTGTGACAACACAGGTGCAATTTCCATCACTGAAAATCCAGTGCAACATTCAAGGACAAAGCATATAGACATCAAGTACCATTTCATAAGGGAACATGTAATGAATGGTACTGTAGAGTTACATTTTATTCCAAGTGAGAAGCAACTTGCAGATATTTTTACCAAGCCACTGGATGAATCCACCTTTTCTAGGTTGGTAAGTGAGTTAGGTATGCTTAATTACTCTTGAATTTATCTGAATTATTCTTGCAAGTTGAAAAGAAGCCAGAAATTTAGTTGATTTTTGGTCTTGGATGAAATTTTGGCTAAGTCAAAATTTGTATCTCGACGGATGACCATTATCCATCGGGTTGAGTCATCCGTCGATATACAAATTGTAAATAAAAATCAATTACTTTTCTGGAATATTTTAAAGCTCGACGGATAACATCTTATCCTCATCCGTCGAAGTGTCTAAATCTTAACCGTTAATTCCCTGAACATTATCTATCGAGTATACTTACAGTTTGTAAGCATTACACGACAGATAATGGGTGGAATTTTTAAAAGTTTATTTTAAACCGGTTATTTTAGGCAATTTCTATTGGGTAATTTACTTCTCTTTATTATTTTTATCCATTGATTTTGAGTAGAGTATAAAAGCTTATTTCATTCTAATCATTTTCTTTTATCATTCTCAAATTCAACTGTGTTATTTCATTCTCTCTCAAGCAAAAATCCTCTTTCTCTTCAAGCATCTCTTCTCTAACAATGGCACTCGTAGTAAAGATCATGTCACATACTGGGTTCATCTATGAGAAGAACAACTTCACTGCCTTGGTCAATAAGGGGATTCGGCAATCTGAAGACTATCATAAGATAATGGACTTCGTGAAGAACTGCAAGTTAAGTTTTGTTATGCTGGAATCACCCACAATCTATTGTGAAGTTGTTGAGGAGATGTGGACAACAACAATCTACAACTCTACTGACAAAACCATCACTCTGACCATCAAAGGTAATGTTTTCTATATCAATACTGATGTAATAAAAGCATGTTTCAAGATTCCTGATGATAATGTTACTGCACCACACACTGACACTGATATTGTCAATATGCTAAATTCCATTCATTATGCACTTCCTACTGCAAAACTAAGTGAAATTAGAAGACTAGGTCTTAGGAAGGAATGGAGTTACTTGTGTGATGTAGTAACTAAGGTCTTTTCTGGAAAAATCAGTAATTTTGATTCTGTAAACATTTCCATGCTTAACATGCTATACATGCTAGTTACAGACAAATATTACAATTTTAGTGACCTGGTAGTGTATGAGTTAGGTTTTAAACTAGGTGACTTAGCCAAAAGAGGAAAGAATATATACTATGCTAGATTTTTTATGCTTTTGGCTAACCATCTTTGTGAAGAGATTGTACTTGAGAACCCAACCAACAAATTAGCTTGTTGGGTTCAAGAGAGAAGAATCATTGCAGATTTGAACAGAGCCAACCATCACAGGGATGTGCTAATGTTCTATTTTCCTATAATGCTGACACCTCAGGTAAGTGAGGTAAGTTCATCTACACCCTCAACTATTCCAATCCCTTCTATTTCTTTGACATCAGGCATAGCTATGGCAACTGTGACAATGACCAAACAGTTGCCTACCAAAGCTTCCAAAACAACTGCAATTTTTAAATCCAAATCAAAGAAAACCCCCTCTAATATCTCTCAAAAGGTACCAATTGAAAAATCTACCAAAGCCAAAGAGGGGAGTGTGAATGAGGGTAAGATAGGTGAGGGAAGGGGTGAACATCAAAGAAACCCCAAGGATAAGGTTGGAGAGATGAGTGAATCCCAGCCTAGCCACACTACAGTTTCCCAACAAACTGCAGTGCTTAAAAAGGACAGAAGCTCACTTCTAGCTGCATCCTCCCAAAAGGATGTGGCTATTGAACAAAGCTCTCATCCAAGAGCACAGACCAAGAGGGTTAGGGACACAAGCTCACACCAAACTTACACTAGAAAGAAGAAATCCAAAACAACTGGGGATGCACAGGGCACACACTTAGTGCAAACTAGTGACCTTCTCAAATTCAGATTGATGTGGCTCCAATAAATGTGGAGTCACAACCAAAATCTCTCATTATAGAAGCCACTGAAACACAATACTCACCAACCAACTCACTAGAAGTGGACATGATAAACACTTCAATTCCTGATTCTCCTTCTTTAACTCTGTTGGGGAAGCCAAAATCCAGTGCAAGTGAGCATCATCTTTTAGATGATTTGTTGGCTCACTTGCCAATTCTTTCTGATTCTATTGTGACATCTGTGCCTCAAATAACTTCAATCAACACAGAGTCAACAATAGTTTCTCTTCCCACCTCATTCATTTCTACTCTCTCGATAGATATTGCTCATCCGTCGAGTGGTGATTGTGTCCCGACGGATAAGCTTAACAGCAGTTATCCGTCGGATAGCTTTACCACTCACCCGACGGATATCACTTATCCGTCGAGTGTCTCTGCACAACTTCAAACTTCAATAATTTCAAGTGCAGAAGATTTGGTGGTAATACAATCACTCTTAGGACTGAGAGAGGAGAGTGTATTGAGTGAGAGGCTGGGTTGCTCCCAGGCAAAAGGAGAGGAAAAGAGTGAATCTCAGCAATCCATTCATTCAGGATTGGCAAAAGTGAGTGAGAGGAGTCCCACCTTAGTAGGTGAAGGTGAGGGTGTGAGGGTGGGGAGCCAGGGTGAGACCCTGATGCAACAAAAGAGAGAACATGAGAGAAAAGCAGGTACTGGAGAAATAAGGATGGAACCAGCCATTGCTAGTGAGTCAATGATTGTGGATGATGCTGAAAAGGAAAGACAATTTCAGCAACATTACAAAGCTGTAATTGATAACATTTCCTTGGATGCTGACACTTTTACTCACCCTGTTTTAGCCTATCAACTGTTGGCCGCTCAGGGCAATGTGGAGGCAGAGCAGACTTTGCACTTAGTGCACACCACAGAATCTCTTCAAAGAGATAAAGCTGCTGTAAACAGGATGCCTCCTCAAGCTGGAGAGCCATCTGAAGAATTTGGAGTAAATTCTGATGATGATGACTCTAGTTCTTTGCATGGAAGCATGAACTTAGGGGGAGCTGAAGGCCCAAGTTCTGCTTTAAGTTTACCTGAATGGGCATGGGCAAAGGACTTTACTCCAGGACAATTTGAGGTGTCTTTGGTAAAACAAGTAACAGCTATTCAGCAAGCCCTTCAGGAAGCTTCAGATGCTGGTACCAAGGCTGTTCTTAAAGCTCATCTAGACTCTTTGCACTTAATGAAGATCCAACACTCCAGACAGAATATCAGTGTGGATGAATTGAAAAAGGAGATAGCTGACTTAAAGACATACAACTCTGAGAAGCTGGATTCAATAATGCCATATGGTACCATGCATGATCTTTTACTAAGGTTGAGAAGAGAATCAGATTCTGACAAGAAGATAGCCAAGCTGGAGACCCGAGTCCAGGTTATTGAGAATTCAGTGGCTCTACTTCTTCAAAATCAACAGACTCAGACAAATCTTCTCATGCAACTGGCTAAAGCACAAGGCCTAACTCCTCCACTTGATGATAACAAAAAGGGGGAGAGAGAATCAAGTAAGGGGGAGAAAGGACCAACTGAGGGGGAGAACATTGTAGTTCAAATCAGCAAAGTAATTGTACCTTCAATTACTATCTCCAAGCCACCAGTTGCAGATGGTATAGATCTTATAAATGCAGCAACAACAAATTTGAAAGATGCTGATAAAGAAGAGTTGACTCTGATCAACTGGAAAAAGATTGATGAGGAAATACAGAAAAAGTTTCAATTAGTCAAGGAACCAGATCAGTCAGCCATCCATCACTCTCATGTCAAGCCAATCAATGTGAATGAGATGAGCATGAACTATCTGGAGAAAGGACAATCTTCCTGCATCAAGACTACAAAGGCTGAGATAATTCTTAAACCAAGGGCAAACTATCCAAAGTCATCTTTGAAGAACCCTATGGATACTGTGTATGAGACACCCAAGCCTGATGAAAAGAAGCTTCTGTCAAGATCTATTCTCCTCTACAAAGATCCAGCTGATTCAGCCTCAAGAAAGAGAATTGCAAAAATATTCAGAAATGGGAAGGAAATTTGTGTGGTAGCTGGACATCCACAATTTGCTCATGCAAAGGAAGAAGAAAAAGCCAGATTGAAGCAGGAAAAGAGGCAAGCTGCTCTAGATGCAAAGAAGTCTAAACAAAAGAAAGAACAGTTTGCTATCTTGACCAAGCTACAGGCTGTGAACTCTTCTCAACAAATTCTCTCTCAAGCTACTGAATCAAAGAAGAAGATTGAAGAACAGAAGAAATCTCCAAGAAAGAAAGAACTGGCTAAAAGAACAAAAAGAAAGTTGGATATTGTTAACAAGGAATTGGAAGATCAATTTCCAATGGAATCCACTAAAGCTGAAACTCAAGCATCAAAGCCCTCTGTGGTATTTGAAGACATAAGGGTGGTGGACCCCTACAGGAACATACATGGAGAGCCTATTGTGCCAAAGGATGAGCCAATAGAGTGGGATAAATTACCAATTCCTGACTTCAACTTGCCAATTCTCACCAAGCCAAGAAGGACAAAATCAAGGGCAGTCAAGAAAGTGAAGCTGTCACCTCTCAAATCTAAGGCAGTAGTCAAAGCTCAACCCAAGATCAACAAGGGAGACTACTTGTACTTGTGTGACATCAAAGAATTCTCAGACCTAAACCTTTATCTGGAGGAGCTGGATAAGGTAAGGGCAATTGATGCATACAGAAACCTACCTGAAAGGTTGGTATTCAAGTACAAAGGAGGAAGGGAGATTCAGTGGCCTCTTCACATGATACTTCAAGAAAGCCAAGCTGTGTTGATCAAAGTCTATTCATCCTTCAAGAAAAACTTTGGGTTTAATATAACTGCAAGAAGATTAGTATTGAAGAAGATTGAAGAGCTAAGGAGTGTTAGAGCCAAAGATGCACTACCCAAAACTCTTAACATCCCATACACAGGGAGAAGAGTGCATCTAAGGCCCTACTGGCTGATAGAATTCATGGATGACAAGGGTGTGAGAAGATTCTTCAGATTAGAAGACCAATTGAGTATCTCTAGCAATGAGACTCTCTTGGAAATGCAAGAAATGTTAGATCTCTCAGAATCTGATGAATTAGAATTCCACAGACAGCTCCAGAATCAAATTGAAGAAAACAACAGAAAGCTTGGAAGTAGATCCAGACCTTCAAGAAACTAGAAAAATCTGCTCAGGCTAGAGGAGCATCTTGAACTGACTGTGAGCCAAACCTTGTATATCTTGTTTAAATTGAAGCACTTTCAGTTTTATCTACTTATCTTTAAAGATATATATTTAGGATGTTTTGTTATCATCAAGTATCTCTTAATTTATGGCTACAATTCCAGTAGACATAAATTGGGGGAGATTGTTGTGAATATGTTGTGCACTTGTTGAGTACCTAAACAAAACATCTAAGTAGATTTTACTTAGTGAAATAATGTAGCACTCGACGGATAAGAATTATAGTCCCGACGGATAACTCATTTTAGTCCCGACGGATGAGTAACTTATTATCCATCGAGTGAGTAGCTTATGTAATAATGAGTTTGTAGCACAGTGTTGTATACACCTTTGTATAGAATCTGTAGTAGTATATAAGTCATGTTGACTTTAACTAGATATGCAGAATAGGTTGATTAACTGTACATAAGCAATGTCTTGTAATTCTGTATAAGTAAAATGAAGTCAAGTGCCAAAATAGCTATCAACGGATGCTTAACAAAGCTTCGACGGATGATCAAATGACTTGCAACGGATGTTTAAAATAGCAGTCGACGGATGATCAAGTAAGTCATCGACGGATGATCTGAAAGTCGACGGATGATAATATCAAGATTCAAACATCAGTTGAACAGTGAAAGCTGACACACAGCCATCGAGATGGATACAAACACATTGTGGAAGCCCATTAACTGGGTAATAGAGGAAGAAAAGCAGCAAAGATCAAGACTATTAGATTTTATATTTATTCAGTTCTTTTGACTTTGTAATCTTGGTAATATATAAACCAAGAGAGTAGCAAATAGAAAAATAACTAAGAGAGCTAAGAAACAAATACAGAGAAATCTTTGTAAGCACTATCTTTAGCATTTCCTGTGTTCTTAGTAGTTCTATTTTGTATAAGCAGCTGTGAGCATTTATGCACACAGAGTTCTCTCGATATATTAAATATATCTCTGGTGGAATTGTTTAAATCCACCAGAAAGTTTTAAAGACTCTTGTTTTTAATTACTCTTATTTTGATTCATTAAAGTTTATATTCCACATTGTGCTAATCAAAACAAATATATCTATAATCGAGTTGAACATTTTTATCTTAAAGAAAAAGTTCAAGAATTCCATTCAACCCCCCTTCTGTAATTCTTGCTATATTGTTAAGGGACTAACAATTTTATGGGAAAATTTTCAGCTGAAAATTTTGCCTATAAATATACTATTATAAACCCTATTTTTGCCTCAACCAAAAAGATTTACAAAACCCTAATTCTCTCCATCTCCTCATCCTTCATTACATCGTTTTCTTGGTGGATACCGGTGGAGTGCTTCACACTTGAGGAGCAGCTGCTAAGGATATCCGTTCATCGTTCTTGGATCGCTATTAAAGATCTCCATCTTTCCATTAACGTAAAGCTTCTTAAGGTAAACATACTGAACTACGAATTAAATATTATTTTTCGCATGGATCCTGCGGAGGGTTTCGGTTTTTTTTTAAGATTAAATTTACGTTTTCGCTGCGTTTATGTGCTAAAAACCCTTCAATGGCATCAGAGCTACTTGCGAAAAGTTTTTAATTCGTTTATGTGTTTAACTGTTTTCGATATATTAGCATGTACGTGATTCGCCATGATTTGATGTTGATATAATATGCTTATATATATATGGTTTTGAATATATGATATTCATGTGAGTTGTATAATCATAAGATGATTATGTAATCTGTATATATACTGATATATACATGATTTATGTTTGTTCTAATTATGAGAATCATATTAGATACGGATTCTGAATTGGCTGCTGTAGATTTGCTGAAATCTGGGTCTGGTGTCCGATTTACGCAAACGAATACCCTATTCCATAGGTAAATGAGTGTCTTAACAAAACTGATAGCTAAATCTATCAACGACTCGTCTGTAAGGCGTTTGACGCCGTTTACTGTCCGTAAACAGTGATTCTTGTTTTTCTGATTTTTCTGATTTTTCTGATTTTTGTCATATTTTTTTTTATGATTAGATCATGGATAATATGATATGTTAAGATCAGATAATGTGTTTTAACATGCTTTTATGTGTTGTATGAGCATGGTGGATGGTTATGGCCTTTCGACCTTAGTGTAATGGTTTTGGTTTTGGTTTTAAATACGACTTGCATGTTGTCAATCTTTGTAATCATAAATCTCGAATGTAACTCGAGTTATTCTTGTAAGTTCTTTAGATTAGTTTTAATTTCAATCATGTAATGTAATTGAAGACTCAAGAAGGCTATCCAATGGAGGTGATACAAAAAAGAAGACGAGGCATACAAGAAGTCTAAACAACGAAGAAGACTTATGTAATAAGTAGTTGTATTTATTTCCATCACCATATTAGATTGACCTTGATCTTTATCATGAGCTTGATAAAGATCACATAGGATGGGGCCATAACCAAACACATTTACTTTATTGCACTTTACATTTACTTGTTTATTTAATTTTATATATGAGATATATGCCTATGTTTACCATGCGATGATAGATTTAGGTGAACTTAAATCAATATAAGGCGTGCTCTAGAAAATCTAGAATAGAAATCGTTTCTTGCCTTGACAATAAATATTATGAATATGATCATGAGATTCTTGTGTTTATGAAACACGTAATTAAATATGAATTTTCTATATTGAGAGAAAGGATGATTCTGTCAACAACAGATTTCTATCTGTAAGAAAGGGTTATTAAGTGACGCCTCTTGACAATGCGCCTCTTGACAATGCTCCACCCGATCTGGGAATCATCTGATTATCGATTATTGATTTGCAATATTTAATTTAAAAGGAAGAATCTCTTTAAAATATGATTATGATTGTAACGTAATATAATCCCTCTAAAATTAAATAATATCAAGTAGTAATTGGCCAATGACACAACGGGCTTGTGTCGGTCATAACCTTCCAACATGGTAGAAAGTGGTTCTTATTTTTAAATCATTGTCGTTTCGTGCTACAGCCGAGGGCTTTGATTTCGAAATAAGAAATACTTGTCTATTACATAGAGATGTGTACATTGAATTAGAATCTAAAGGTCGGTACGTGCTACAGCCGTGGGCCGTTGGAGACTGATTCAATTGTACGAAATGTTGGGTTAGACTTGACTTAGAATATTGAGTTTGTCGTGCCACAGCCGTGACTCAATTATTCAAGAGGCTAAACTTATATTAGGGAATAACATAAGATGTAATTGACAAGATTTGTCAGCCTATTGAACATCACATGATGTTTTGTGCCACAACCGAGGTTGTGTGATGGAATGTAGGATCCCTATTCCCACTATAGCATAATGAATGCTTAATTTTCACTTAGGGGGTTGAAAAAATTAGATAAACTAGTGGGAGACACTTATGGATAAAGACCCGATTCATTAAGTGTTTTGAAATGAAATTGAATATTTGCTAAGTGTTGTTATGTGTTTATCATTTACAGATTTACTATATTCGTCATGTCTTCTACACTATCACTCCGGAGCATACTAGATGCTCACAAGTTGACTGGTCCTAATTTAGCTGTTTATTTTCACTGTAACAAGTTGGGGCACTGGAAGAGGAACTGCAAGGTTTACTTTGCAGAATTGAAGAAGAAGAAGGGTAGTAAGACTAACTCTTCTGATTCAGGCATGTTCATGATCGAAGTTAATATGTCACTAGGTCAAATTTCTACTTGGGTATTAGATACCGGCTGTGGTTCTCATATTTGCAATTCGTTGCAAGGACTAAAGGGAAGTAGGACTCTTGAAAAAGATGAGGTGATTCCACGTATGGGCAATGGAGCAAGGGTTGCGGCCATATCTCTAGGATCATTTAGTTTACATATGCCTACGGGCAAGCCTATTATTTTGAATAATTGTTACGTTCTCTCTGTTGTGAGGAATATTATTTCTATTCCTATGTTGGATGTGGATGGTTTTTCATTTATTATTAAGAATAATGAATGTTCTATCCTTAGAGGTAATGTTCTTTTTGGACGTGGCATTTTAAATAATGGTCTGTATGTATGTGACGTAGAGCATGATTTACTTCAGATTTAACAAACTAATAAAAGAAAACGAGATGATAAAAATCTGACCTACTTATGGCACTGTAGGCTAGGTCATATTAGTGAAAATAGACTGCGGACATTGCATAAGGAAGGGTTACTTGACCCCTTTGATTTTGAATCATATCCTACATGCGAGTCTTGTCTATTGGGTAAAATGACCAAATCTCCATTTAGTGGACATGGAGAGAGGGCTGCAGATTTGCTAGGATTGGTACACACAGATGTATGTGGACCAATGTCTACGCAAGTCATGGGTGGATTTTCGTACTTCATTACTTTCATAGATGATAGATCTAGATTCAGATATGTGTATTTGATGAAACACAAGTCTGAAGCCTTTGAAAAGTTCAAAGAATATAAACATGAAGTGGAGAAATAAACCTAACACAGTATTATAACTCTTCGATCAGATCGAGGTGGTGAATACTTGAATGGAGAGTTTCTAGATTATCTCAAAGAAAATGGTATTGTCTCCCAGTGGACTCCTCCATATACTCCACAGTTAAATGGGGTATCTGAAAAGAGAAATCGAACTTTGTTAGACATGATTCGGTCCATGATGAGCTATGCGAATCTTTCAGTATTCCTATGGGGTTATGCATTGGAAACCTCAGCATATTTACTGAATAAGGTGCCTTCCAAATCTGTTCCACAAACACCATATGAGATATGGAAAGAAAGGAAACCGAGTCTTAAACACGTTAAGATTTGGGGACGTCCAGCTTATGTCAAGAAAGTTGACCCAGATAAGCTGGAATCTCGATCCGTAAAATGTAATTTTGTGGGATATCCTAAAGAGACTTTGGGGTATTACTTTTACATCGATCATCGGGTGTTTGTCTCCAAACATGCTACCTTCTTGGAAAAGGAGTTTATCCTTGAAGGAAATAGTGGGAGCAAAATTGAACTTGATGAAGTTCAAGAAGCACAAACTGTAACGACCGGGAAATTTACGTTGTATGATATCATATTTATAATAAAATATGTGTATTAATATGTCATTTATATGTGATTAAATGTGTTGAGTCATTAAACCTTAACTGCTATGTGTTACGTGTTATCTGTTTTGATCCAAATGTGTTTTGGACATTTATTGAGTGTTTTATTGTAAGTTAATTATCTTATATCAAAACCCGTACAGCTCAAAATCATATTTTAAAAGCCCGTATTTCAAACAAAATCATTGGCCCTATTTTGCTAAAAATGCCCTATACCATATCGCTATTCTGAACCTCTAGACGTTTTACAAATTGACCTTTTTCGCGAAAAATGGCTTTTCCGGGCCCCTTCGGGTACCAAAAACCCCACAAAAATCACATTTTTATTTTTATATGATCATGAAATTATCATATATCATTTTTCTTTGCATTTTTGTAATATTCATAATTTTTGGGAATTTTTAGCATTTATTTTGTATTTATTGGATATTTAAAAATTCAATATTAATACCCAAAAATTATAAAAATTGGGGCCAAATATTTTTATTAGGAGTGTAATTAGCCCCTTAATTTTATTTAGGGGTATTATTTTACTTAGTATAAATAGCTGATTTTTCAGTAATTAATTATTAATTTTAATTAAAAATCAGCAAAATAAATCAGAAAATTCAGAAAAGGGAATTAGGGTTTGTGTTGGTGAAGAACAGACAGAGAATCAAAGCTGAATTTGAAGGTGATTCCGGAGTCCAAATCAGTCATGTGAGTATTCGTTTTAAAGCCCAAGAATCGTAGTTTCTGATTATGCAATTAATTTTAGTGTTTGATTTCTGGATTTTAATTTTGTTTTTCGGGTCTAATTTCTTGAATTCGGGTTTTGATTATGGCTGCTTGTTTGATGTTATTGTTGCTGGAAACGATTAGATCCTCAAAAACCGAGTCGAACGGCATCGGTTTCGTAGTGTTTGGATGTAGTTTGCGTGCTCGTCAGAGAACCGCCGCCATGGCGGTGTTCTTCGTCTCCGGTGATGCTCGACGGGGAAGGAGGACGAAGGGAGGCCTGGGAACGAAGGAGGCATCGTTTGTATTGCTGTGCATCAGAAACAGGGAAGAAACGAACTTGAATCACGACGTTTGGCCGTGTGTTCGATCGCCGGGAAAGACGCCGCCGTCGTCGGGGTTCTGGGCAGCCGACGTGTTCTTGTTCGACCCGAGTCGACCCGGTTTCGACCCGGGAAACGACCCGGGTTTGATCCTAAAAACCCAAACCCTGACTGCTATTTTGTGTTTCTGGATTTTTATTTATTTATTTTATTTTCTGAAAATTAGAAATTAGTTTTAATAATTCTAATAATTAGCTAAAAATTAGATTTAAATTCTGAAAAATAATATTATTAATTTCTGAATTATTTTATTAATTTATAAATTCGAATTTAATTATTTATCTAATTATTTATTAGTTATCTAATTAATTAATAATTAGGTAATTAATTAGTAATTAGGTAATTAATTAAAGATTAAATAATATGATTAATAATTCGATAATTAGTTAATATTGCGAATAGTGATTCGATAATAAGAATTATTATTCGAGCGTTAGTTATTCGAATAATATTGCAGTAATTGTTCGTATCGTATAATTAAATACCGATAATTAATTGATTAACGAATCGTTTAAATTCCGATAATAATATATTAATTCGGTAGTACTCGAGAATAGTGCGTAGCTCGTATTTATACGAGTGTTTAATCGATGAGTTGTAAATATTTGCAATAAATTGTGATTAATCCTAATAATTAGGGATTAATTATTTTAAATTAGTAAATAATTATCTATTAATTATTTATTAGTTATTTATTTATTAAATATTTAAAAAGTGATTAATTATTTCAATAATTAGTCACATAATGTTAGATAAATCATAACTTCTTCATTTTAACTCCAAAAATTATAAAAAAATTATTTTTGACTTTGATTTTTCTTAAATAATTATTTAAAAATTATTTTGGGGTTTAAAAATTAGCAATAATTGTTTATATTGAATTATCAGTGTTTAATTGATAATAATTCAACCGTTAGTCCAAATTGAGCGAAACGAAAGCCTGTTGACTCAGAAAAATGAATTGTTTTCACTAATAATAATATAAAGACCTAATTTCTTCTCGAAATTAGTTGATTTTATTGATTGCTTGATTATCAGTCGAAATGTGTGCCGAAACGAGTTCGACAAAATACGGAAAAATGGGAAATGAAGCAGAAGGTGATCAACGGAGCAATCAGCGAATCGATTTCGATTCTAAAAATTATTTTAACTATAAAAACGATTATGCGCTTATGTGCTTATGTGTATTATGTGGTTAATCGAGTCTTACTTGTTTATATGTAATATTCGAGTTGGTTATAAACGTATGGGTAAATAGTAGGAACAAAATGAAGTCGATTTAAGGTACAACCGAAGTACAAAATGACTTAACCAATCTATTTTGCTAACAGAAACTAAGCCAGGCAGGTCAAGTAGAGAATAGACGGAAGTGATTTAATTGCAGTAAGTCACACAGAAGGCAAGTTTCTCCTCTATTCAATTTTCCAGAATAGTGATATTCTCTTCAGATTCTTATTACATTTGCATTACTTTAACTCCTTTATTCATATCTCAGTTCGATTCTTGAATTATTCTTTTCATTTGAATTTATCATTCATATTCCAATTATTACTCACAATTATTAATTTTTTTAGGTGATTAGAATATATCAAAGTATACCGATTGTTCCGGTTGCTATTCCAGGGACTGGATAACATTACTTTTGGGGATTAAGGTTACTTAATCCTAAGGACCGGGACATAACCGGATCCTTGAGATGGGCCGTAGTGCATGGGTGCCCGACGGGATCTATATAGTGAGATATAGATCTGCATTGTATCCTGGCTGATCAGCAGGGTATAGCTGCGAACTTGAGTCCAGTGTTGTTCATTTATATTCGCCAGCAATGGCCTTCTTTTGATTCTTATGAGGTTATATCTTTGCAGATAAACCTGGGATACGGATTCAGTTATATTGCTTTAACATTGTGTATATTTTGTAGACTTGTTGAGCAATTTTGGCTCACCCCTTTTTGTTGTTATTCACCTTATTGTTTCAGTTAAGAAGGAATATGAAACCCGTCAGAACACGAGTGGTAAAGAAGCGGGTCAAGCCTCGGGATCCTCTTATACCCAAGGTGTTGATCCCTATCCAGGAAGAAAGCTTTGAGTTGCCCGAGCAGGTGGAGTGTTAATAGATAGTATGTGTGTTTGAATAAAAGCTGAACTTAGTTTAAAATGAGATAGACAATAGTTTGTAATAAAGAAAGTTTGTGAGATTTTGAATGTGGTTTGTAATAAAAGTAGTTAGTGGTTCTTGTTTTCATACTTCAACCTAGAAAGGTCCTGGTAGTTGTTAAGGGGTTTAGTTTCATTTCTTTATTATTTATCAATAAGCTTGTACAGGTTTGGTGATTAGCTCGTAACCCCCAGACTTATACCCCGGGTCTGGAGGGCGTTACAGTTTGGCATCAGAGCTGTAGGTTTGGTCCCTGAAAATAAGAACATTAGGATTAAGATAGGATAGAGAGATCACATATGATAGGGATAGTCAGATTAGGAAAAAAATAGTGTTAGGATTTAGGTCAGATTAGAATAGGAAAGTATAAATCTTAGAATTATTTAGTGACCTTTTCTTTTCTTTGGTATATTATTAGATGGCTTTTTCGTCAGAGCGGACTGAGTCAGACCCAGTAGCAGCAGCAGTAATAGCCCCAGCATCAGTGCAGATTTTTCCTCCATTGCCACCACCTCCACTATTACCATTTAGGCCAGCCCAGAGATACCACCTCCACTAGAGGTACCGGACTTTGTTGATTATTTCCCTTATATTGAGCCAGAGATGCCTGACTTTCCACCTTTGGAGTTTCCGATGTTTGATATTCCTGATATGATTGATCTTCCACAGTGGGATGATTTAGAGCCGCAGATTCCAGTACCGCAGCCTGAGATTCCAGATATTCCACAGATAGAGCCAGAGGCAGAGCCACCAGTGTATGCACTATGGAGCAGCCAGTCTTATTTCCTGCCCCTTTAGCTATTTATGCCCCTATTCCTGGAGTATATCAGTTTCCACAGCAGGAGTTTATGGATGAGATAGTAGTCGATGGGCCGTTACCTTCTCGAGGTTCTAGCACGGATCTTAGTGAGCATCATACAGTTACTTATCAGCGTTTTCAGGAGGAGAGAGAGGAGAGGGTTCGATGGCAGACCCAGTGCAGAGAGATCCTTGGATTGTTTGAGACGCAGGCAGATGGTCCCGTCCGAGCATTACGATCAAATTACATACTGAGGGAGAGGTTACGTCAGATTCACCAAGTTAGTTCTCAGCAGCTTATGGATCTGAGACAGCAGGATATTAGTGCAGAGACAGCATATCATAGAGCATTGGGACTTACCGAGGCAGTGCTAGAGGCATTGCAGGAGGAGTTGAGTCATGTGCCACCAGGGTTTTGAGTCAGGGACAGATGAGACAGTGACTTCAGAGTATAGATGTACATAGAGGCAACGTAGTATGACCTAGTGAGTAGTGTGTACTAGTAGTTTAACCTGTAGTAGGTTTTGACCTGTAGTAGTAGTAGTATGACTTGTAGCCCCGATGACTTCCAGCGGAGCGAGACTTTTTGTATCAAGCATTTACACCTGAGGCTGGTGTCACATATATATATATAAACTGAACTTTTCAAATTTCTTTTATTTAAATTTCAGTCTTTCCAGTTTTACAGCATTTACTTTTATTTTACTGCTTTACAGTCTTTTATACTATAATTCCTGTTAAAAAAAAATAGAAAAGGATAACCATTTTATTTAACTGCTTACATTTCTAATTTTTATATTCAGCAACTGTTTTCTTTATATAAATCATGTTATTAATACTGGATAAATTGATTTTCTTACATACTGTCAATTGTTTATTAAACTGTTAAATAAATATCACCTGTTTTATTATCAGAAGAAGATGGCACCAAAAAGAAAGACTAGAGCTGAGACCTCTAACAACAATTCTGAAGGTCAGACTAATGAAACCATGAACCAAATGTTCCATCTGATGCAACAACAGATGGTAATGATGCAGCAGCAGATGCAGCATCAGCAACAGCAGATACAACAATAAATGTTACCACAACCACCTCGTCCTGAGCCTCAACCTGTTGTTACTTTTAAGCAGTTTCAGTCAGTTAAACCTCCAGAATTTGATGGGTCTACTGATCCTATTAAAGCTACCACCTGGTTAAAGGAAATAGAGAAAGCTTTTGTACTAGTGAAGGTAGGTGAGGACCAGAAGACTGATTTTGCTAGTTACTTGTTGAAAGGAGAGGCAAATTATTGGTGGGAATCTAAAAAGGCTTTAGAAGGTGAAGATGTTATTGCTTGGGATAAGTTTAAAGAATTATTTTTAGAAAAGCATTTTCCTCGCTATGTAAGGAATCAGATGCAGATAAAGTTTTTAGAGCTGAAGCAGGGAAGTATGTCTATAACAGAATATGAAGCCAAATTCAATGAATTGGCTAGGTTTGTTCCGGAACAGGTGGACACTGAAGGGAAACGAGTGCAGAGGTTTCAAGAAGGATTACGACCATGGATACGCGGACAAGTTGCAGTTTTTGAATTAGCAACATATACTGCTGTAGTCCAGAAAGCTTTGATCATCGAAGGGGAAAGTGAAAGATCTCAACGAGATAGAGGACAGGGAAGTTTCCAAGACCGTTTCAACAGAAAGCCGGGATTTCAAGCCCGGGCAAATCTGAATTTTAAAAGGATAGGACAGGGTACACAAAAAGCAGGTAATCGTTTCCAAGTCTCCAACCAGCAGGGAATTGTTAAGGTTTCAGTGCCGTATTGCAAAACTTGTGGACGCAAGCATACCGGCGTATGTATTAAAGCAGAGGTGACATGTTTCAAATGCAAGCAGAAAGGGCACTACTCTAACGAATGTTTGACAGGAAAAACAACAGAAATCACTTGTTATCAATACGAAAGGAGAGGGCATATCGCTAGGAATTGTAAAGAACCAGCAATGGCAGCCAGTATTCCGAAAGTATTGGCATTACCTCCGCCACCGCCGCCAAATCAACCCAGAGCAAGGACTTTTAACATGACCATGAAAGAAGCAATACAGAATCCAAGTGTGATTGCAGGTACGCTTTTGGTGAACTCCGTAGATTCAAAAGTATTAATTGATTCTGGAGCTACCCGTTCATTTATTTCTGAAGAATTTTTTTGATAAGTTACATTGCGAAATTGAATGGTTGGGTGAGACGCTAATTATAAAATTAGAAAATGACGACCAAGTTCCGGTAGATCGAGTATGTCCTGCGTGTGTTGTAGAAGTAGCCGGACATCATTTTTCTGTAGATTTAATTCCTTTTAAGCTAGGAGAATTCGATATCATTTTGGGAATGGATTGGTTAGCATGTCATAAGGCTCAGATAGATTGCGCGAATAAGAAAGTTGAATTGCGAACTGCGAAAAATGCAACGGTAATATTCAAGGGCGAAAAGCAGCAAAATAAATTTCTCACTGTAGTGCAGACCAAACGATTGCTTCGGCAAGGATGTGAGGCGTACATAGTTTACGTGTTAGATACTGAAAAAAGAAGTTCTAGAATAGAAGACATTCCAGTTGTATGTGAATTTCTGGACGTCTTTCCAGACGAGCTTCCAGGATTACCGCCAGATCGAGAAATCGAGTTCACGATTGATCTAGCACCAGGTACAGAACCAGTTTCGAAAGCTCCGTATCGAATGGCTCCAGTCGAAATGAAAGAATTGTCAACGCAACTGCAAGATCTTCTAGACCGAGGCATTATATGACCTAGCGTATCCCCATGGGGTGCACCAGTGTTATTTGTGAAGAAGAAAGATGGCAGCATGCGATTGTGCATCGACTATAGGGAATTGAATAAGCTCACTATCAAGAACAAGTATCATTTACCGAGAATCGATGATTTGTTTGACCAGCTAAAAGGAGCTGCATGGTTTTCGAAGATAGATTTACGCTCAGGTTATCATCAATTGAAGATTAAAGTTGAAGATATTCCAAAGACTGCGTTTCGTACGAGATATGGGCATTACGAGTTTCTTGTAATGGCATTCGGTGATATTCAAGAAATATTTGGACAAGTTCGTGATTGTATTCATTGATGACATCTTGATTTACTCCAAGACAGAAGAAGAGCATGCAGAACACTTGAGGATAGTTTTGGAAATTCTGAGGAAAGAGCAATTATACGCAAAATTCTCAAAATGTGAATTCTGGTTAAGGGAAGTACAATTTCTAGGGCATATGATCAGTAGAGAAGGCATCCAAGTTGATCCAGCAAAGATTGAAGCTGTGTTGAATTGGGAAAGACCAAAGACGCCGACAAAAGTTTGAAGTTTTTTGGGATTGGCAGGATATTATCGAAGATTTGTCAAAGATTTTGCGAAAATAGCAACGCCGCTGACCAAGTTAACCCGAAAAAGTGAAAAGTATGAATGGAATGATAAGTGTGAAGAAAGTTTTCAAGAGTTAAAGAATCGGTTGGTGACCGCACCAGTACTTGTACTGCCAGACGAGCAAGGAAATTTCATCATTTACAGTGACGCTTCGTATCGCGGGCTAGGATGTGTATTGATGCAACACGGTAATGTCATTGCATATGCTTCGAGAGAACTTAAACCCCATGAGCAGAAATATCCTACGCATGATCTGGAATTGGCAGCAATCGTATTTGCATTGAAGCTTTGGAGACATTATCTCTACGGTGAAAAATGTGAAATCTACACGGATCATAAAAGTCTGAAGTATATCTTTACGCAAAGAGAACTAAACATGTGACAACGTCGATGGCTGGAATTGATTAAAGATTACGATGTTACAATCAGTTATCATCCAGGAAAAGCAAATGTTGTAGCAGGTGCGCTAAGCAGAAAAGAAAGATTGAATCGGTTAACTTCATGCGAAGAATTGGCCAAGGAATTCAACAAATTGGAAATCGAGATTCGTATTCCCAATGAATCTGCAGGAACTATCTACCCTATGACTTTCCAACCGGAGTTGTTAGAAAAGATTCGCCGTTGTCAAGATGAAGTGATGAGTCAAGATGACGACTTAACGGGAGAAGAGATCACAACTCAGAAAGATAATGAAGGAATTTTACGCTTTGTATCGAGAATCTGGATCCCTAACGTGACAGAATTAAAAGAAGAAATAATGCGGGATGCGCACAATTCGAAGTATTCCATTCATCCAGGAAGCACAAAAATGTATCGCGATTTGAAGGAAACTTTTGGTGGCCGAATATGAAGAAGGAAATAGCAGAATGGGTGAGTAAATACTACACATGCCAGCGAGTTAAAGCAGAACATCAACGTCCGAGCGGGTTATTGCAACCGTTAGACATTCCCGAATGGAAATGGGAACATCTAGCGATGGATTTTGTGGTAGGACTACCGAGGACTAGGGAAAATCATGATGCAATATGGGTAATCATTGACAGACTTACGAAGTCGGCACATTTTCTACCAATTAATGAAAGATTTTCGCTCGACAAATTAGTGCACATGTATCTCAAAGAAATAGTGATGCGACATGGAGTTCCAATATCTATTGTATCAGATCGAGATCCTCGTTTCAATTCAAGATTTTGGAGACAATTTCAAGAATGCCTTGGAACAAAATTAAACATGAGTACCGCTTATCATCCGCAAACCGACGGGCAAAGTGAAAGAACTATTCAAACGATTGAAGACATGCTACGAGTTTGTGCGATCGATTTTGAAGGTAGTTGGGATGAGCATCTACCCCTAGTGGAATTTTCCTATAATAACAGCTATCACGCCAGCATTGGAATGCCACCGTATGAAGCATTATATGGGAGAAAATGCAGATCACCAGTGCACTGGGATGAAGTTGGAGAACATAAAATTTTGGGTCCATAATTAATTCAGCAAACGAAAGAAAAGATTGAACTTATTCGGAAACGACTCGATGCAGCGCAAAACAGGCAACGCAAATATGCAGACCAAGCAAGGAAGAATATGGACTATCAGGAAGGGGAACACGTATTACTTAAAATATCGCCATGAAAAGGATTGACCAGATTTGGCAATAAGGGTAAATTGAAGCCACGATACGTCGGACCATTTGAGATTTTGAAGAAAGTAGGAAAGCTTGCATACGAATTAGCGTTACCGCCTCATATGCAACATATTCACAATGTGTTTCACGTGTCAATGCTTAAGCGATATAATCCTGATTCTAGGCATGTAATAGAGTATGAACCGATAGATATCCAACCAGATTTGTCTTTTGTAGAGCAGCCGGTAAGAATTTTAGATCGGCGAGAGAAAGTGTTGAGAAATAAGTCTGTATATTTAGTGCGAGGATTGTGGAGAAACCCAGTGGTTGAAGAATCAACCTGGGAGCTTGAAAGTGAAATGTTAGAGAAATACCCTCATTTGTTTTTGTAGAAGATTCTAAGGACAGAATCCTATTAAGGGGGCAGAATGTAACGACCGGGAAATTTACGTTGTATGATATCATATTTATAATAAAATATGTGTATTAATATGTCATTAATATGTGATTAAATGTGTTGAGTCATTAAACCTTAACTGCTATGTGTTACGTGTTATCTGTTTTGATCCAAATGTGTTTTGGACATTTATTGAGTGTTTTATTGTAAGTTAATTATCTTATATCAAAACCCGTACAGCTCAAAATCATGTTTTAAAAGCCCGTATTTCAAACAAAATCATTGGCCCTATTTTGCTAAAAATGCCCTATACCATATCGCTATTCTGAACCCCTAGACGTTTTACAAATTGACCTTTTTCGCGAAAAATGGCTTTTCCGGGCCCCTTCGGGTACCAAAAACCCCACAAAAATCACATTTTTATTTTTATATGATCATGAAATTATCATATATCATTTTTCTTTGCATTTTTGTAATATTCATAATTTTTGGGAATTTTTAGCATTTATTTTGTATTTATTGGATATTTAAAAATTCAATATTAATACCCAAAAATTATAAAAATTGGGGCCAAATATTTTTATTAGGAGTGTAATTAGCCCCTTAATTTTATTTAGGGGTATTATTTTACTTAGTATAAATAGCTGATTTTTCAGTAATTAATTATTAATTTTAATTAAAAATCAGCAAAATAAATCAGAAAATTCAGAAAAGGGAATTAGGGTTTGTGTTGGTGAAGAACAGACAGAGAATCAAAGCTGAATTTGAAGGTGATTCCGGAGTCCAAATCAGTCATGTGAGTATTCGTTTTAAAGCCCAAGAATCGTAGTTTCTGATTATGCAATTAATTTTAGTGTTTGATTTCTGGATTTTAATTTTGTTTTTCGGGTCTAATTTCTTGAATTCGGGTTTTGATTATGGCTGCTTGTTTGATGTTATTGTTACTGGAAACGATTAGATCGTCAAAAACCGAGTCGAACGGCATCGGTTTCGTAGTGTTTGGATGTAGTTTGCGTGCTCGTCGGAGAACCGCCGCCATGGCGGTGTTCTTCGTCTCCGGTGATGCTCGACGGGGAAGGAGGACGAAGGGAGGCCTGGGAACGAAGGAGGCATCGTTTGTATTACTGTGCATCAGAAACAGGGAAGAAACGAACTTGAATCACGACGTTTGGCCGTGTGTTCGATCGCCGGGAAAGACGCCGCCGTCGTCGGGGTTCTGGGCAGCCGGCGTGTTCTTGTTCGACCAGAGTCGACCCGGTTTCGACCCGGTTTCGACCCGGGAAACGACCCGGGTTTGATCCTAAAAACCCAAACCCTGACTGCTATTTTGTGTTTCTGGATTTTTATTTATTTATTTTATTTTCTGAAAATTAGAAATTAGTTTTAATAATTCTAATAATTAGCTAAAAATTAGATTTAAATTCTGAAAAATAATATTATTAATTTCTTTTATAAATTCGAATTTAATTATTTATCTAATTATTTATTAGTTATCTAATTAATTAATAATTAGGTAATTAATTAGTAATTAGGTAATTAATTAAAGATTAAATAATATGATTAATAATTCGATAATTAGTTAATATTGCGAATAGTGATTCGATAATAAGAATTATTATTCGAGCGTTAGTTATTCGAATAATATTGCAGTAATTGTTCGTATCGTATAATTAAATACCGATAATTAATTGATTAACGAATCGTTTAAATTCCGATAATAATATATTAATTCGGTAGTATTCGAGAATAGTGCGTAGCTCGTATTTATACGAGTGTTTAATCGATGAGTTGTAAATATTTGCAATAAATTGTGATTAATCCTAATAATTAGGGATTAATTATTTTAAATTAGTAAATAATTATCTGTTAATTATTTATTAGTTATTTATTTATTAAATATTTAAAAAGTGATTAATTATTTCGATAATTAGTCACATAATGTTCGATAAATCATAACTTCTTCATTTTAACTCCAAAAATTATAAAAAAATTATTTTTGACTTTGATTTTTCTTAAATAATTATTTAAAAATTATTTTGGGATTTAAAAATTAGCAATAATTGTTTATATTGAATTATCAGTGTTTAATTGATAATAATTCAACCGTTAGTCCGAATTGAGCGAAACGAAAGCCTGTTGACTTAGAAAAATGAATTCTTTTCACTAATAATAATATAAAGACCTAATTTCTTCTCGAAATTAGTTGATTTTATTGATTGCTTGATTATCAATCGAAATGTGTGCCGAAACGAGTTCGAAAAATTACGGAAAAATGGGAAATGAAGCAGAAGGTGATCAACGGAGCAATCAGCGAATCAATTTCGATTCTAAAAATTCTTTTAACTATAAAAACGATTATGCACTTATGTGCTTATGTGTATTATGTGGTTAATCGAGTCTTACTTGTTTATATGTAATATTCGAGTTGGTTATAAACGTATGGGTAAATAGTAGGAACAAAATGAAGTCGATTTAAGGTACAACCGAAGTACAAAATGACTTAACCAATCTATTTTGCTAAGAGAAACTAAGCCAGCAAGGCAGGTCAAGTAGAGAATAGACAGAAGTGATTTAATTGCAATAAGTCGCAAAGAAGGCAAGTTTCTCCTCTATTCAATTTTCCAGAATAGTGATATTCTCTTCAGATTCTTATTACATTTGCATTACTTTAACTCCTTTATTCATATCTCAGTTCGATTCTTGAATTATTCTTTTCATTTGAATTTATCATTCATATTCCAATTATTACTCATAATTATTAATATATTCTGGTGATTAGAATATATCAAAGTATACCGATTGTTCCGGTTGCTATTCCAGGGACTGGATAACATTACTTTTGGGGATTAAGGTTACTTAATCCTAAGGACCGGGACATAACCGGATCCTTGAGATGGGCCGTAGTGCCTGGGTGCCCGACGGGATCTATATAGTGAGATATAGATCTGCACTGTATCCTGGCTGATCAGCAGGGTATAGCTGCGAACTTGAGTCCAGTGTAGTTCGTTTATATTCGCCAGCAATGGCCTTCTTTTGATTCTTATGAGGTTATATCTTTGCAGATAAACCTGGGATACAGATTCAGTTATATTGCTTTAATATTGTGTATATTTTGTAGACTTGTTGAGCAATTTTGGCTCACCCCTTTTTGTTGTTATTCACCTTATTGTTTCAGTTAAGAAGGAATATAAAACCCGTCAGAACACGAGTGGTAAAGAAGCGGGTCAAGCCTCGGGATCCTCTTATACCCAAGGTGTTGATCCCTATCCAGGAAGAAAGCTTTGAGTTGCCCGAGCAGGTGGAGTGTTAATAGATAGTATGTGTGTTTGAATAAAAGCTGAACTTAGTTTAAAATGAGTTAGACAATAGTTTGTAATAAAGAAAGTTTGTGAGATTTTGAATGTGGTTTGTAATAAAAGTAGTTAGTGGTTCTTGTTTTCATACTTTAACCTAGAAAGGTCCTGGTAGTTGTTAAGGGGTTTAGTTTCATTTCTTTATTATTTATCAATAAGCTTGTACAGGTTTGGTGATTAGCTCGTAACCCCCAGACTTATACCCCGGGTCTGGAGGGCGTTACACAAACTACTACGGATCAAGTGGAAACACCTGTTCAGACTGAACAACCTTCTGTGGAACAGCCCATTCGTAGGACAGGGAGAGTGTCTCGCCAACCTGAGAGGTATTATGGCCTTGTCATTGAGAATGACAATGAGTTGTCAATCATTGTTGATGACAACCCTGTAACCTATAATGAGGCTATGGGTAGTGTTGACTCAGAGAAATGGCATAGTGCCATGAAATCCAAAATGGAATCTATGTATACCAACCAATTATGGACTCTGGTTGAGGCGCCTGAAGGTGTTAAGCCTATTGGGTGCAAGTGGGTATACAAAAGAAAGATTGGAGCAGATGGCCAGGTGGAGACCTATAAGGCCAGGCTCGTGGCAAAAGGATTCAAACAAAGGCAAGGGATTGACTTTGATGAAACTTTTTCGCCTGTAGCCCTGTTAAAATCAATTCGGATTTTGCTTGCGATTGCTGCTTACTACGACTATGAGATCTGGCAAATGGACGTGAAAACGGCCTTCCTCAATGGGGAACTTGAGGAGGAAGTGTATATGACACAGCTAGAGGGTTTTCTTTCCATGGGAAATGAACACCTAGTGTGTAAGCTGCTGCGAACCATATATGGTTTAAGGCAAGCTTCTCGTAGATGGAACATCCGTTTTGATGAGACAATCAAAGAGTTTGGTTTTATCAAAAACATAGATGAACCATGTATCTACAAGAAGGTTAGTGGGAGCGCGGTAACATTTCTTATATTGTATGTGGATGACATACTTCTTATAGGAAATGATATACCGATGCTAAATCAGTCAAAGTATGGCTATCAAAGAACTTCACCATGAAGGACTTGGGAGAAGCATCCTACATTCTCGGTATGAAGATCTATAGAGATAGATCTAGAAGAATGATAGGTCTTACCCAGGGTACATACATCCAGAAAGTGCTTAAAAGGTTAAGCATGGAAAACTCCAAAAGAGGTCTCATACCGATGAGCCATGGAGTGTCCCTTTCCGAAAAAATATCTCCTAAGACACCTGAGGAAAGAGAGCGTATGAGTAAGATTCCTTATGCTTCAGCAATAGGATCTATCATGTACGCGATGTTGTGTACAAGGCCTGATGTTGCTTATTCAATTAGTGTGACGGCACATATCAGTCCAATCCAGGTGAAGACCACTGGAAAGCAGTGAAAAACATCCTTAAGTACTTGCGAAGGACTCATGACATTTTTCTTGATTTTGGTGGTGAATCTGAGTTAAAAATAGAGGGTTATACTGACTCTAGTTTTCAATCAGAAAGTAATAGCAAATCCATGTCAGGGTACATGTTTACTCTAAATGGTGGTACAATTCAGATTTTTGAAAGAGGGGATGTCAACGTCGAGAGAGTTGACACACATAACAACGTAGCAGACCCACTCACAAAGCCACTTTCTCAGAGTCACTTTGATCGTCATAAAGACAAGATAGGTATAAGATACCAGAGTGATTGGATTTAATACAAGTGGGAGATTGAAAGAGATATGTCCTAAGTCCAATCATGTATGAGGATTTAGGAATAACTTTTATGTAATCTGTTTTGATTTCATTGATATTAATAAAAGGCTTATTTTGTTTTTATTGCGGGCTCTATCTATTTAAATGTTTAAATAAGATATACCACAGTTTAGAGTAAAGCTTTTTATGAATTGTGATGAGATCATAATAATGAGACCTAAAAGATGATAACTCTAAACTTAAATAGTTCCTGGTCATAGGATTACTAACTGGTAATTAATAATCCGCAAAGATCGGTACATACTATGCTTGCTTCATTATGAAGGATGTCTGTTCTCATAGACATTTGTGTGGTGACACTATAGCTAGTATGTAGGTGCTTATTATAGAAAAAGTTCACTGAATATGACTCACACAGCTGAACAACTGATGGAGTTCACTCACGTGTCAGCAGTTGTTCACATAGTGATAGTTGTACAAGTATCCTTAGACTTGAGGTCATCATAGTCATCTTGTGTACACTGAACTATGCTTTGGTTTAGTTCTTAGTCTCAAGGGACAATTATAAGGGCTCTACTGGGTATAAGAATTTGTACATGAAGATAGTGTATGATCAATAAAGGATCCACCCCTTCTAGTGTAGGAAGAGAATGTTCAATGCTGATCCACTTATGTTAGTTCAGGAATCCCTGGCCAGAGTGAATGAAATTAGAAAGGAGTTTCTAATTTACATTAAATAGAACTAAGCATAGTGAATGGGAAAGCAAGTGATTAAATAAGATAGGCTTGACACAAGTTTCATGCCTTGTATTTAATCATGACATTGCAGGGTAGAAGGAATTAATTGTATGGTAACTACTCATTGAATAGGTTCTTGGTATTCTAAGCAGTGAATTGGTATTATCAGGATAGTCGCGATATGCTGAGAAGTATCCCTCACGATGTAGAATAAATATGATTAATTAATTAATCATATTTAATGAATTAGAAAATTTATATAAATAATGATAAAATAGTTTTATTATTATTTATTTCTACTACCGGCTTAATATTGAACCTGCAGGGTCACACCATAAAAGAGAATGATTTAATGGTGGAGGAATTAATTAATAATGGCTGATAATTATTTATTTATGAAATAAATAATTAATTGGCAAATTTAATAATTGATTAAATGAGATTTAATTGATTATAAATTAATTAAGAAAAGGTTCTTAATATTGTTAATTAAGAATTTAATTTTTGGAAATTAAATCAAGTGAGAGAATTATTTCTAAAGAGTTTAGAAAAAGGATTAATAATTAAAAGGTGTTTTAATTATTAGTGAGAATAATAAAGGGTTAATAATAATAAACCCTTTATTATTATAAACCCTATTTTTGCCTCAACCAAAAAGATTTACAAATCCCTAATTCTCTCCATATCCTCCTCCTTCATTACATCGTTTTCTTGGTGGATACCGGTGGAGTGCTTCACACTTGAGGAGCAGTTGCTAAGGATCTCCGTTCATCGTTCTTGGATCGCTATTAAAGACCTCCATCTTTCCATTAACGTAAAGCTTCTTAAGGTAAACATACTGAACTATGAATTAAATGTTATTTTTCACATGGATCCTGCGGAGGGTTTCGATTTTTTTAAGATTAAATTTACGTTTTCGCTGCGTTTATGTGCTAAAAACCCTTCAGAACAGACCTTTACACCTGTCAGCCATGCAGTAGTTAAGGCAAAAGTTAATGGGCACGGTAAATAAGTAATAATTACATTGCACGTTCAGTTTTTTTTTTAAAAAAACTGTTCCCACTAAATAAATGGTTATTACTGCTTTATCTCACATAAACCAATATTCTGTAAAAATATGACCGTTCAAGTAATGACCAAAAATAAACCAAGTAAATAAATACTGCCACGTCAGCATCAGAACTTGATTATTATCAGAATTTAAAAGTCATCAGAATATGGCTCCTTCACTCAAAAAGTGAATGTTTATTTATGTAATTCTTCACACAAATACTGATATGAGTACATGGGAACTTAATCATCAGTTGTTCCATCAGAACTTGTCCTCAGAATTTATGCAACTGACACTTAGACTGTTCATCTGAAACAACATTTATCACCACAGTAATTTTCATCATTCATATGGAGCGTATGTGTGTGCAATAAGCTAAATATCAGACAAAGAGTAAAGTCTAATTCACTTTAGTACATCTTAGAAATAAGGCATAACTACGAACTTTGCTCAAAATCTGTCATTACTCTGAAGTCTACTATAGAATGAGTTCATGCATGAGTCCACCTCAACTATTTTGTGCTCATTTTATGCATCTTTTGAAATTCCTTTTTACAGTGGCTTCTCAGTATAAGTGAGTCACAACTGCTTATCAGAATTTATGCTATTATCAGAGTATTTCTCCAGTAATCAGAGAATGTGAAAAGTCACCAAGAAAATTTTATTTTGCTTTTCTAATGCATATTACTTAATACCAGCAATGCACTTGGGTCTTCCCTTCCACATATATTTTTCTCTAGATCTCAAAAGAGTACCTGATATTTATTTATTTTCTTTTCTTTTTCTTTTGATAAGTGAGGCTTATCACCACTTAGTACATCCATCAGATTTACTAACATCAGAACTTAACAGATAAGAAGCACTATTCTAGTTTTTGACTTAGTAATAAGATACACAAAGTAAACTTTAACCAAGCTCAGTATCAGAATTTGCTTATGTTAAAAGATTTCCACATAAACAATTACTTCAAACATGAGATTATTAGTATATTAAAGACTACTAGGTCAGTATCTAGCACAGTTATCCTCATTGGATTGAATAGGCACAGAAACATTCATATCACTATCAGAGTTTAAAAATTCACATCAGACAACAATCAACACTTAGAAAATTTCAATTTAAGCACAGAATACACAAAGATAGTAATATCTGTAAATACTGATCATAAAGTCTGATGTATCAGAACATAAACTAAGCAGATTTAGAGAAAGAACCTGAAACCATTCCAAGTTCATTTACCAATCTTGTAAAAGTAGCTTCACACAGTGGTTTTGTAAAGATATCTGCTAGTTGTTGATCTGTTGGAACAAAATGCAATTCCACTGTACCTTCATCCACATGTTCCCTTATGAAGTGGTACCTAATACTGATGTGCTTTGTCATTGAGTGTTAAACTGGATAACCTGTCATAGCAATAGCATTTTGATTATCACAGTAAATAGGGATTTTAGAATATGTTAACCCATAATCCAGTAACTTATTCTTCATCCAAAGAATCTGTGCACAACAGCTTCCTGCAACAATGTATTCTGCTTCTGCAGTTGATGTGGAAATTGACTTTTGTTTCTTGCTAAACCAAGAAACCAATCTGCCTCCAAGAAATTGGCAGCTTCCACTTGTGCTTTTCCTGTCAATTTTGCATCCTGCAAAATATGCATCTCAGTAACCTATTAGCTTAAATTCTGATTCCCTAGGATACCACAATCCTAGATCAGTTGTACCCTTAAGGTACTTGAAAATTCTTTTTACAGCTGTTAAGTGAGGTTCTCTTGGATCTGCTTGAAATCTTGCACAAAGACAGGTAGCATACATGATATCAGGTCTACTTGTAGTTAGATAGAGTAGTAATCCAATCATACCTCTGTAATCAGTAATGTCTACTGATGTACCAGTATCCTTATCCAATTTTGTTGCAGTGGCCATGGGAGTGGATGCACTTGAACAGTCTTGCATTCCAAACTTCTTCAACAAATTTCTGGTGTACTTGGATTGACAAATAAAAGTTCCTTCTTCATTCTGCTTGACTTGAAGGCCCAGAAAATAGCTAAGTTCTCCCATCATACTCATTTGATATCTTGACTGCATTAGCTTGGCAAACCTTTTACAAAGTCTGTCATTTGTAGAACCAAAAATGATATCATCAACATATATCTGCACCAAAAGTAAGTCCTTTCCATGGTTGAGCTAAAATAATGTTTTGTCAATAGTCCCTCTATTAAATCCACTTTCCAGAAAAAATCTGAGCTAATGTCTCATACCATGCTCTTGGAGCTTGCTTAAGGCCATAAAGTGCTTTATCAAGTCTGTAGACATGATTAGGAAATTTTGAATCTACAAAACCTGGAGGTTGTTCAACATATACTTCTTCTTCCAATTCTCCATTAAGAAAAGCACTTTTTACATCCATTTGAAAGACTGTAAACTTTTTGTGAGCAGCATAAGCCAAAAATATCCTTATGGCTTCCAATCTAGCAACTGGTGCAAATGTTTCATCATAATCAATTCCCTCCTGTTGAGAGTATCCTTTTGCAACTAGCCTTGCTTTATTCCTTGTAATTATGTCATCAATATTAGTTTTGTTTCTAAACACCCACTTTGTACCAATAACAGATCTGTTCTTTGGTCTTGGCACTAGGGTCCAGACTTTATTTCTTTCAAATTCATTTAACTCTTCTTGCATTGCTTGCACCCAATCAGCATCTTGAAGAGCTTCTTCCACTTTCTTTGGTTCAGTCTGAGAAAGAAAAGAGTGATAGAGACATTCATTTGATGTTGTTGTTCTAGTTCTTATACCTGCTTCAGGATCTCCAATAATCAAGTCAGGTGTATGTGCTTTAGTCCACTTCCTTGCAGATGGAAGGTTATCTCTAGAACTGGATGCTCCCCCATGATCCATGTTGTCTCCATCAACATTTTCTGATGCTCCCCCTGAAATTATGCTCTCTGAGTTGGATCCTTCAGAATTTGAGTTTCTAGAATTGTCAGAATTTGGCCCATCAGAACTTGATGAATCAGAATTTGAGTTTCCAAAATTTTTAGAACTTGCCCCATCAGAACTTGACGAATCAGAACTTGAAGAGCCTGTTCTAGGTTCTGATGCTTCTTGAGATGTGGTTGGATCTTCAATATGCTCCCCCTGCACAAGTGCATTTTCCTTTGGCATAGTCACCATAGTTTTAATAACATCAGAGTTTAACCCATCAGAGTTTGCAGTATCAGGATTTAGACTGTCAGAATTTACGGAATCAGAATTTAAAACTTTATTCTCAAATCTCAGCTGATCATGATCATTGAAATCTTCAAGTCCTGTAATCTTCTTATCATCAAAGAGACATTGATAGGTTCCATGACAACCCTTGTTCTTAAATTGTAGACTCTGAAGGCTTTTGTGGAAAGTGGATATCCAATAAAAATTCCTTCATCAGCTTTTAGATCAAATTTGGATAGCTGTTCAGAATGAGTCTTAAGAACAAAACACTTGCATCCAAATACATGAAAGTAGTTCAGATTTGGCTACTTTTTCTTTACCATCTCATATGGTGTATTTACATGCTTGTTAATAAGTGTTACATTCTGAGTAAAACAAGCAGTTTGCACAGCTTCAGCCCAAAAATAGGTTGGTAACTTTGCTTCATCAAGCATAGTTCGTGCAGCTTCAACAAGAGTTTTATTCTTTCTTTCAACAACTCCATTTTGCTGTGGAGTTCCAGGAGCAGATAATTCCTGCTTTAATCCTTGGTCTTTGCAGAACTCTTCCATAATCAAATTCTTGAACTCAGTGCCATTATCACTTCTTATGATTTTCACAGAGTCTTTAACCAATTTATCCAGTTGTTTGACATGATCAATCAAGATAGATGCAGTTTCACTTTTTGTGTGCAAGAAATACACCCATGTGTATCTGGTGAACTCATCCACTATAACCATAGCATATTTCTTCTTTGCAATAGACATGACATTCACTGGACCAAATAGATCAACATGTAGTAGGTGATAAGGCTCAAGAATTGAAGATTCAGTCTTGCTCTTGAATGAACATTTTTTTTGTTTTGCCTTTTGACATGAATCACAAAGGCCATCAGGAGCAAATACTGATTTTGGCAGTCCTCTCACAAGATCTTTCTTGACTAGTTCATTTATATTATTGAAATTTAAATGAGAGAGTTTCTTGTGCCAATCCCAGCTTTCTTCAATTGATGCTCTACTTAACAAACAGATTGCAGAACCATTAGTACTTATTGAAAGCTTGGCTTCATAAATGTTACCATGGTTGTATCCTTTTAGAACAACTTTGCCTGTAGATTTGCTTATAACTTCACAGTGTTCTTTAAAGAAATCCACATGATAACCTCTGTCACAGATTTGACTAACACTCAGCAAATTGTGTTTAAGTCCTTAGACCAGAGCTACTTTTTCAATGATGACATTCCCAAGATTGATATTGCCATATCCCAGAGTTTTTCCAATGTTGCCATCTCCATAAGAAACACCTGGGCCAGCTTTCTCCACAAAGTCTGATAGCAGAGCTTTATTTCCAGCCATATGTCCTGAAAATCCACTGTCCAGAACTAGGATGTTTTTCATGTTGCCCTGCAATCACAAAGACCACTAGTGATTAGTTTTAAGGACCCATACTTGCTTGGATCCTTTGTCCTTATTAAGTTTGTTAACATTTGGAGCGGATTTAGCATCATAGTTTATTTTAACAGTTTTCTTATCAGAACTTGCAATATCAGACTTTATATCAGAACTTACACTAGAAGGAATAATGCTAACTTTCTTTAAAAAAGGTTTAATTTGATAATAATAATAGTACAAACTATGATATTCCTTACAAGTATAAATGGAATGCCATAAACTACCATAATGAAAACAAGGATTTTATGGCCTATATCTAACAGACTGACTCTTAACTCCTGATTTTGAAGGTAAGGAGTTTATGTTCTTATTCTTCCTACAAAAAGAAGTCAGATGGTTAGAATTTTCATAGTTATAACATTTCTTTCTAGGAGCATTAGGAACAGGCTTATAATCATTGCTTTTATTCACACCTACCTTTCCATTCATATTTTTCCTAGGTGGCTTTACCTTGTTTATATTTTTAACATCTTTCAGCTTATGCTTAAGCTGCTTCTTTGTCATTAAGCCTATGTTAACTTCAGTTGGCTTATTCTGTTTTGGTTTGTCAGAAGTTAATTTCTCTTTAACTTCTGATTTATCAATATCAGACTTTACAGCTACAAACTTAACAGGATTTACCTTTGGCTTTTGTTTAACAACTACAGGCTCAATTTCTACAGTTCCTTTATTATTCTTATCATCTCCATAACCTAAGCCCTCTTTCCAATTTCCACTACTTAACAAATTCTGAGTTGTTCTTCCAGAGTTAGTCCAAGTCCTGATAATCTATCTTTCCTTTTCTAACTCAGTTTTTAGAGATTGATTCATTTTAAGCACTTCATCTCTAATATAGAAAGCATCATCTCTATCTTTTTGAGTTTGATGGAACATAACTAACTCTTTTTCTAAATAATCATTCCTCTTTTTATAAGCAAGATTTTCAGAAGTTAATATTTCACATGTTAAAGTTTGATCTCTATAACTAATGAACATGGTTTTAAGATATCTTCTCAACTCAGTAATATCATCAGTATAAAAAGCATAAGTTGTTTGAGGTACCTTTAACTCAGCAGCTTCAGAACTGCTATCAGCATTTTCCATCAAGACATAGGTCACCTCACTTTCAGAATTCGAAGTGTATGTCCAGCTTTTCTTCGTTGTGACAAGTGCCTTGCCTTTGTCACTCTTCACTTTCTTGCAATCAGGAGATATGTGGCCTTTCTTACCACAGCTGTAGCATTTGACATTTGAGTAATCTCCTCTGTCAGACTTTCCTTCTTTGCCTTCAGATCTTCTGAAACCTTTCTTATCAGAACTTGCACCTTTCCTCGAAAACTTCTTTCCCCTTCTGAATTTCCTATATGCAATCTTTGTGATTCCTTTCACCATAAGAGCACACAGCTTCATCATCTCTTCATCAGGGTCCATCTCAGATAGACTTTCAGTTTCTGAATCCTCATCACTATCAGGACTTGATGACTCAGTATCAGACTTTGTGATGAGAGCCTTTCCTTTGCCTTTCTTCGAGACAGCCACTTTAGGGGATTCCTCCTCAGCCTTAAGAGCAACTGTTCTTGATTTTCTCCCATGCCTTTTGCTTCTTTGATCCATCTCAAGTTCATGAGTCTTGAGCATACCATAAATTTCATCAAGAGTAGTTTCATCAATAGCATAGTTGTCTCTTATAGTTGTGACCTTCAAATCCCAACTTTCAGGAAGAGCTAAAAGGAATTTGAGATTAATATCTTCAAGATCATATTCCCTATCCACCAGTGACAGATCATTCAAGAGTTTGACAAATCTGTCATATAAACCAGTTAATGACTCATCAGGTTTTGAGTCAAAGTGCTCATACTCTTGAGTGAGTATAGTCCTCCTGTTCTTCTTAATTGAATCAGTTCCCTGGCATCTTGTCTCCTAGGCATCCCATTTCTCCTTTGCAGTCTTGCAGTTAATTACCCTGTTTGACATTACATTATCAATGGCATTGTGCAGCAAATGTCTTACCTTTGCATCCTTTGCAATAGATGAGATATCTTCAGCTGTATATTCACTTTTCTCCTTTGGTACAGTCTGTGCTGGCTGATCTACAACTATAACAGAGAGCTTAGTTTGTTGGATTTTAATCGCAGCGGAGGCATGGTAAAACACTTTTACACACATAAAATCCAAATAAAAGCATATAAATCGTGGTAAAAACGTAGGGATCGATTACTAACCTTTAATATGTGATCCAAGAGCAACTATCGGAGATCCTTAGCAGCTGCTCCTCAAACGTGAAGCACTCCACCGGTATCCACCAAAAAAACAACGTTAAGGAGGAGGAGGAGGTGGAGAGAATTTGGTTTTCTAAAACTTTTGGGTTTTTGGGGTTCGAATAAAAATATGGTCTATAATAGTATATTTATAGGCAAAACTTTCAGCTGAAATTTTCCCATAAATATTATTATTATTATCCCATTTATTATTCTCATTAATAATTAAAACACCTTTTAATTATTAATCCTTTTTCTAAACACTTTAGAAACAATTCTCTCTCTTGATTTAATTTCCAAAAATTAAATTCTTAATTAATAATATTAAGAACTTTTCTTAATTAATTTATAATCAATTAAATCTCATTTAATCAATTATTAAATTTTCCAATTAAATATTTATTTCATAAATAAATAATTATTAGCCATTATTAATTATTTCTTCCACCATTAAATCATTCTCTTTTTATGGTGTGACCCTGTAGGTTCAATATTAAGCCGGTAGTAGAAATAAATAATAATAAAACTATTTTATCATTATTTATATAAATTCTCTAATTTATTAAATATGATTAATTAATTAATCACATTTATTCTACATCGTGAGGGATACTTCTCAGCATATCGCGACTATCCGGATAATATGAATTCACTGCTTAGAATACCAAGAACCTATTCAGTGAATAGTTACCGTACAATAAACTCCTTCTACCCTACAATGTCCCGATTAAATACAAGGCATGGATCTCGTATCAAGCCTATCTAATTTAATCACTTGCTTACCATTTACTATGCGTAGTTCTATGCAAATTAGAAACTCCTTTCTAATTTCATTCACTCTGGCCAGAGATTCCTGAACTAGCATAAGTGGATCAGCCTTGAACATTCGCTTCCTTCACTGGATGGGGTAGATCCTTTATTGATCATACACTATCTTCGTGTACAAATTCCTATACCCAGTAGAGCCCTAATAATTGTCCCTGGAGACTAAGAACTAAACCAAAGCATAGTTCAGTGTACACAAGATGACTATGATGACCTCAAGTCTAAGGATACTTGTACAACTATCACTATGTGAACAACTGCTGACACGTGAGTGAACTCCATCAGTTGTTCAGCTGTGCGAGTCATGTTCAGTGAACTTATTCTATAATAAGCACCTACATACTAGCTATAGTGTCACCACACAAATGTCTATGAGAACAGACATCCTTCATAATGAAGCAAGCATAGTATGTACCGATCTCTGCGGATTATTAATTACCAGTTAGTAATCCTACGACCAGGAACAATTTAAGTTTAGAGTTATCATCTTTTAGGTCTCACTATTATGTTCTCATCATAATCCATAAAAAGCTTTACTCTAAACTATGGTATATCTTATTTAAACACTTAAATAGATAAAGCCCGTAATAAAAACAAAACAAGCCTTTTATTAATATCAATGAAATCAAAACAGATTACATAAAAAGTTATTCCTAAATCCTAATACATGATTGGACTTAGGACATATTCCTTTCAATCTCCCACTTGTACTAAAGCCAATCACTCTGGTATCTAATACCCATCTTGTCTTTATGACGATCAAAGTGACTTTCATAAAGTAGCTTTGTGAGTGGGTCTTCTATGTCGTTATGTGTGTCAACTCTAATTCAATACAACATAAGAAATGTTATCGCGCTCCCATTAATCCTTTTGTAGACGCATGGTTCATCTACGTTTTTGATAAAATCAAACTCTTTGATTGTCTCATCAAAACGGATGTTCCATCTACGAGAAGCTTGCTTTAAACCACATATGGTTCGCAGTATCTTACACACTAGGTTTTCATTTCCCTTGGAAAGAAAACCATCTGGCTATATATCAGATCTCATAGTCGTAGTAAGCAGCAATCGCAAGCAAAATCCGAACTGATTTTAACAGGGCTACAGGTAAAAAGTTTCATCAAAGTCAATCCATTGCCTTTGTTTGAATCATTTTGCCACAAGCCTGGCCTTATAGGTCTCCACCTGGCCATCTGCTATAATCTATCTTTTGTATAAGGTATACATAGATTCCATTCTGGATTTCATGGCACTATGCCATTTGTCTGAGTCAACACTACTCATAGCCTCATTATAGGTCGCAGGGTCATCATCATCAATGATCGACAACTCATTGTCATTCTCAATGACAAGGCCATATTACCTCTCAGGTTGGCGAGACACTCTCCCTGATCTATGAATGGGCTGTTCCACAAAAGGTTGTTCAGTCAGAACAGGTGTTTCCACTTGATCCGTAGTAGTTTGTGCTTCTTGAACTTCATCAAGTTCAATTTTGCTCCCACTGTTTCCTTCAAGGATAAACTCCTTTTCCAAGAAAGTAGCATGTCTCGAGACAAACACCCGATGATCGGTGTAAAAGTAATACCCTAAAGTCTCTTTAGGATATCCCACAGAACTACATTTTACGGGTCGATATTCCAGCTTATCTGGGTCAACTTTCTTGACATAAGCTGGACATCCCCAAATCTTAACGTGTTTAAGACTCGGTTTCCTTTCTTTCCATATCTCATACGGAGTTTGAGGAACAGATTTGGAAGGCACCTTATTCAGTAAATATGCTGAGGTTTCCAATGCATAACCCCATAGGAATACTGGAAGATTTGCATAGCTCATCATGGACCGAACTATGTCTAACAAAGTTCGATTTCTCCTTTCAGATACTAATATGGAGGAGTCCACTGGGAGACTATACCATTTACTTTGAGATAATCTAGAAACACTCCATTAAAGTATTCACCACCTCGATCTAATCGAAGAATTATAATACTATGTTTAGTTTGTTTCTCCACTTCATACTTATACTCTTTGAACTTTTCAAAGGCTTCAGACTTGTGTTTCATCAAACACATATCCGAATCTAGATCTATCATCTATGAAAGTAATGAAGTATGAAAATCCACCCATGGCTTGCGTAGACATTGGTCCACATACATCTGTGTGTACCATTCCTAGCAAATTTACAGCCCTCTCTCCATGTCTACTAAATGGAGACTGCAGTGCCACAATGAAGTGAGATTTTCATCATCCCTTTTCTTTTATTAGTTTGTTCAATCTGAAGTAAATTATGTCACATTTATACAGACCATTATTTAAAGCACCACGTCCATAAAGAATATTATCTCTAAGAATAGAACATTCATTATTTTCAATAATAAATGAAAATCCAGCCAAGTCTAACATGGGAATAATATTCCTCACAATCGAGGTAAAAAAATAACAATTATTTAAAACAATAGTCTTGCCCATAGGCATATGTAAATGAAATGATTCTACATCTTCAGCAGCAACTCTTGCTCCATTTCCCATCAGTAGAATCACCTCCTCTTCCTCAAGAGTCCTACTTCTCCTTGGTCCCTGCAACAAATTGCAGATTTGAGAAACACAGGCGGTATCTAATACCCAAGTAGAAATTTGATTTAATGACATATTCACTTCTATCATGAACATACCTGAATCAGAAGCGGTAGTCTCACTACCCTTCTTCTTCTTTAATTCTGCAAGGTAAACCTTGCAGTTCCTCTTCCAGTGCCCCAGCTTGTTACAGTGAAAGCAAACAATTTTGCTCTTGGGGTCTTCAGCTTTTGGTGGAACCCGCTTTTCTTCACCTACTTTCTTCTTCTTGGAAGAGTTCCTCTTCCTTTTCTTAGGATTGGAACCTTCACCAATTAGAAGAACAGAACTCTTCTTAGGGGAAAATTCGATTCCGCAGTCTTCAACATGTTGTGGAGTTCAGGCAGGCTGACATCCAACTTATTCATGTGAAAGTTCACAACAAACTGCGAGAACGAACTCGGAAGCGATTGCAAGACCAAGTCTTGGCTCAGCTCCCCATCCATGGCAAAACCAAGTTGTCCAAGACGTTCAATCAAATTGATCATCTTAAGTACATGGTCATTCACAGATGATCCCTCAGACATCCTACAACTGAACAGCTCCTTCGATAACTCATATCGAGCTGTCCTCCCCGCCACATCATACAACTCTTGTAGATGCATGAGGATAGTGTGAGCATCCATATGCTCATGTTGCTTCTGTAGCTCAATGTTCATGGAAGCTAGCATGATGCATTGAGCAACATTTGCATCATCTATCCAATTATGATACACAACATGTTCATCATTATGCGCATCGCTAGCAGGTTCAGTAGGCTTAGGTAAGTCAATCACGTATTCCAGCTTCTCAATCCCGAGAATAATTCTCAAGTTTCGAAGCCAGTCAGCATAATTAGGACCAGTCAATTTGTGAGCATCCAGTATGCTCCTAAGTGATAGTGTAGAAGACATAAAGTATATTGTAAACCTATAAATGATAAACACATAACAACACTTAGCAAATATTCAATTTTATTTTAAAACACTATATGAATCAGGTCTTTATTCATAAGTGGCTCCCACTAGTTTATCTAATTTATTCAACCCCCTACGTGAAAAATTAAGCATTCATAATGCTAGTGGGAATAGGGATCCTACATTCCATTACACAACCCCGGCTGTGGCACGAAACGCCATGTAATGTTCAATAGGCAGACAACTCTTGTCAATTACATCTAATGTTATTTCCTAATCAAACTTTAGCCTCTTGAATAATTGAGTCACGGCTGTGGCATGACAAACTCAATATTCTAAGTCAAGTCTAACCCAACATTCCGTACAATTGAATCAGTCCCCAAAGGCCCACGGTTGTGGCACGTAACGACCTTTAGATTCTTATTCAATGTACACATCTCTATGTAATAGACAAGTATTTCTTATTTCGAAATCAAAGCCCTCGGCTGTGGCACGAAACGACAATGATTCAAAAATAAGAACTACTTTTCTATCATGTTGGAAGGCTATGACCGACACAAGCCCGTTGTGTCATTGGCCAATTACTACTTGATATTATTTAATTTTAGAGGGATTATATTACGTTACAATTATAATCATATTATAAAAAGATTCTTCCTTTTAAATTAAATATTTCAAATCAATAATCAATAATCAGATGATTCCCAAATCGGGTGGAGCATTGTCAAAAGGCGTCACTTAATAACCCTTTCTTACAGATAGAAATCTGTTGTTGACAGAATCATCTTTTCTCTCATATCGAAAATTCATATTCAATTACGTGTTTCATAAACACAAGAATCTCATGATTGTATTCATAATATTATTATTAAGGTTATGAAACACTTTCACTATACTAGGTTGTCTAACACACGCCTTATGGTCATTTAAGTTCACCTAAATCTATCATCGCATGATAAACTAAGCATATATCACATATATAAACATGAATAAACATCAAGGTAGGCATGTTACATCATCTAGCACATTAGTCTAAGCAATATACATCTCTATGTATCACATGAAGCTTTTAAAAGCAGTTAAAATAGTTAAAAACAGCTTTAAAACACTTTCAGAAATATAAACAGTTCAAAACTTTTATATAACCTAAAATTGATCACTCCATTAGATCTGTCTCGGAAAAACGAATCCAACGATATATTGCACGCTTAAAACGGAGTTACGAAACTCCCAGAAAATCAATTTTAATGTAAACAGTCGGGCTGTAACGCATTACAGGAATGCGTTACAAGCCCTGTAACGCATTCCGGTGATGCGTTACAACCCTTTTAACCAATTAAAAGGTGTAACGCATTCCGTGAATGCGCCACAGGGTGTAACGCATTGCCGGAATGCGCGACACCCTTTTTTTTTTATTCGATCGCCGCGCAGCCGCCCATGGAAATCCGTGCCTGACAGTTCTGTACCGTGTCTGTCTTCTTTCCGTGCAGCACAGATATAGCAGATGCAGATATATTACAGATGATACAAATATATATATACTATATATACATATATTTACTTTTTAAATTACGAATTTAATTGTAAGAACTTCAAAAATTCATAATAAAAAATCTATACATCATAAAATTATGAAAAAAATACCCAGACGATCTACAACACTTGTAGAACCTAGATCATCATTCAAAATTATTCTGAGAAACGATTTCTCATCAGAAAAAATTAATCTATGATATAACTTGTAAAAATCATAATTAATTCATACAGGCACATAAAATTCTGAAATTTTTACCACAGATCTATATGCATACAACCTATGCTCTGATACCATTGTTGGATTTTAATCACAGCGGAGGCATGGTAAAACACTTTTACACACATAAAATCCAAATAAAAGCATATAAATCGTGGTAAAAACGTAGGGATCGATTACTAACCTTTAATATACGATCCAAGAGCAACTATCGGAGATCCTTAGCAGCTGCTCCTCAAACGTGAAGCACTCCACCGGTATCCACCAAGAAAACGACGTTAAGGAGGAGGAGGTGGAGAGAATTTGGTTTTCTAAAACTTTTGGGTTTTTGGGGTTCGAATAAAAATAGGGTCAATTATAGTATATTTATAGGCAAAATTTTCAGCTGAAATTTTCCCATAAATATTATTATTATTATCCCATTTATTATTCTCATTAATAATTAAAACACCTTTTAATTATTAATCCTTTTTCTAAACACTTTAGAAACAATTCTCTCTCTTGATTTAATTTCCAAAAATTAAATTCTTAATTAATAATATTAAGAACTTTTCTTAATTAATTTATAATCAATTAAATCTTATTTAATCAATTATTAAATTTGCCAATTAATTATTTATTTCATAAATAAATAATTATTAGCCATTATTAATTATTTCTTCCACCATTAAATCATTCTCTTTTTATGGTGTGACCCTGTAGGTTCAATATTAAGTCGGTAGTAGAAATAAATAATAATAAAACTATTTTATCATTATTTATATAAATTCTCTAATTTATTAAATATGATTAATTAATTAATCACATTTATTCTACATCGTGAGGGATACTTCTCAGCATATCGCGACTATCCGGATAATATGAATTCACTGCTTAGAATACCAAGAACCTATTCAGTGAATAGTTACCGTACAATAAACTCCTTCTACCCTACAATGTCCCGATTAAATATAAGTTATGGATCTCGTGTCAAGCCTATCTAATTTAATCACTTGCTTACCATTTACTATGCGTAGTTCTATGCAAATTAGAAACTCCTTTATAATTTTATTCACTCTGGCCAGAGATTCCTGAACTAGCATAAGTGGATCAGCCTTGAACATTCGCTTCCTTCACTTGAAGGGGTAGATCCTTTATTGATCATACACTATCTTCGTGTACAAATTCCTATACCCAGTAGAGCCCTAATAATTGTCCCTGGAGACTAAGAACTAAACCAAAGCATAGTTCAGTGTACACAAGATGACTATGATGACCTCAAGTCTAAGGATACTTATACAACTATCACTATGTGAACAACTGCTGACACGTGAGTGAACTCCATCAGTTGTTCAGCTGTGCGAGTCATGTTCAGTGAACTTATTCTATAATAAGCACCTACATGCTAGCTATAGTATCACCACACAAATGTCTATGAGAACAGACATCCTTCATAATGAAGCAAGCATAGTATGTACCGATCTCTGCGGATTATTAATTACCAGTTAGTAATCCTACGACCAGGAGCAATTTAAGTTTAGAGTTATCATCTTTTAGGTCTCACTATTATGATCTCATCATAATCCATAAAAAGCTTTACTCTAAACTATGGTATATCTTATTTAAACACTTAAATAGATAAAGCCCGTAATAAAAACAAAACAAGTCTTTTATTAATATCAATGAAATCAAAATAGATTACATAAAAAGTTATTCCTAAATCCTAATACATGATTGGACTTAGGACATATTCCTTTCATGGTTGGCTTGTCTGGTCCTTCATTAATTCTGTCAAGGTATTCTAGATCTGTAGCTTCGAGAAACATAGACATCCTCACCTTCCATATGGGATACTCAGAAGGTTTCAGTATGGGAACCCTAATAGTCTCATATCGATTATGGATTTGAGTCTTTGGAGTTTCTTCAGTTTTGTTGGGCTTGGTTGGAGTTTGTGCTTCTTCAGACATGATTGTTTTTGGATCTTTACTGTATGTATGTTAACAGAAAGCTCTGATACCACTTGTTAGGTCACACACACTGTAGAAGGGGGTTGAATACAGTGTTTACTACAATCAAATCGAATATAAGAACTCAAGTAACAAAACACAGATTTTATTTAACACAATAAACTCTGTTACAAAGAACTGTTCTCTCTCAGTGATGAACAAATTATCATGAGAGCTGCTAGGGTTATAATGAATAATAAACTCGATTAAGATAACACATATAGTGTAAACCCTATGTTGTGTTTATATAGACACACAGTTACAAGATAATCTTCTAATTGATATCGAATATAACTATGCTTCCTAATATATATCAATCAGTTATCTTTTCTTCCAAGTATTCTATTCCTTATAGAATTCTTCTCCATACATATCTCTTCTTATGTTTGTCTTGATCTTCTTTCTTTTCAATCAGCCGTCTTCCTTATCTGAAAGCCTCCTTAAGTCCTGATATTATTTCTGATAACTTAAGTTTTGATAACTTAAGTTCTGATATCTTAAGTCCTGACTTCAGTATAAGTACTGATTTCCAGTTAAGTACTGATTTGTCCTGTTAAGTAAGATCTGAAAACTAAACACAAATCATATTAGACATGACATCACAAATATATCTAACAATAAATTAGTTAATTTTTAAATTGCAAATTACTTAGTTTCCCATGCATGCAAATACCCTCCAATTCAATTTAAAGGGCATAAGGGCCAATTCATACCCCACTAACCTTCTTCTATCCACCAAAAGACTAAACTACCCTTGCATGCACTTTTGCTTGGTTATTGGAGAAGGGCACTTTAGTACATTCCAAATTCCACTATTGAATTAGTGCATGATGAACCATAAAGAGAGGAGTTAACCCAAAACCACATTCCACTCAAGCTCATCATTTTCACTCTCAAATTTTCTCTCCTCCCCTCTCTTTTTCTTCATTCGGCCGAAGCCCCTTCCCCCATTCCCTTCAATTTTTCTTCATCAAATCCTTTCCACTCTAGTGTAATTCCATTACCCATTCATATAATATACACTTTACAAGAAGTTCCATGCTTAGGAGATGAAGTTTAATGCTTGCATGTCTTGATTTTATGTGATCTCCAAAGAGAAACTCTTAATTCATGTGGATTAAAGAGTTCTCTATGAGATATACTTTTTACGTGCATAAACTAAGTGTTTCATTGAATAAATTTATTTTAAAACCTTTGAATGCTACTGATATTTAGTTGTAAAGTCATATTCTACTTTGCATGTTAGAGATAGGGCATTATTTTCAAGTATAATCATGTTATATATGCTCTTCTTTTCGAAAATGTACATGCATGCTTAGTTTGTGTTAAATTCGACCTTATATGTGCTTAAAACGAATTGTTTCCTTGATACTATGCTTGATCTTAGTTGTTAAAAGGTAGCGTGCATGATCTTTTGAAATAGTTAAGTATTTTAAGTCAAATTTATGAGCCAATAACCCTCTTGTTTAGTCAAACTTGATTTAGTGATCATCTTGAGTTGCATGTTAAGTTTTATTTTGCATGTTGGTACTATAGGGCATGGATGATCTCCATTATTGGTTGAGACCTTAGTTTAGATTCTTATAGTTGTAAATTTTCCTTGGTTGAGATTTAATTCGTGGTTTTAAAGTGGGAGTTAAGGTGGAAAAGCTAGGATAGAATCCTGAATTTTTTTCCAGATTTGCATGTGAGTTTTGTGTTGATTTTGAATGAGCATTTCTTAAGCATTGTTAGGCCCAAGCCACGGGTAGTTAAGACCTGGGGTATAATTGAGTTTAGAAGTCACAAATTAGAGAAACCCAACCATTTAGTGAGGTGCACACACCAAAATTTAAAATCTGTCCAGCATGGGACAGTTTTGTTGCAACTTAGAAATGAAGAGTTTTGACCATGTCATGGGTAGGCCCTCACTAGGCCTTGTTTATCCCTAGTTATAGGGAGTTTCAGAGGAGATTTTTCAGCCATATTTCATAGGAATTGAGTTAGAATCATGTGTCATAAGTTAGTGCAAAACAGGACACTTTTATGTCCAGAAAATAGGGGAACATTGGACTTTAAGCTTAGGCCCAGGTAGGCCCAAGCTAGGCCCTTGAGCCACACCAAGTTTGAGAGTTTCCTTATGGTCAGAAGAGTCTAGTGTAGAAGTTTTAGAGGTAAAATTGAAGTGTAAGGGTGTCAATTGTACTCATAAACCCATTGGTGTCACCCTGAAATCACTATAATGAGCAAAATCACTTAACCTTTAGTTTTAGGGAACTTATGAGTGAGGACTAGATTGACCACCATAGTTGTAAGATAGTATGAGGTTAGTAGAGTGTAAGTCCTAAGTCATGGTCCATAAGAACTTGATGGTTTAGAAAAGGCACTTCGAGTTATTAGGGCGATATTAAGAGTTTTGGCTAGTTTAGCATAACTAAGTGACTTGAGTAAGTGGAGTGAAATCATCCAAGCCTAGTGATGCAATATAGTGTGTATGGATATATTATTATGTACTTAAATGTGCTATGTGAACATGAGTAGCTATGTGAACTATTATGCTTATAAGGTAATTATAAGCGTTTATGTGTATATAGGCCTAAATGCCAATGTACGTAATTTCGGTTTATAATTAGGTTGAGTTAGTGAGTATATATTATAATGAGGATATTATTATTTTGTGTAGGCTCTCGAGACGAGGGTAAACTTGCCATTAAAGTCGAGTGAAGCTCCAGTTGCTCCCACCTGCCAGTCAAGTCAAGCCTTTCTCAAGGCAAGTGTTTCAACCTACCTTTTTGTTTATACTGCAAGATTGTGTTAGCCCAGCTTTTATATATGATGCGAGTATTCTAATTCACCTTGATATATATGATCCAAGTGGTTTTAAATCTATCTTTCGTATTATATGCAAATGCCATGAACCCTCAAGTATCTATTACAAGTAGTTTAACTTTGCTTGGAGATTTCTATGCACGTAATTCAAAAGTCGTACCATGCTAATATACCAAGTAATTGTGATGTGGAAACTTGTGCAAGTTAAACTCAGTAACCTTATCTTGATACCTAAAAGTCAGCTATCCCTTAAAAGTCGTTCATGATTGCTTGATAACCCTATTCTTACCCCTAAAACATGATACCTTGTTATACTTTGAACTGATGCTCACCTTCTTTATATTTTATACCTATGTCTTATTTGGAATAATTACCTTGAACCTAGTTTGACTTAGTTCCTTCATACTATCCGATAACCCTGCTAAATCTCATTATCAAATTCCTTGTGAATAGAAACCTTGCAATTCCTTTGATAAAGTATAGTCTAGTTGATCATGGCCTTGAAATTTAGTGGACCTATTCCCTGTGCCTCAAAGTTGATCTAGAACCCTTGATAAAGATGCTCACTGTTTAAGAATTTAACACACTTGGCATCAGTTTTTAAAATAAAAAGTTAAAATTTGGATTTCCAGTCCCAAAGGGGGATAAATATTTTCTTTTAATAGTGGATCTGGACTGAGACGCAAGTCCTTTCTGCTCTTAGTTTGTAGGCTTAAAAGTTGCCTAGGGATCCCATTAATATTCTAGAACCCAGCGAGGTTCGAGATTACTTCGCGGCTGATCACCGGCTGTAATCCGTAGCGTCATAAAATGGTTTTTGATAAGGAAATGGTTTTGAATGGTTTTATTACAAGAAAAGATGCCATCACCCTGAAAGTTTATCTCTTGATGCTATATTGTTGAATCTTTCAATTCCATTGTTAATGTTTTATTCTTGTTTATGTATATTATAGCGCTTGTTGAGCATTTGGCTCACTACTTGTTTACCCTGATATTACAGCTAGCAGATATGGTTAGATTCAAGTAGACAGGGAGTAAGACTTGTGATGCTGATTCGTATGTTCGAGCTCAGGTAGTTAGTGATCATTTTGTGTGAGGACTCGATATTAAAAATCAGGTTATAATAGTTAATAGTGTTGGGCTGTTACAAACCCTAAACTATAAAGATCTTGGATTCATATGTGTTTACTTTCTTTTGTTAACTAATATAATTAATTGTATATTGTCTTTTGTAAATGTTTGGGGCGTGATTGGTTTTGGTATCAGAGCTACGATTTAGAGTCCCTGGACAACCCAAATAGGTTATATATGTATATAGGTTTATAGAATATTATATGAGAGTGTAGGTATAGGATATTCGAGTCGTTCGCTACTAATTATCTTATATATATATATCTATGCATTGTTTGGTAGCAAAGGGCACATTCCTCATCATCTTCTGAACCGTCTGACACAATTGCTTTTTCCGTGTATGTTGAGTTGAGGCGTGAGTTCGATAGGCTTCAGGGCTAGTACGATCGAATGTTAGAGCGATTGAAGAACGTGTATCCGGACATCCGAAATTATGGAGGAAAGCCTAAGGAGCAGATGACTGCGAGACTTGAGACCTTGGTTCAGTACGTTAACACTAAGCTTGACGAGATGCCATCGCACCGAGACCGTACCAGCCAGTATACTATCCAGATGATTACGGATGAGCTCTAGAGTATTGTGAAGATGCTTCGTGAGGATAAGACTACCGGACCCCGTTCTGATGGAGTGAAGCCTTAGTTCTTTCCATTATCTACTTTTCATGTCGTTGTATTGTTGGAATTTGCAGAATTCCCTGTTGTTTCCTTTAATTAAGCATGTTATCCCTAGATTTAGACTCTATTCCAATCTTGATGTACCTTGACCCTATTTTTGATAATTATGCACTATCGTTCTATTTGCTTTCAATTGTTCTTATGCTTTTATATGCATCACCCTTATTGTTTAATTTGAAACCCGATTGAATATAATGACTTGTGACACCTTAACCTTGAAATTTTCTGTATTGTTCATACCTGTTTTGATATAACTTCTATTTCAGGATCATGCCACCTAAAAAGAAGAACCCGACAACAACTTCTATCACAGATCCTAATATTCTTCGACTTCTGGAAACCTTACAACAACAAACAAACACTATATCTCAACAACAACTAACTCTTCAATAACAATTCCAAAACCAAGATAACCGTGAACCACACCAACCACCTGATCCACCAGTACCACCTCGACAAATTGTTACTTTCAAAGCTTTTCGGAATGTGAAACCACCTGCATTTCTTGATACCACTGATCCGGTAATAGCTAATACATGGATTAGGGAAATGGAAAGAGCTTTGAATTGGTTCAGTTAGGAGAAGATCAGAAGACGCCATATGCCACTTATTTTCTGAAAGGGGAAGTCATCTATTGGTGGGATTCAGTGAAAGATATGGAGACAAATCAGCCGATTTCTTGGGAAAGGTTTAAGAGGTTATTCCAGGAAAAGTATTACCCTAAGTATATGCAGAATCAGATGGAGCTTAAATTTCTTGAATTGAAGCAAGGAAGTATGTCTGTATTGGAGTACGAAAAGAAGTTTACGGAGTTGTCAAGGTTTGTGACGAAGTATACCAACACTGAGGAAGAGAAAGCAAAGAGATTCCAACAAGGATTAGAGCCTTGGATCAGAGATAGAGTGGCTATGTTTGAGCTTTATACTTATGCTGGAGTAGTACAGAAGGCTGCTCTGATTGAGATTAATGGGATATAGTCAAGGAAAGAAAAGGATAACAAGAAGTGAAAGGTTCCATTTTATGGAGAGAATTCTGAAGTCGGAAGCTCATAAGAAAGGAGTGTGAAAAAGATTGGATTCCACAAAGGCAAAAATTTTTAGAAGAAGGGAAATTTGAACAAGAGACAAGATTCTAAGGGGGATAACCAGTCAAGACAAGGACAATTTGGAGAAAATAGATTCTAGAGACCAGAGTGCAAGCATTGTGGAAAAAGACATCCAAGAGTGTGTAATAAGTTGAACATAACATGTTATAGATGCAATCAGAAGGGACACTTGGCTAACGAGTGTAAGATACCGAAGTCGGGAGTTACATGCTGGAAGTGTGGAAAGACTGGACATATAGCTAGGGAATGCAAGTCAACCGGACCAGTCAAGGCTTTGATGAACGTGGCAAGTACTAGTGCAAGCATGCCAGCTGAGGTATTGGCATTACCTCCACCATCTACTGCAACTCCGCAAACGATAGCAAGGACATTTAATTTAAAGATGAAGGACGCTGTTCATAATTCTGAGGTGATAGTAGGTAAACTTTTAATGAATAATGTTGAAGCTAAGGTATTGATTGATTCTGGAGCTACTAGATCTTTTAAATCAGAAATTTTCATTGATAAACTTAAATGTGATAAAATGACCCTGAATGAGGTAATATATGTGGTTATTGCGAACCAAGAGAAGATTCCTGTGAGTCAATTCTATCCTAAGTGTGAGATTGATATTTCAGGGCATAAATTTTTAGTAGACTTGATACTTTTCAAGTTAGGGGAGTTTGACATAATCTTAGGCATGGATTGGTTAGGGAAGAATAACGCCCAGATAGATTGTAAATCTAAGAAAGTATATTTAAAGACAGAGATTGAAGAAAAAGTGGTATTTGTAACGACCGGGAAATTTACGTTGTATTATATCATATTTATAATAAAATATGTGTATTAATATGTCATTTATGTGTGATTATCTGTTAAACCCTAATTGTTATGTGTTACGTGTATTCCGTATCATTTCTGTATTTTTGAAGTATTTTTCAGATGTTTTATATCGTATTCATAGGTTTCATTTTAAACGTTTTGCAACCCAAACAATGATTTTAAAGCCAGTATTTCAAATAAAATAATGGGCCTTATTTTTCATCAAACGGCTTTTACAGTCGCATTATTCTGAACATCTAGATATATTATAAATTTTCTCGTTTTACGAAAAATGACATTTCCGGGCCCCATTGGGTGTTAAAAACCCCACAAAAATCACATTTTTATTTTTATAAAATTATAGGACTTTTATTTATACCATTTCTTTGTATTTTTGAATTATTCACAATTTTTGGGAATTTTTGGCATATATATTGTATATATAAAATATTTATAAATTAAATTTTAATACCCAAAAATTATGAAAATTAGGGCCAAATATTTTTATTAGGAGTGTAATTAGCCCCTTAATTTTATTTAGGGGTATTATTTTTCATAGTATAAATAGCCTAATTTCTATTAATTAATTATTAATTAATTACAAAAATTCAGAAAAATTCAGAAAAGGGGGATTAGGGTTCTTGGAGTTCTTGGAATCAAACCCACTTTTGATCGTGATTCTGTTAACCAAATCGAGCATGTAAGTACTCGTTGCAAAGCTTGTTACTTCTATTTTATGATTCTGCTGTCGATTATATCTGTAAATTAACTGATTTTGATTTTGTGATTTTCGGGTTTAATCTTGAATTGGGTACTTTTGATTTATGCTACTGAGATGATTTTGAGTATTGTGGGTGTATAGATCGTCGAATTTAGGATCGAATGACCCCGGTTTCAACAGTTTCTGTGTTGGTTTTGGTATCGCCGGAAACCGCCACTACCGGTGGCGTTTCCTTGTGTTTCCGGTCTTGAATCGCTGAAAGGGAGAGAGGGTTGGTCCTGTGGTGTTGTCGATGAAAAACGAAGCAAAAGCAGCCCAGAATCATGTGGTTTGCTGTCTGTTCGAAGTCGCCGGCGTCGGGTTTCCGTCCGGCTGACCCTGTTCTTCGCGACCCGGGTACGACCCGGTTTGCAACCCGGGTTTGATCCTGAAAACCCTAACCCTGAACCTTGTTTTGTGTTTCTGGTTTTTTTAATATTTATTTTATTTTTCAAAAATCAGAAAATCATTTTAGTAATTCTAAAAAAATTAATTAAAAATTAGTTTTAAACTCTGAAAAATAGTATTATTAATTTCTGAGTTATTTTATTAATATAGAAATTTGAATTTAATTATTTATTTAATTACTTAATTATTTATCTAAATATTTATTAGTTATCTAATTAACTAATAATTAGGTAATTAATTAGTAATTAGGTAATTAATTAATAAATAAGGATTAAATAATACGATTAATAATCCGATAATTAGTTAATATTAAGTGTAACTCGTATCTATACGAGTAATGATTCGATAATTAAAATTATTATTCGAGCGATAATTTTTTGAAGAATATCGTAATAATTATTCGTATCGAATAATTAAATACAGTTAATTAATTGATTAATTAATCGTATAGGTATAGTAATAATAGCGATTCGATAATTATTCGAGAATTGCGAATAACTCGTAATTATACGAGTAATGGAACGATAAGTTCGATTATTGCTATTATTATTATTATTATTCAGACGATAGTGAATTATTCGTATAATATCGTAATAATTATTCTTAATGAATAATTAAATACAGATAATTGATTTAAAACGTATATGTGTAATAATAACAGTAATGTTGCGATAATTATGCGAGAAATGCGAATAACTCGTAGAAATATGAGTAGTGGATCGTTGCGTTGAAATATGATTCGAATAATAACTCATTTATTCAATAATTAACGTACCAGTTAATGATATCGACTATTTATTTATAAATAATCGATCTAATCGAATATATAACGATAAGTTGTAAATATTTGTAATAAATTGTGATTAATCCTAATAATTAGGGATTAATTATTTTAAATTATTAAATTATTATTTATTAATTAATTATTAGTTATTTATTTATTAAATATTTAAAAAGTGATTAATTATTTTGATAATTAATCACATAATTTTCAATGAATCATAACTTCTTCATTTTAACTCCAAAAATAATAAAAAAATTATTTTTGACTTTGATTTTTCTTAAATAATTATTTAAAAATTATTTTTGGATTTAAAAATTAGCAATAATTATTTATATTGAATAATAAATTGAATTATCAGTGTTTAATTGATAATAATTCAACCGTTAGTCCGATTTGAGCGAAATGAAAGTCTGTTGACTCAGAAAAATGAATTCTTTTCACTAAAAATAATATGAAGACCTAATTTCTTCTCGAAATTAGTTGAATTTATTGATTTCTTGATTATCAGTCGAAATATGTGCCGAGACGAGTCCGAAAAATTCCGAAAAAATGGGAAATGAAGCAAAAGGTGATCAATGGAGCAATCACCGAGTCGATTTTGATTCTAAAAATTATTTTAACTATAGAAATGATTATGTGCTTATGTGCTTATGTGTATTATGTGGTTAATCGAGTCTTATTTGCTTATATGTAATATAAGAGCCAGTCATAAGCGCATGGGTAGATAATAGGAACGAAATAAAGTCGATTCAAGATGCAAATTAAAGTACAAAATGACTTAACCAGTCTATTTTGCTAACAGAAGCTAAGCCAGCAAGGCAGGTCAAGTAGGTGATAGGCGAAAGTGATTTAATTGCAGTAAGTCGGGTAGAAGGCAAGTTTCTCCCCTATTCTATTTTTCCAGAATAGTGATATTCTCTTCAGATTCTTATTACATTTGTACTATTTTAATTCCTTTATTCATATTTTAGTTCGATTCTTGAATTATTCTCTTCATTTGAATTCATTATTCATATTCCAATTGTTACTCATAATTATTGATATATTCTGGTGATTAGAATATACCAAAGCATACTGATTGTTCCGGTTGCTATTCCAGAGACTGGATAATACTACTTTTGGGATTAAGCCTACTTAATCCTAAGGACCGGGACATAATCGGATCCTTGAAACGGGCCGTAGTGCCTGGGTGCCCGACGAGATCTATATAGTGAGATATAGATCTGCACTGTATCCTGGTTGATCAGCAGGGTATAGCTGCGAACTTGAGTCCAGTTTAGTTCAATTGTATTCGCCAATAATGGTTTTTTTTTCTATTCTTATGAGGTTATATCTTTGCAGATATACCTGGGTTACGGATTCAATTATAATGCTTTAACACTGTTTATATTTTGTGAACTTGTTGAACAATTTTTGGCTCACCCCCTTTTGTTGTTATTCACCTTATTGTTTTCAGTTAAGAAGGAATATGAAACCCATCAGGACACGTGTGGTAAAGAAGCGGGTCAAGCCTCGGGATCCTCTCATACCCAAGGTGTTGATCCCAATTCAGAAAGAAAGCTTTGAGTTGCCCGAGCAGGTGGAGTGTTTATAGATATTATGTGTGTTTGAATAAAAGCTGAACTTAGTTTAAAAATAAATTAGACAATGGTTTGTAATAAAGAGAGTTTGTGAGATTTTAAATGTTGGTTTGTAATAAAAGTAGTTAGTGGTTCTTGTTTTCATACTTCAACCTAAAAAGGTCCTGGTTAGTGTTAAAGGGGTTTAGTTTCATTTCTTTATTATTTATTAATAAGCGTGTACAGGTTTGGTGATTAGCTCGTAACCCCCAGACTTATACCCCGGGTCTGGAGGGCATTACAGTATTTAAGGGTCAGAGGCAAGAGCGACTATTTCTTACAATTGTCCAAGCTAAGAAATTGTTTAGGAGAGGTTGCGAATCGTTCCTAGCCTATGTAGTGGATTCAGAAAGAGAGAGCCTCCGCATGAAAGATATCCCCGTAGTCAACAAATTTCCAGATGTGTTTCCAGATGAACTACCAGGTTTACCGCCCGATCGACAGATTAAGTTTGAGATCAACCTTGCTCCAGGCACGGAACCAGTTTCGAAGGCACCTTATAGAATGGCACCGGCAGAAATGAAAGAGATGGTGAGCCAGCTATAGGAATTGTTGGACAAAGGAGTAGTACGACCAAGTACGTCACCATGGAGATCACCTGTTCTATTCGTAAAGAAGAAGAATGGATGCATGAGGTTATGTATAGACTATCAGGAGTTGAATAAGATGACGATTAAGAACCATTACCCGCTACCAAAGATAGATGATTTATTTGATCAACTGAAAGGAGCTAAGTGCTTTTCCAAGATTGATTTAAGATCAGGATACCATCAATTGAATATCAAAGAAGGTGATATCCCGAAGACAGCATTCAAGACAAGATATAGACATTATGAATTCTTAGTAATGCCTTTTGGGTTGACTAATGCTCCTGCAGCATTTATGGATCTGATGAACCGGATATTTAAAAAGTATTTAGACAAGTTTGTAGTGGTATTCATTGAAGATATTCTTATATATTCAAAGTCAGAAGAAGAACATATGCAATATCTATGGTTAGCATTGGAGATACTCCGACCAGAGAAGTTGTATGCCAAGTTTTCTAAGTGTGAGTTCTGGTTAAAGAAAGTTCAATTTCTGGGACATGTTATTGGAAGTGAAGGAGTCAAAGTGGATCCGGCAAAGATTGAGGCAATTATGAGTTGGGAGAGACCAAAGACACCTACGGAAGTGCGAAGTTTTCTAGGATTGGCGGGATATTATAGAATGTTTGTTAAAGATTTCTCAAAAATCGCCACGCCATTGACTAAGTTGACTAGGAAGAATCAAAATTTGAATGGAATGCAGAATGTGTAGATAGTTTTCAAGAATTGAAATAGAGGTTGGTTACAGCTCTGGTACTAGTATTACCAGATGATCAAGGAGACTTTGTGATTTTCAGTGATGCTTCACATAAGGGCCTGGGTTGCGTGCTAATGTTAAACAGCAAGGTCATTGCGTATGCGTCAAGACAATTAAAACCATATGAATTGAACTATTGAAGTATCCTACACATGACTTGGAATTAGCAACTATAGTATTTGCACTTAAGATCTGGAGACATTATCTTTATGGAGAAAGGGGTGAGATCTACACGGATCACAAGAGTTTGAAGTATATTTTCACTCAGAAGGAGCTCAATATAATGCAAAGGAGATGGTTGGAATTAATTAAGGACTATGATTGCTCGATAAATTATCATCCGGGAAAGGCAAATGTGGTAGCTGATACTTTGAGTAGGAAAGAGAGGTTGAATATGGCAGCGGTATCAAAGGAATTATCTGAAGAAATTAAGAGATTTGAATTAGAACTGGGTGTTTGCGGAAAAGCTGAGGAGATTTGTCATACTATGACTTTTTAGCCATCATTGTTGGAAAAGATAAAGAAATGTCATGAAGAAGTGATGAAACAGGAGAATAAATAACTGACCGGAGAAGAGATTTGTACTCAAAGGGATGAACAAGGTATATTAAGATTTTTCTCAAGAATTTGGATTCCTCATGTGACAATTGAAGAATGAGATATTGCAAGAAGCTCATAATTCTAGATTTTCAATCCATCGAGAAGCACCAAGATGTACCAGGACTTGAAGCATAACTTTTGGTGGCCAAATATGAAGTGAGAAGTAGCAGAATGGGTTGCGAGGTGCTATACTTGTCAAAAAGTGAAGGCAGAACATCAAAGACCAAGTGGATTAATTCAGCCTTTACAGATTCCAGAATGAAAATGGGAAAACATTTCCATGGACTTTATAGTAGGATTACCACGAACGAAATCCGGACATGACGCTATATGGGTTATAGTTGATCGCCTTACGAAGTTAGCACATTTTCTTCCAATTAACGAGAGGTCTTCATTGGACAGATTGGTCCACCTGTATGTGCGTGAAATCGTATTACGACATGGCGTACTTGTATCAATAGTTTCGGACAGAGATCCATAATTTAACTAGAGATTCTGGAAGCAATTTCAAGAAAGTCTTGGCACCAAGTTGAATATGAGTACGGCGTATCATCCGCAGACTGATGGTCAAAGCGAGAGGACAATTCAAACAATTGAAGACATGTTGCATAGTTGTGCGATTGATTTTGCGGGAAGTTGGGATGACCACCTGCCATTAGTGGAGTTCTCCTATAACAACAGCTATCACACCAGTATTGGCATGCCACCATACGAAGCTTTATACGGATGGAAATGCAGATCACCAACCAGCTGGGATGAAATGGGAGAGAGAAATATTTTAGGCCCGAAATTGGTGCAACAAATGTATGAGACAGTTAAATTGATTTAGAAGAGATTACTTGCTGCTCAAGATAGGCAAAGAAAGTATGCAGACCCGGCACGTAATGATATCAGATTCCAAGTAGGTGAAGCCGTATTGCTGAAAGTATCACCGAGGAAAGGATTGTCTCAATTTGGCAAGAAAGGGAAGTTAGCACCTAGATATATTGGTCCTTTTAAAGTTTTGAGTCAAGTAGGGAAGGTGGCCTATGTATTAGCTTTTCCGCCTCGGTATCAGCATGTGCATAACGTGTTTCATGTGTCATTACTTAAGAAGTATAATCCTGATGTCAACCATGTGATAGAATATGAACCTATAAAGATTCAGGCAGACCTGTCATTTGTGGAGCAACTTGTCAAAATACTCGACTGGCAAGAGAAGAGTCTTAGAAATAAGTTGGTCAAGTTGGTAAGAGTACTTTGGAGAAATCCCAAGGTTGAATAGTCAACGTGGGAACTAGAGTCGGATATGCGTAGCGGGTATCCTCACTATTCTCCTAGATTCTGAGGACAGAATCCTTAAAGGGGGAGAGGATGTACGACTGGTATTTCTAAACATTATCTATATATAATTGTGTGTATATAATTAAAATTAAAATTGTATGGAATTATAAATGTGGATGATATGTATGACTGAGTGCCTATAAACTAAGTGTTTAATGTATTAGTTTATATAAAAAAATTTGAAAAGAAAATCATATCATTTAGTATTTTTAAATGATAATCAAAAGTACTTCATTCTATATGAAAAATCGATTTTAAAAATATTTTAACAATAAATTTTCAAATATTATATCATTAAATTTCTAAAATCATAAACTATTTTATGATATTTATTTTGTGATTTATGGAGGTGCATTTATATTTATAAAAATTATTTTATATAAATTAGTTGATTTTTAAATTTCAAATTACTTAGTTGCCCATGCATGTAAATACCCTCCAATTCAATTTAAAGGGCATAAGAAATAATTCATACCCCGCTAACCTTTTTCTATCCACCAAAAGACTAAACTACCCTTGCATGCACTTTTGCTTGGTTATTGGAGAAGGGCACTTTAGTACATTCCAAATTCCACTATTGAATTAGTGCATGATGAACCATAAAGAGAGGAGTTAACCCAAAACCACACTCCACTCAAGCTCATCATTTTCACTCTCAAATTTTCTATCCTCCCCCTCTCTTTTTCTTTATTCGGCCGAAGCCCCTTCCCCCATTTCCTTCAATTTTTCTTCATCAAATCCTTGCCATTCTAGTGTAATTCCATTATCTATTCATATAATATAAACTGTACAAGAAGTTCCATGCTTAGGAGATGAAGTTTAATGCTTGCATGTCTTGATTTTATGTGATTTCCAAAGAGAAACTCTAATTCATGTGGATTAAAGCGTTCTCTATGAGATATACTTTTTATGTGCATAAACTAAGTGTTTTCATGAATAAAACTCTTTTAAAACCTTTATATGCTACTGATATTTAGTTGTAAAGTCATATTCTACTTTGCATGTTAGAGATAGGGCATTATTTTCAAGTATAATCATGTTACATATGCTCTTCTTTCGAAAATGTACATGCATGCTTAGTTTGTGTTAAATTCGACCTTATATGTGCTTAAAACGAATTATTTCCTTGATATTATGCTTGATTTTAGTTGTTAAAAGGTAGTGTGCATGATCTTTTGAAGTATTTAAGTATTTTAAGTCAAATATACGAGCTAATAACCCTCTTGTTTAGTCGAACTTGATTTAGTGATCATCTTGAGTTGCACGTTAAGTTTTATTTTGCATGTTAGTACTATAAGGCATGGATGATCTCCATTATTGAGGCCTTAGTTTAGAGTCTTATAGTAGTAAATTTTCCTTGGTTGAGATTTAATTCGTGGTTTTAAAGTGGGAGTTAAGGCGGAAAGGCTAGGATAGAATCCTAAATTTTTTTCCAGATTTGTATGTGAGTTTTGTGTTGATTTTGAATGGGCATTTCTTAGGAATTGTTAGGCCCAAGCCACGGGGAGTTAAGACTTGGGTTATAATTGAGTCTAGAAGTCACAAATTAGAGAAACCAAACCATTTAGTGAGGTGCACACACCAAAATTTAGAATCTGTCCAGCAGGGGACAGTTTTGTTGCAACTTAGAATTGAGGAGTTTTGACCATGTCATGGTAGGCCCTCACTAGGCCTTGGTTAGCCCTAGTTAGAGGGATTTCAGAGGAGTTGTTCCAGCCATAGTTCATTGGAATTGAGTAAGAATCATGTGTCATAAGTTAGTGCAAAACATGATACTTTTCTGTCCAGAAAATAAGGGAACATTGGACTTTAAGCTTAGGCCCAGGTAGGCCCAAGCTAGGCCCTTGAGCCACACCAAGTTTGAGAGTTGCCTTATGGTCAGAAGAGTCTAGTGTAGAAGTTTGAGATGTAAACTTGAAGTGTAAGGGTGTCAATTGTACTCATGAACCCATTGGTGTCACCCTAAAATTACTATATTGAGTAAAATCACTTAACCTTTAGTTTTAGGGCACTTATGAGTGAGGACTAGGTTGACCACCATATTTTTAAGATAGTATGAGGTCAGTAGAGTGTAAGGCCTAAGTCAGGATCTATAATAACTTGATGGTTTAGAAAAGGCACTTCGAGTTATGAGAACGATATTAAGAGTTTTGGTTAGTTTAGCATAACTAAGTGACTTGAGTAAGTGGAGTGAGATCATCCCAGTCTAGTGATGCAATATAGTGTGTATGGATATATTATTATGTACTTAAATGTGTTATGGGAACATGAGTGGCTATGTGAACAATTGTACTTATAAGGTAATTATAAGCGTTTATGTGTATATTTGCCTAAGTGCCAATGTACGTAATTTCAATTTATAATTAGGTTGAGTTAGTGAGTATATATTATAATGATGATATTATTATTTTGTGTAGGTTCTTGAAACGAGGGTAAACTTGCCATTAAAGTCGAGTGAAGCTCCAGTTGCTCCCACCTGCCAGTCAAGTCAAGCCTTTCTTAAGGCAAGTGTTTCAACCTACCTTTTTGTTTATACTGCAAGATAGTGTTAGCCCAGTTTTTATATATGATGCGAATATTCTAATTCACCTTGATATATATGATCCAAGTGGTTTCAAATCTATCTTTCGTATTATATGCAAATGCCATGAACCCTCAAGTATCTATTGCATGTACTTTAACTTTGCTTGGATATTTCTATGCAAGTAATTCAAAAGTCGTACCATGCTAATATACCAAGTAATTGTGATGTGGAACCCTGCGCAAGTTATACTCAGTAACCTTATCTTGATACCTAAAAGTCAGCTATCCCTTAAAAGTCATTCATGATTTCTTGATAAACCTATTCTTACCCCTAAAACATGATACCCTGTTATACTTTAAACTGATACTCACCTTCTTTATATTTCAATACCTATGTCTTATCTGGAACCATTACCTTGAACCTAGTTTGACTTAGTTCCTTTATACTATCAGATAACCCTGCTAAATCTCATTGTCAAATTCCTTGTGAATAGAAACCTTGCAATTCCCTTGATAAAGTATAGTCTAGTTGATCATGGCCTTGAAATTTAGTGGACCTATTCCCTGTGCTTCAAAGTTGATCTAGAACCCTTGATAAAGATGCTCACTGTTTAAGAAATTAACCGTCACTTGGCATCAGTTATTAAAATAAAAAGTTAAAATTTGGATTTCCAGTCCCAAGGGGGACAAATATTTTCTTTAGATAGTGGATCTGGACTGAGACGCAAGTCATTTCCGCTCTTAATTTGTAGGCTTAAAAGTTTCCTAGGGATCCCATTAATGTTCTAGAACCCAGCGAGGTTCGGGATTACTTCGCGGCTGATCACCAGCTGTAATCCGTAGCGTCATAAAATGGTTTTTGATAAGGAAATGGTTTTGAATGGTTTTATTACAAGAAAAGATGCCATCACCCTGAAAGTTTATCTCTTGATGCTATATTGTTGAATCTTTCAATTCCATTGTTAATTATTTATTCTTGTTTATGTATATTATAGCGCTTGTTGAGCATTTGGCTCACTACTTGCTTACCCTGATATTACAGCTAGCAGATATGGTTAGATTCAAGCAGACAACACGTAAGACTTGTGATGCCGATTCGTATGTTCGAGCTCAGGTAGTTAGTGATTATTTTGTGTGAGGACTCGATATTAAAAATCAGGTTGTAATAGTTAATAGTGTTGGGTTGTTCCAAACCCTAAACTGTAAAGATCTTGGATTCAGATGTATTTACTTCCTTTTGATAACTAATATAATTACTCGTATATTGTCTTTTTTAAATGTTTGGGGCGTGACAAATCTGTAAATGTTAGGTCCCTAAGAGTTAGGTTCCAATCATAAACAGATTTGTGACCCAAAATATCAAGAACCGTGTTTAGGGATAGGGAATGGGATATGGTGTTTCTGTATGTCTTCCTCACTTTGAGTTTTTGATTCTGTTTCGTGTACCTCACAAGTGTTTCACTCTTCTCTCCACTCGTGTTTACACTCAGTCTCACAAGTGTATCACTCCTCTCATAGCTCCAAAATCCAGCTGTACCCGCAAGGAAAATCACCTTAGCCATACTTAAGGAGGTCACAGGAGTTCGCAAATCCCCATCTTTGTTAGACTTGTCAGATGAATCTAAGTCATAATCTACAAGTTTTTAGTTTCCCTTTTATGGTTCCAGATTTGAACTCTGGGAAGGTAAACAATGATCCAAAGAATTTAGCATAAAGATCAAAGTTTCCTTCTAATGTCTGTGAAGACATTTCCTTGTGACTCATCAGGTAATATCTGAATCATTTTCAACAAGTTACCAATCTGCACCTATGTCAGATCCACTATCCGTAGATGCATCCAGGTTTATTAGTCCTGGGGAGGTAGACACTGACCACTGACATATGGCTATTGGATCAGTATCCTCTCCTAACACTAGTAAAGGCAATTTGTTCACTAAAGAACCTTGAATAATCGAATCTGGCCTTAAAATGGTCAAAACTCTTATTGCCATCAACTCTTCCTTTGTGTGTGTAACCTATCCTTGTGCATCAAGAATTGTTTATGTTTAAGGTGGTGACACTACATCGGATACCCTGGCCAACAGGCGAATTTCAATAGATGCACCCTGAGGATGAATCTAGTAACTGTTTTGTGCCTTTTCAGCCATTACATCTTTTTGAGAAGATGTATGGGAGCTAACAGTTGCCTCGATTTAAATACTACTCATCTTTGTAGGAGACAGAGCTGCTGGGTTGACTTCAGAACCTTCCTCATGTGGTGCACTAAGGCACTTTCTCCCTCACGCTCATTCATACTTCATTTTAGGGGTAAGAGAGTGTTGGTTTGTTCTATTTCTATGTTTGTCTTTACAATATGGGATAGAAGTTGTGAGTTTTCAACCTCATGACTATCAATGAAAGAATGCCATTGGAGGCTGAACCTGCATCACAGAACATATTGCAACATAGAGATAAAATGCACTTAAGATCTATAATGATTGAAAATTATGCATTTAATCTTTTAAGAGAAATGATGTGCAATAGTGATTTCAAAAGATTTTAATGAAATAAGAAACCACCACTGTAAAAAGAAGTTTGAGTTTTCTCTTAAAACTATTCGAGTGCATGAGTCTATTTTTATGCATAAAGAGATAAATGATTTAATACGATACAAACTGATGACCTATCAGTATTAAGAAGAGAAAGAAAGATTTTGTCTTTCAATATGAATGAGTTTTTGTAAAAGCATTGATGATTTAGGGTAAAGTCTAGGCAATTCTCATTCTTGTCAAAAGCTCCATAATCTATCTTTATAAGATTATAATCAACAAAATTGTTTATTGATAAATATATTTAATAAGACTGACTATGCTTCCAATTTCAAATTATAGTGAATCTTTCAGATATAACAACTCATATAAATTTGCTAACTTGAAATCTCACAATTATCTGCAACAAAATATTAACAATATATCATTGGCTGATACTTGTCAAGTACTTAGATACCAATAATTATGTTGCATCCTATTTTAAATATTAAAATAAGATATCAATGAATTAAATACCAATTATCTATCAAAAAGACATCAGCATTCAATTTCATATATCGTACAATTGTTAACTCCTAACAACTGTAATATCTCGAACAATATTGGTTCGATAAATAAAGCAACATTAACCAACATTGACTTGTTTGTAATCTTAGAAAAATATTCTAAGTTTCATATACTTTGATCCATTGCGTATTGCATCTATTATCAAAGTGTTTAGGAATTTGCAAATAAGTATAAAAATTATTCTAACTTGACAACATATGGTTACTTCTAATAAAGCAATCAAACATTTAAACCATAGTTGTACTTAAGAAAAATTTCCACACTTTCTATATTAGTATAAGTGACTGAAGATAAGCATTGATTACTTAGAGGAGTTTTTAGTAATGTCACAAGTACTAATACTTCACAGTTAGTTCATAGTTAAACTCTTAACTAAATATCATTAACTGATATAAGTCAAGAATTTACACACAACTAATCATGCTACAATCATATTCTGATTTCGGTGAATTCTTGAGATATAAGCATTGCTAAATTCACTAAAATCAAAATCTCATAATTAACATATAACACATAAGTTACAATCAATATACTAGATATCAATTGTTGACAAATTTAGTTATATTCAATCATGCCGCTTATTTATTTTAAGTTAGTTTAAATTATGGAGCAAATAAAATCATTGAATGGCTTCAATTTCCATAATCCAAACTACCCAAAATAAGTACGAAATAAATAAATACTAAATATCTATGAGTTAGATACTAGTACTTAAATATTTTTATAATTATCCTTGAATAATCACCAATAGGATATATGACTTATATATATGGTAATCACTCTCTGTATAATTAGTAATTTTAGACATACTTTCTAAGCATATAAAATATTGAGAGTTTTATACACATGACTTAGAAAATACTTCAACTTTCAATATCAGTGATTTTAGAAAGAAGAATTGATTATTTAGAACAAAGATTCTAAATAATATCACTCATACCAAAAGTACCACAATTATTTGTACATGACACAAATAACTATGCTGCATATTATTTTAATATAACTTAAATTATGAGACTGATATAGAATGAAATTGTCTACAGTCATAATTTAAATTAATTAAAATAGTATTCAAACTTAATGTTATAATACTTAACTACCACAAATGTATATGACATTGTAATCATGATAATCAAGATAGTAGCACTAAGTACGAGGTACTGGATTACTGATAAATTCACAATTCCTTTAAATATTGAAGATTTAATATTTGTGAACTTATATGAAAAATTCCTTACAGATGGGATTTCCAACTAATATGCAATGGATGATATCCCACACTTACAAACCAGTCTTGAAAAATTAACTTTATCAATTGATTTAATATGTGTTTTTGTTAGTAACTCTTTGACTAAAGTGACATGCTCTCTAAAGTGATGATACCTGGTGTGAAGGTGCCTTGCCATAGAGTGCTCCACGGAGTTGTTGGTTTTGAAGTTATTTCTCATCATAACAAGAAATTAATCTTCTTCCACGAAGTTGACAGCTTCTCGAGATGCTTCTCCTGTCACTTACAACCTGCGTAATCTATATCTATATAGCCAAACATGTTAAGCATAATATCTTTAGGGTACTTTACTCCAAGAGTTGATAGTCCCTTAGTATATCTAATAATCTTGTTAATAGCTATAAGATTGGATTCTCTAGGATCCACTTGGAACCTTGCACTTTGGCATCTTGAGAACATTACATGTTGTCTATTAGCATTTGAGTAAAAGAGTGAGCTTTTCATACCTCTATAACTTTTAATAATTACCTGAGTTGCACTGATCAAACTTTAGTGGTTTCTGTTGGTAAGTAGTCTTGGCATGTTCAGAATCTTCCAAATTTTGCATCTTTAAAAGATCTTTAACTTGCTTGTATTTCCATCATTCTTTTGGTTTACTTGAGCTTCTAAAAGAAATATTCTTTTGGCATGCTTGTAGTAATTCCAAATAGAATAGTAACCTTTCCAACATGCTCCTCCATACCTACTCTGCAGTTACTTAGAAAATAATCTTGCACAAGTCTTTGTTAGTAGACCAACATATAACAATATCATTTATATCACTACACATATATAACATTAAGTTTGTGCCTAGTGATTAAAAGAGTTATTAATATGACGACTCTACTAGTTCATTTTAAACTTGTAACTTCAGTTAGAGTGCCATACCATGTCCTTGACGTTTGCTTGAGTAGTATACTAATTCATACCAACCTGAAGTGAGCTTGTGAGGAAGAGATATAAAGAGTCCAATAGATCTGCAACTGTAAAGTCCATGAACTATTGTGCATTGACTACTTCCTTTGACTTACCAACCAGGAGTACACTTGTTCACACTTACCAGAGTCCAATTCCAGGTAAAATGTACAACATGTGCCAGATATGTCATAATATCCTCAAGTCTTATCACTGGTGCTTTCTGTCAAATACTGCTTCCTGATAATAACCTAGCATCCAGTTTGGCCTTGTCCCTCGTAACAATGCCATTGTCATATAGTTTTGACTTCTGGTTATCCTTGTACCAATTACAAAATTGTCATTTGGTTTGGATACCAGCTTCACTTTAATATGCTTACTGATTGATTGAGTTCATTTTGCTTTGCAATCACCCAACCAATCTGGATCTATTAAAGCTTCTATAACTTTCTCAGTTTCTTCTTCAGATAGAAAAATAGAGAAATAATCATTCACACTCAGTAGCCCTGCTAATCATTACTCCACCATCTGGATCACTTAAGAACTAGACTCTGGGAATAATATTGACATCAAACCCTTTATCTCACCAGAATATGTTCTTTAGTGTCCTCTGATTTTCAATGTGGTGTTGTATCTGACTAGTTGATCCTTCTATTGCTCCCCCTAAGCTGTTGCTGGGATTTCCTGAAAATCCTTACCCTTGCTGAATGGCTTCATTGACATAATGAGTTGTGTTATACACTGCCATTCCATTGCTTGGATATGAATCATCAATATCATTAATTTCTCCTTTAACAGCTTGGAGCATTGATTTGTTGAACTGTGTACTTAGACTTTCAACCATCTTCTGTTGATCAACCATAAATGCCCTATAGGTTGTAGACTCCACTGAGTAGCCATGGAAAATATCCTATCTAGAAAACTATCCTCTTGATCACAGGTTCGAATCCCACGGGAGGAGAATTTATGATTATGCCTCCTGAGCCAGAGCATGTCGCTTAAATGCGGTTTACCTAGGTTCAAGTGGTTTGCAGGCTATTGCGTGAGCCCGTAGGGTTTACCCAGTGCGCACCCAAAGGGTAGCGGCTGCGGGTTACCTACGATAAAAAAATATCCTATCTAGTCTTAGCTGCAAATTCCAAGATCCTTAAACAAATGAAAACATTTAATTGTTTGCTTTTGTAGAACATTCTATCCAAACACATTCATGTTATCCAGTGTTTGCTCCTATTGGCCATTAACTCATTAGTGGTCTTCATGTGTACATCCCGATCAAGGTTTGATCTTACTTGTTGTAAACGGTATTGACTGCTTCAGCCCTTTGGTATTTAGAAAGTCTTGATTAACAGGATATTTCCCTTGTAGCTTTAATCAAGTTCTGGTTCCTCCTTTGTACCACTCCATTATGACACGAAGCTCCCAGTGCTGAATATGTCTCAAAATATTCTTGATACTACAGATATTAATCAGAACTGCTTCTTGAATTCAGTCCCACTATCTGACCACAAGATTATTTATTTTATAGTTGCTTCCAGCTTGATCTTCTGATGTGATCAATCACCATCTGTAATGTCTTGTCTTTAGAATGCACGAACAACAACTTTGTTTAATAAGAGTAGTCAACCACCATCACCAAGGTATATCTTTACTTTGGTGTGATGTTGTTTTTGATTTCTCTTTCCGACATGCCTCACATTTATCATCTTCTGAATTCCAGATGAGGCAGTCCTCTCGCTAAACCCCTTTTTACAAAAGAGTTCCTTGAGTTGATGTTCAAGGGTGAGAGCTTCTAATGCCATAGCTAAACTTTTATCAGATAAAGCTTTATAGCAGAAACCATTGACTTCACCTTTTCTGAGATTCCAGTCTAGCCACGAGCATATCCTTCTCTTACTCTTAGAAGAGTAAGCTTCTCAACCTTCCTGCTTCAGATGAGATACCAATCCTTCATTGAATTGACATTTTGTCCTTTGATGCAGAAATATCTGATAAGAGGATTTGTTCCTTGATTCTCCAACAAGAAAGATGCTTTAATTGTTATCAATGACTCCAATAATTAATTATTATCAGTGATAGCAATTGTTGAGTCCATGATGACATCCATTTTCTGCATAGCTTGTCCCGTAATGAAAACCTTTATCGTCATCTCCAAAGATTACTGACGGAATAGCTTTTGTTGATCATATTTGATTGTGAGGCTCTTTCTTTGATCATATGCCTTGAGTATTAATTACCAAGAATACATATGAATTAATTGACCTGTTATGTCCTGCACTCATAAATGGATTAACAGTTCTTGGTACCCAACTTATCAGTTTGGGTCCAGTTGGGTTAGAGATTTTACTATAAACAGAGATAACAACAGCTGCAACCTTATCATGCTAATTCTTGCCTTTGACTAACCATTTTCTCCATTTTAATACCCTTGTCAGATTTGTCTTAGGATAGGGGATAAATGGTTCCAACCATACATAAGGAGGACTAGCAGTCTTTGCCCTATTGTGATCCTAAACATGCTTTCTACAATTTATGTGAATTCTAGGAGATGCATTCATGACATAAAATTAAGCAAGTATTATATTAAGAATACATGGCATTCATTCAGAAACATTACCCATAAGAATTAAGCAAGACATGCATGATATGGAACAAATAGAACTAACAAGTAAATCTCTAATTCTATCTAGTCCAATCATGTTAATGTATCTCACCTAGCTATCTCAATCCAATTGTAAACTAATACATCTTAACAAACAATTCTGATCAAATGAATAAATCACATTATAATAGGATACAGAAGATAAGCATAAACAAAGGTCTTAAGTGCTGGAAAACATATATCTCATTAAAGCAATTAATCATGTTCAATAAATATTCAAACACATATTAAGATCCTCTAAAGTAACATGCACAAGTTAAACATTAATCCTAGTTACCAGAAAAATAATCTAGTGAACTAGTTCAGCATTATCTATGTTTGATATTATCATGCTTGTGCGAGTGTTAAACATTTAAACACCAAGATCCTATCATGCATTAAATATTGAGAGCAAAATATTGCAGTGGTTTAAGAAATTGAAACCTGAGATATGTGAGTTGGACCATCTTCAAAGATTGCTATGAAAGCAAGATATTCATTATTCTCATCATCTGATCCATCCCAACTCTTTCTCGTGCACTATAAGTTTTGACTGGCTGCTTCCCTAAGAAAACATTCCCCCTTTGTCTCAACTCGTCAACTGGGTCCCTACTCCTCCTTGTTTGTCAAGCTTCTGGTTCTGTTGTAGCAAAACCCCTAATAGTTATTTGACACATATATCTTGTCATAACGGTAGCTATCAAATCTTGTTTATGTCACAATCTCAGTCTTGTAATTACCCCTTGAACTGAATCTGTAAGATTCTCTACTACCGAATAGATAAGATTGATCCTTGGATATAGCTTATGTACTCCTTATGAATCTGATGCGACTAAACTTCCCTGACAAGTGAAATATTGCCCTGACGTCCAGTCCCTCAAGTACTTCTACCTGAGCTTCCTTTGATTCAGCTATCAGTAACTCTTATATTTTGTCCAGAGGTTCCAACTTTACTGGCTGTAACTGAGATATTTGTATGTCCTCACTATTCTCTCTGACCTCCACAATTCCTGCCTTTCAGATCTCTGTGATTCCCGGATAAATATAGCATTTGTATAAATCAAAGTGTGACTGTAAAATCTGAAATCATAGAGTTGTCTTTAAAATCTTCGAGAAAAATTGTACCCGTAGAAATTTCATTCATTTCCTGTGTCTGAAAACCCAGTGGTATCCTATGGAGTAAGCCTTTGAGTACCCTTAATTTAATATTTAAGAAAAATTAAATTTCCAGTATTTTTATTTTTCTTAGAAAATAAATTAATCAAAAATAAATATTTACGTAAAATCTAATTTTCAAGAATTTTGAATTTTCTTACAAATTAAATAATATGTAAATTATTATTTAAGAAAAATTTAAATTTAAGAATTTTAAATTTTATGGAAAAAAATATAAATCAGAAATAATTAATTAGGGGTTACAAAAATTGTTAAGTGCTAAGTCGTTTGGCGACCACAGGTGTATGGCGACTACTTTGCATCCTTGTATAACTTCTGTGGCGACCAGAGCATCACATGTACAAGCCTCTGTATGTTCGAATTATTTGTATGGCGACTCTTCTGTGCAACAAACCAAACAGCCAAGTAGTCTGTGGCGACTACAAGGTGGAACAGAGTTGCCAAATTGTTTATAATCTCGTGCGTGACTGTCCATCGCATGCGAAGCTGCCAAATTGAATCTGCTGCAGGTGCGTGTGTTTCAGAATCAACAAACTTGTTCAACTTTTCGCGCGTGGCCTTCCATGAACCGTTGCGCGCGTGTAGTGAAGTAATTATAGGGCTCAATTGTACGCCTTTTATTTAAAAAGGTGCTAAGACAGATGTTTACAGCGCGTGCATATCAGGCTCAAGAATTGGCTGCCAAATAAAACCAAGCCAATTTCTTATAGAAATTGTTTTGATTGCTTCCTTTAATTTCCATTCGGTTGTACTGATTTCCAAGGCTGCCAAAACAATTCTCCAGTAAACAGACAGGCAAACCAAAGATTTGCATCTAAGAAATATAATAAACTGGCAGCAAAAATCGGAAAAATAAATAAATTTAAATTGAACTTTTATTTACTAAAATTTAAATAGTAAATTAATTTAGTTAAATTTATAAAATAAATTTATTTAAATTAAGTTCATAATAAACTTATTTAAATAAATTTTATAAAATAAATTTTATAAATCAAATTTACAAAATAAATTTATGTAAATGAAAAATTAATAAAATAAATTTATTTAAGGATCCTGATTTGTGTATCAATCAGTTAGCTCTGATACCAATTGTTAGGTCCCGAATTATCGTAGAAGGGGGGGGGGTTGAATACGATAATCATTAAATAAAAATTTCTTTGGAATCTTTAGCGGATATAGATTTAATGCTCGGTTAGTGGTTCCGTGTTCTTGAGAGAAATAGTGTTTGGAACAATAAAATGAGGAACACAAGATATTCGAGGAAATATATATATTCATATATAAATCCTCGAGGGGTGTTGCTACACTCCGGTAAATAAATTAACCGGCTACAATCTAAGAACAACAAAGTTTCTAGTTTCTATAAAGATTTACAAATCAAATCATATACAATGATCTAGCTTTTGTTTGTACTAGGATTTAATTACCAGGTAGCGATTATAATGCCCCTAAGAATATACAAGAATTAAATCGGGCATTATAATGTTACTACGGTGAGGAGTTAAACGGTTATACAAAAAGCTTGAGATTCTCTGAAAATCTTTGTTGCTATTTTTCACCTCTCGTTGGAGAGAAGATGAACAGAAAATTAATCCAATAGCTTGAATCTGATCTGCTACTGAGTGTAGTCTTTTATATTAATCAAAATATGAGGTTGGATATTGACCACACAAATAAATTGACTGTTCAATAAAGTAATGGATGAGGATTCTGTGGCGACCAAGTATAGCTCCTCTATGGCGACCACGGTGATATAGGAGGGAGTAGTGTTACTCTGTGGGGACTCCTTAGAAACACAGGGGAAATAGTTGATTTATTTCTCAAGTAATTCTTTGGCGACCACAGAACTACTACTTGGTACAACTTGTACTTAATCAAAATTTAATAAAAACATCCTATGGCGACCATGGGGTACTAGCACTACTAGTACAACTTTGAACTCACTAACCAAAAACATAAACAAAACAAACTACATGTACACATTTTTTGATTATTTATTTATTTCTTTTATTTTATTTTCTTTTTCTCTTTTTCTTTTTCTTTTTGTTTTTCTTTTCTCTTTTTTTGTTTTTCCTTTTTCTTTTCTTTTTATTTAAGTTTAAATTGTAACTAAATTAATTTATAAAATAAACTTATTTAAAGTTTATAAAATAAATCATTTTAAGTTTATTAAATAAATTATATTAAAGTCCATTAAATATATTTATTTAATTTAACAATTAAACTTTGAGTTTCGCCAATCCCTTGAGTCGTCTAGTTGTATACCTGTGCACCTCTTCTCGTACTTTAACGGATAGACGTTCAATCCAAGTACGTTCCTCAACTTAACAATCCTTCTATAAATAATACCCAGATTCCTTTCATGAGCTGTTGACGCCTAGTGCAACTGGCCTGGTTCACAGACGACTAACCCCGATTCAGGTCTTCGTATTATAGCCTTGATTACATTGTTAAGCTTGCCTCAACTTTATTGCTTCGTACACTGACTGTCAATAAACAACTGTACTTTCACTGGAATCCTTTCTGGTAATATGGACAACGTCTTCATTGCTTCTACAATCTTGAATACTTCATTCACTTTCTTCATTGACACTTGAACATATAAATAAACTCCTGTCAGTGAGTATAGCTTCAAGACTGCAATTGTCTTCTTTAACCTCTGTCTATACCATGTCTTCAATTCTTCATATTCCTATGCTTCATACACTGCCTATCTTCAATCAATGCCAATACACTGAAATCTTCTGGTAGCACTTATACACTGAATCTTCATCATTTCTGAAACCCTGAAAGTCTTTAACATTTATTCTTCACTGAGGCATGAACATATTAATGAACTTCTTTCAGTGACCTGTAAACAGACTTCAGGCCTTCTTCTAATCTTCTGATTCTTTATATTTTCCTTGTCTTCATTCTTCCTGATTTCTTGTGTAGACGTAGTATTATAAACCTGTCCTGTTTTAGTGTTGTTCTCGTGTTGAGTTATCACGTAACTGTTCATACAACTATGCAGTCTCACCAACAGAAAATTTGACTCAAAGGTTTTTGAAGCAATTTTTCTAGGATATTCATTGGAGAGAACTGCCTACAAGGTCTGTGTGATTGATCAAAAGAAGATTCTGGAAAGCACAAATATGACTTTTGATGATGACAATTGTCCAGGCTTGGAATGTCTTGATGATAATGAAGCTGAAGCCCTTGCATTTGAAAATCTCAACATTAACAGTGATTCTGATGAAGAAAATGAAGCTACTGCATAATTGACGATGAATGAGGAGACTACTGAACAGGAAATTCATGGGAATGGAAGCTCATCTCAAACAGCTGAATTTGATAGCACAAACTCAGGGGAGAAATAGAAGAAGGATCTACAAATCATACCAATGATGAAGAAAATGATGAAGGCACAAGTTAACAAACTCACACAAGGAAGTGGGATAGAAGTCATACTGGAGAAGCAATTATTGGTGATCCTACTGCTGGTGTGAGAACTAGAAATGCAACTGCTAATGAGTGCCTACATGCATGTTTTCTGTCTCAAGTAGAGCCTAAGAAGAATAAAGAAGCTCTAATGGATCCTGATTGGATATCTGCCATGCAGGAAGAGCTGAATCAGTTTGAAAGGAACAAAGTTTGGGAGTTAGTTCCTGCACCAAAGAACAGAAGTATAATTGGAACAAAATGGGTGTTCAGGAACAAGATAGATGAAAGTGGTATAGTTACCAGAAATAAGGCAAGGTTGGTTGCTAAAGGCTACTCACCAGAAGAAGGAATTAATTATGATGAAACTTTTGCTCCAGTTGCAAGACTTGAAACAATAAGGATTATTCTAGCATTTGCTGCACATTCAAATTCAAAAGTGTATCAAATAGATGTCAAGAGTGCCTTCCTAAGTGGTGAGCTAGAAGAAGAGGTTTATGTGCAAAAACTACCTGGCTTTGAAGATCCAGAATTTATGGATTTTGTGTACAAGTTACTCAAGGCTCTATATGGACTAAAACAGGCACCTAGAACTTGGTATGATACATTATCAGAATTCCTACTTAAACATGGTTTTACTAGAGGGACTATAGACAAAACTCTCTTCTACAAGAAACATGGTAATGATATGATCCTAGTTCAAATTTATGTGGATGATATCATCTTTGGTTCTACAAGTAAAAAGTTGTGCCAAAGATTCTCCAAACTTATGCAGAGTGAATATGAAATGAGTATGATGGGGGAATTAAATTACTTTCTTGGACAACAAGTCAGTTAAAAAATTGATGGAATCTTCATCAGCCAAACTAAGTATGTCAAAGATTTATTGAAGAAGTTTGGTATGGTTGATTGTTCACCTGCATCTACACCTATGTCTACAGCAACAATATTGGATGAAGATAGAAAGGGCAAAAGTGTAGATATTTCAAGCTATAGAGGGATGATTGGATATTTTCTTTACTTAACTGTAAGTAGACCAGACATCATGTTTGCTACATGTTTGTGTGCAAGATTTCAAGCCAATCCAAAAGAATTATATTTGATGGCTGTAAAGAGAATTTTCAGATACTTGAAGGGGACTCCAAACTTGGGATTATGGTATCCTAAGGGAACTGGTTTTGAAGTCGTTGGCTATACCGATGCAGATTTTGCTAGATGCAGGGTTGACAGAAAGAGTACTAGTGGAAGTTATCAATTTCTTGGACAAAGACTTATATCCTGGTATAGCAAGAAATAACAATATGTGTCAACTTCTACAATAGAGGCTGAATACATAGCTGCATGAAGTTGTTGTGCTCACGTGCTTTGGATTAGAAATCAGCTAATGGACTATGGCCTAGTGTTACGCAAAATTCTAATTATGTGTGACAATACTAGTGCTATATCCATAGTGGCTTATCTAGTTAATCATTCTAGAATAAAGCACATTGATGTAAGGTACCATTTTATTATAGAACATGCTACAAATGGTACCATTGAGATTATTTTTGTTCCAACAGAAAATCAATTAGCTGACATTTTTACTAAACCTTTGGATGAAGCAACTTTCACTATACTTGTAGGTGAAATTGGAATGCTTAATTCTTCATCCTAAGGCAAGAACTCAGCTAATATGTTGCATCATATTAATTTCTAGTAAAACAAAATTAATTTGATTTAATTGGAAATTAATAAAAATATGAATTATAAATATTTCAGAAATCTCTGCATATCAGCTTGGAATTTTTCAAATTCTAAGTAAAATGCTCAGTTGTTAATTTACATCTTTAATATGTAAAATTAACATAAGACAGAATTAAAGTGATCAAAAGTATATAAAGAACAGAGTTCTCGATAAGTCTAACTGATTTATCGACAAGTCATTTTAAGACTTCTCGAGTGAGTTCTCGATAAGTCAATTAACTGACTTCTCGAGTGGCTTCTCGATAAGCATTATTATGACTTATGGATAAGTCATTGTAGAGTTCTCTATAAGTGTAAACTTACAGAGTTCTCTACAAGTATCTTTTTAGACTTATAGATAACTCAGAACTAACATAATTTAATTAAATAAATTATTTTGGTAAAATACTTTTGGAAAAACTATTTTGATTTTATTTTGATTTATTCAAATAAAAATTGGAATCATATTCATTCCATTCATGGACAAACTGGGTATCTTTTTGACATCTCGATAAGTTAATTTTTAGTTATCTAAAAGAGTAATTTAAAATGACTTCTCGATATGTAACTCTTTTTCAAACTGACTTCTCGATAAGTATAACCCAAACGTCTATTTTTGAGTTCTCGATAAGTCATTTGCTTTTACTATAAATACCCAGACATCTCGATACATATACATACTTACATCTTTCGAGAACTCAAGTGACCTAGCTTTTCAATCCAAAATCAATTTCTCTCTCATTTTCACTCCTTTCTCACTAATTTTTCTTACCCACTAAACTTTATACTCATAACAATGGCAGCCGGCAATATTGTTCCCTTCATCCCCAAGGAGACTAACTTTCTTGCATTCTTAGATGCAAACCAAGCACCTGAAATCTTCCAATGTTTTGTCAAGTTCCTGTTTGAGACCTACATTGTAGGGGCTCTCACTGCTAATTATGTGTTGTAGTTGGATGTGTTAGGGGACTTTTGGAACTCAGCTACAATAAGGACAAGTGTGCACGAGAACCAAGCTGCAACAATTGTGATAAACTGCACAATCAAGGGACAACAGTTGGAGATCTCTGAAAATGATGTCAATCGGGCATTCGGCATTCCTACTGACAAGATGATGGAGGCTTCAACTCAGGATGAGCTGTATGAATTCATAGACTTCATCAATTATTCTGAGAAGATCAACCTGGTCAGCATGAACAAAAAGCATCTAAGGAGGGAATGGTCCTTTCTTTTTGACTCAGTGATAAGGGCCTTCACCTGTAGGAAGTCAGGGTTTGACAACATATCAAGTGTTGTCCAGAAGCTGGTCTACTCAATGACCCAAAACAAACAGATCAATGTAGGACACTACATACTGGAGGAATTGAGCACTAGGATAACAATGTCATTGGAGTCAAGAGGTAAGGAAATTTTTCTACCTAGATTCATTATGTCAGCTTTAAACCATAAAGTTAATGACATACATATGCTTGAAGGAGTAAATAGGTCACTAATTAGCAACTGTAAGCAAGTATCCAAATTCTATTTAGATCACTTCTTACTAAGAATAAGGTTCCAGTGAGTCTTAAGTTAACACCTTTCATGATTGAAAGATTTAAGACCTACCCTTATTCTATGCCAGACATGAGAACCAGTGCAAGTCAACTTAATGCAACAATGATTCCTGAGCCTGTGGAAGCACAAACACAGGAACACCCATAGGAACCAACCCATGTTGAGCCTATTCCTTCTCTACCAATAGCATCTAGGAAACCAACCACTTCATCCTCTCAAAAGGATGAAGTGAGTAAAAAGAAGAGAAAGGAGATAACCTTGAATGTTATGCATGAGAATGGTGAGGAACAAACATAAGCTAAGTCACCCTTGGTCAAGAGGACAAAGAAGAGTAAGAAATCTGAGCTGGCCACTCAAACCACCTCTGTATCCTCCCAAAAGGATGCAGTTGTAAAAATGGAGACTAAACAGACTCTAGATACATCATCTCAACAGGATGTGTCTATTGAAAAGAGCATTCACCTCAATGCACCCTGTATAAAGTCTGCACAGCCAACACCTGAAGAAATTCAAGTATATGGTAGGAGAAATAAGGATGGCAAACACTGTGAGAGCACATCTATTAAAGCTCCCTCATCCATTCAGGGGGAGCTGCCAACACTCAATTCTGAGCAACAAATCTTAAACTTACAAATTTCTTCCTCTCCTACAACACTTGAATCCATTTTTCAAGTGCAAGCTAAATCAAGTGACTTGGTTCAAGAAACCTTGCTCACCACCCAGACACCACAATCAGATGGTGAGAGGCTACTAGCTGGGGTAGACCTTAATGACACCATCAAAACCATGAGGGATTCATCAGTTTTTACTGAAGACCCCATGGATATTACAAATGCACCTTGATGTGCAAATCAGTCTTCACAGACTGTTAGGTTTGAGGGTAGTACTCCTGAGAGGGAGCTATCTAAATGTAGTGTCCTACATTGATCTGTTTGTCGGTGGCCATTGAGTAGACCAGCTTCTGGAAAACACTTGATATATTGTCAAACCCTGACTTCCTGTAGGTGAAAGCCCTTATCACTGAATCAAATAGGAAGGACCACTCTCTCCTCAGGTGCTTCTTGTTCATGCTTGGCAGATTGATCTTTTCAGAATAATTGATGAATTCCATGAATTCATACAGCTCATCATGAGTTGGAGCCTCCACCATCTTGTCAGTAGGGATTCCTAATGCCATATTGACATCATCCTCAAGGATCTCCACCTGTTTCCCTTTGATTGTGCAGTTTATCACAATTATTGCAGCCTGATTCTCATGAACAACTGTCCTTGTTGGTGTTGTATTCCAAAAGTCCCCTAACACATCCAAGTACAACACATGATTAGCAGTAAGAGCTCCTACAAAGTAGGTCTCAGATAGGAACTTGAAAAAATATTGAAAAATTTCAGGTGCTTGGTTTGCATCCAGAAATACAAGGAAGTTATCCTCCTTGGGGATGAAGGGTACAATATTGTTGGCTACCATAGATATGAGTATGAAGTTTAGTAGGTAAAAGAAATTAGTGAGAAAGGAGCGAAAATGAGAGAGGAATTGATTTTGGATTGAAAAGCTAGGTCACTTGAGATCTCGAAAGATGTAAGTATGTATATGTATCAAGATGTCTGGGTATTTATAGTAAAAGCAAATGACTTATCGAGAACTCAAAAATAGACATTTGGGTTATACTTATCGAGAAGTCAGTTTGAAAAAGAGTTACATATCGAGAAGTCATTTTAAATTACTCTTTTAGATAACTAAAAATTAACTTATCGAGATGTCAAAAAGATACCCAGTTTGTCCAGGAATGGAATGAATATGATTCCAATTTTTATTTGAATAAATCAAAATAAAATCAAAATAGTTTTTTCAAAAGTATTTTACCAAAATAATTTATTAAATTAAATTATGTTAGTTCTGAGTTATCTATAAGTCTAAAAAGATACTTGTAGAGAACTCTGTAAGTTTACACTTATAGAGAACTCTACAATGACTTATCCATAAGTCATAATAATGCTTATCGAGAAGCCACTCGAGAAGTCAGTTAATTGACTTATCGAGAACTCACTCGAGAAGTCTTAAAATGACTTGTCGATAAATCAGTTAGACTTATCGAGAACTCTGTTCTTTATATACTTTTGATCAATTTAATTCTGCCTTATGTTAATTTAAATATTAAAGATGTAAATTAATAACTGAGCATTTTACTTAGAATTTGAAAAATTCCAAGCTGATATGCAGAGATTTATGAAATATTTATAATTCATATTTTTGTTAATTTCCAATTAAATCAAATTAATTTTGATTTACTAGAAATTAATATGATGCAACATATTAGCTGAGTTCTTGCCTTAGGATGAAGAATTAAGCATTCCAATTTCACCTACAAGTATAGTGAAAGTTGCTTCATCCAAAGGTTTAGTATAAATGTCAGCTAATTGATTTTCTGTTGGAACAAAAATAATCTCAATGGTACCATTTGTAGCATGTTCTGTAATAAAATGGTACCTTACATCAATGTGCTTTATTCTAGAATGATTAACTGGATAAGCCACTATGGATATAGCACTAGTATTGTCACACATAATTGGAATTTTGCATAACACTAGGCCATAGTCCATTAGCTGATTTCTAATCCAAAGCACGTGAGCACAACTTCATGCAGCTATGTATTCAGCCTCTATTGTAGAAGTTGACACATATTGTTATTTCTTGCTATACCAGGATATAAGTCTTTGTCCAAGAAATTGACAACTTCCACTAGTACTCTTTCTGTCAACCCTGCATCCAGCAAAATCTGCATCTGTGTAACCAACGACTTCAAAACCAGTTCCCTTAGGATACCATAATCCCAAGTTTGGAGTCCCCTTCAAGTATCTGAAAATCCTCTTTATATCCATCAAATGCGATTCTTTTGGATTGGCTTGAAATCTTGCACATAGACATGTTGCAAACATGATGTTTGGTCTACTTGCAATTAATTAAAGAAATGATCCAATCATTCCTCTATAGCTTGAAATATCTACACTCTTGCCTTTTCTATCTTCATCCAACTTTGTTACTGTAGACATAGGTATAGAAGCAGGTGAACAATCAACCATACCAAACTTTTTCAATAAATCCTTGACCTATTTAGTTTGGCTGATGAAGATCCCAACACTTATTTGACTAGCTTGAAGTCCAAGAAAGTAACTTAATTACCCCATCATACTCATTTCATATTCACTCTGCATAAGCTTAAAAAATCTCTGGAAAAGCTTCTCATTTATAGAACCAAAGATAATGTCATCCACATAGATCTGAACTAGGATCATATCTTCACCATGTTTCTTGTAGAAGAGAGTCGTGTCTATAGTACCTCTAGTAAAACCATGTTTAAGTAGGAATTATGACAATGTATCATACCAAGCTCTAGGTGTCTGCTTTAGTCCATATAGAGCCTTGAGTAACTTGTACACAAAATCTGAAAATTCTGGATCTTCAAAGCCAGATGGATATTGAACATAAACCTCTTCTTCTAGCTCACCATTTAGGAAGGCACTCTTGACATCCATTTGATACACTTTAAAATTTAAGTGTGCAGCAAATGCTAGAAAAATTCTTATTGCTTCAAGTCTTGCAACTTGAGCAAAAATTTCATCATAATCAATTCCTTCTTCCTGTAAGTAGCCTTTAGCAACCAACCTTGCTCTGTTCTGGTAACTATACCATTTTCATCCATCTTGTTCCTGAACACCCATTTTGTTCCAATTATACGTATGTTCTTTGGTGCAGGAACTAACTCCCAAACTTTGTTTCTTTCAAACTGATTCAGCTCTTCCTGCATGGCAAATATCCAATCAGGATCCATTAGAGCTTCTTCAGTTTTCTTAGGCTCTACTCAAGACAGAAAGCATGCATGTAGGCACTCATTAGCAGTTGCACTCTAGTTCTCACACCACCAATAATTGCTTCTCTAGTGTGACTTCTATCCCACTTCCTTGTGTGAGTCTGTTGACTTGTGCCTTCATCATTTTCTTCATCATTGGCATGACTTGTAGATCCTTCTTCTATTTCTCCCCCTGAGTTTGTGCTATCAAATTCAGGAGTTTGAGATGAGCTTCCATTTCCGTGATTTTCCTGTTCAGTAGTCTCTTCATTCAACATCTGTTGTGCATTGACTTCATCTTCACCATCAGAATCATTATCAATATTGAGGTTTTCAAATGCAAGGGCTTCAGCTTCATTTTTATCAAGGAATTCCAAGTTTAGACACTTGTCATCATCAAAAGTCACATATGTGCTTTCCATAATCTTCTTTTGATCAATCACATAGACCTTGTAGGAAGTCCTCTCCAATGAATATCCCAGAAAATTGCTTCAGAAACCTTTGAGTCAAATTTTCCCACATATTTAGAGTTGTCTTTTAAAATGTAGCACTTGCTTTCAAACACATGAAGATGCTTTACAGCAGGCTTCCTCTTAGACATGATTGAGTAAGGTGATTTGCCATGGGCCTTGTTAATAAGATATTTGTTTTGAGTATAGCATGCAGTGTTAACAGCTTCCTCCCAAAAATGTGTTGACAACTTGGCATCTTGCAGCATTATTCTAGCAGTTTCAACTAATGTTTTGTTTTTTTTTCAACTACTCCATTTTGTTGAGGTGTTCTAGCAGTTGAGAATTCTTGAACAATGCCCTTGCTTTTGCAGAATTCACTCAATGTTGCATTCCTGAATACTGTTCCATTATCACTTCTCGATCTTTTTACACAATTATGATCTTCAACCTATTTTTCTATCTTCTTGTTGTGCTCAATTATGATATGTGGAGTCTCATCTTTAGAGTGCATGAATTCTACTCAAGTATATCTTGAGAAATCATCCACCATCACTAGTGCATATTTGTTCCTTGAAATTGATAAGACATTTACTGGCCCAAACAAGTCCACGTGAATAAGCTGCAATGGTGCACTTATAGAATTCACAGTTTTTAACTTGTGACTTGATCTTTCATTTTTCCTTTCTAACAAGCTTCACAGACTTCAATTTGAGCAAACTCTGGATTAGGCATGTCTCTTACTAACTCGTTTTTGACCAAGGTGTTAATTGCCTTGAAATTTAAGTGAGATAACTTTTTATGCCATAACTTGCTTTGTTCTTCTGATGTCTTGGTGTAGAAGCAACAAATACCATCCTTATTTGTTGAGTCTAAGTCTGCAACAAACAAGCTTCCTTTTCTTGCTCCTTACAGAGCAACTTCACCAGTTTTCTTGCTGATAAAAGTGCATTCTTCGTTGTTGAATAAAACTTCAAAACCTTTGTCTACAAATTGGCTAACACTGAGAAGATTCATTTCAAGACCAGCTACCAGTGCTACATCATTAATGACAACATTTCTAGAAATAATCTTGCCATATCCCATTGTGAATTCTTTGTTGTTATCTCCAAAGGTCACCAAAGGGCCAACTTTCTTCTCAAACTGTGATAGCAGGGCCTTATCACCTGTCATATGTCTGGAACATCCACTGTCTATGATCTATATGACCTTCTTCATTTTTCCCTGCACACAATGAGTTTTAAGTGTGTTTAACAACTCAAACAGTGTTGGGCACTTTCTTCTTGTTAACTGATTTACCAGAAGTAGAATGAGTTGTTTCAAATAAAATAGAATTCATTGACTGTTGTGATTTTTCCCTATCTGCTGTAGACCCAACATTTGTTTCTTTAAGGTCTACTCTCAACTTGTGACAACTTTTCATCACTTTCAAGTTGCAAGGGATGCAATCAAACTTGTCACAGAATGAGTAGGGATCATTTGCATCTACTTCATTGTATTTGCAGGCTCATTCGGCTGGCTTGCTAACAACCTTTTTACAAAGGTGAGTTAGGTGATTCACAGAGCCATATTTTTCACATTTCTTTCTGGGAGCATCTGCAACATAAACAAAATAATTGCTTTTGTTTATCCCAATTTTCCCATTTCTATTTTTCTTCTTCTTTCTTGCATCTTCAATTTTGGTTTCTTTGACAGGTGTCTTGGAATCTTGGTTATCCATGAGCTTCTCTTCAGTTTTGAAAGATTGAATTCCTTCTGCATCTTTCTTCTCATTATCTTCATCAGCAATTTCTTGCTTGATAATCAACTCTTCTTCACTGAAGTTAACTTCACATGCCTTGAACATAGGTGAATCAACCTTTTTCAGGATTGTTGGAACATTTTCATTTTCTGTTGCTTTCCCTTTGTCACCTATATATTTCTTCTTGATGTTCAAGGCATCATAATCAAGACCAATAGCAATATTTGCACATGGCTTGTTTTTCTCATGGTATTGTCCAACTAACTCAGATGCATTCTTGAAAGACTTCAATATAACTTCATTCTTTTCAAGCTTCTCCCTTAACACTGCTTCAATCTCACTTGCACACTTGAGCTTGTTCTTCAGGTTTGCATTCTCTTGTCATACAGCTTCAAGCTCTACCAACAACAATTCAGCTTCTTGTTTCTCATTTTCAAGCTTATCATTTATCTTTTTTCAGTCTGTTAACTTCTTCATTAGCAGCAACCATACTTATATGAATATGTAACGTTTCTATGCTCATCTTCTCTACAGTTTCCTTATATTGACTCACATTTAAATCAATGGTGGTGAGAGTTGGTACCTTTAATTTTGATGAGGATGACTATCCTTGCTCCAAGGCCATTAATGCATAATTTTCAACTTCCTCATCTTCATCATTATCAGAATCATCCCAACTTTTTCCCTCTGCAATATAAGCTTTGCTTTGCTATTTCTTTAGAAGAGCTTCATACTTTGCTTCTAATTCAAGATAAGCTTTTTCTTTCTTTGCTTTCTTGGGTTTCCTGCATTCTATAGCAAAATGGCCTAGTTCATCACAATTGAAGCAACTTATCTTTAATCTATCAATAGTTATAGTTTTGTAACCATTTTTGCTATCAAATGTGTACTTCCCTTTTCCTTTCTAGCTGCTATCTTTGTTGAATGATTATCCTTTACGCTTGAATAATCTTGGCCTCTTTACTCTAATGTTAGAGAACTTTCTTGCCAGATAGGCCATTGACTGATCAAGCTCATCAAGTTCATCCAGGGTGTAGAACTCATCTTCTTCCAATTCCATAATGACTTGTTCATGTGAATCATTGGTTATTTGCTCACTTGTTGAGGCAACTGGAGTCTGGGATCTTGGCTCATCATTAGAGGTCTGACTTTCATTGACAATTAGAGCACTTGAACCATCTACAACATGCCCTTGACTAGCTCTTAATGATTTTCTTTGAGTCATTTCTAATTCATATGTTTTTAAGATTCCATACAGAACTTCCAGAGTTATTCTGCTCAAGTCTCTCCCTTCTCTGATTGCTGAAATTTTTTGTTCCAAATGATCAGAGAGTTTAAAAAAAAATCAAGTTAACTTCTTCAGCTTCATAGTATTTGTCATGGAGCTGCAAGTCATTTATCAGCTTATTAACCTTTCAGACACATCAGTGATACTTTCTTTTGACTTAGCCATGAAACCCTCATATTGTGAAATCAGTATCCTTCTTTGATTAGATCTAACTTCCTCAGTTTCTTCATAGAGTATTTCAATCTTTTCCCAAATCTGCTTAGCAGTATCACAGTTGAAAATGTTGTTGTACATTACATTGTTAAGTGACTCTATCAATATCAGTTGTAAACCACTATCCAGGGAAACTTTCTCTTTCTCAGGCTCAGTGTACTCAGAAGGATATTTTGGAGCATAATGAGCTGGAATGACCATATCACCATCTGTAGATTCATCAACTCTAACCATAGGAGTGAAAGGCCCATTTTTGAGAATCTGAATGTAGAGTGGATTGGCCATCCTGAGAAACAGCAACATTTTCTTTTTCCAAAGAGTGTAGTTAGCTTTGTCAAAAGTAGGAATTTTGATGCTACTGATTTTTTGTGCATTCATTCTTCCAAGATCTTAAATCTATTTACTTTCAGATTTTACTCTGATACCACATGTTAGGTAATGAATTACACACAGAGGGGGGTTGAATGTGTTTTTGTGTTTTTTTGCTTTTCTTGAAGTATTTATGGTTTGAACAAAGTAATTGTAAATCTTGCAATGATATGTGTTAATACTGAAATTAAACAAGCAATAACAGTGAACACAGATCTTTCAAAACTCACTTAATTTTATATTAAAATTAAGAATGTTTTGCAACAAAATTTCTAGGCTCTTTGTTAATAAAGAGGTTAGCTTCTTCCGTGAGAGAAAATACAAGATTTTCCTGATCTAAATTGTTACTCCTAACAAAGGACCAGTGTTAACTTTATATCATAGTTAACTACTGGTTTACACAGTGTATAATAAGATATGCTATTTACTTTAGTAAATTGTCACTTATCATTTCCATTTTAGGAAATGTACATCTTCCATTTCTAGCTTAGCATATCTTTGCATACTTTGTTAAATTTTTATCTTCCTTGTCAGTTAATCTTCACCCTTAATCTTGCACACTCTTTAAGCTACTTTTTGTGGACTTGTCATTCCAACTGGTTGGATTGTTTGTTGATTGTTAATCTTGGATATTGAACTAGTCTGCAATTTGTACTTTGAGATTTTACCTCGATATCTCCAATTAGGCATATAGAGATCTTGACATCTTGATAAGTATATTGACTTATCGAGATCTTTAATACTCCATAGTTGATTTGACTTGTAGAGGTCTCTCAGTTCTCTATAAGAGAATTTCGCTTATCGAGATCTCTCATCTTCATATCTTCACTTTGGCTTATCGATATCTCTGAGTTCTCTAGTGACTTATTGACTTGTAGATAACTCAGAGTTCTCTAGTCAAATTTAACTTGTCGATAAATCAGAGTTCTCTAGTGAATTTTGGCTTGTCGATATCTCTGAGTTCTCTAGTGAAATTTGACTTATCGATAACTCAGAGTTCTCTAATGAATGTTGACTTGTCGACAACTCTGAGTTCTCTAGTGAAGAATTGACTTGTCGATATCTCCAATCTTCATGTCTTCAATTTGGCTTGTCGATATCTCTGAGTTCTCTATTAGCTTTCCTGAGTTTTCTATAAGTCATTCTGGAGTTCTCGAATAACTTCTCTATAACACTAAATTTATGACTTTTAGAGATCTTGACTTAAAAACATTTTTCCCAAAACAGATTTATTCAACTCCAAGCTTCTTCATAATTCTTAGCTTCTTCATAATTCTTTTGAGGCATGATCTCCTTGATCTTCTTCCAGATAGAATTCTTAGGCTTGATACTGTTTAAAGAAAAAGACTCCATTATGCTCTTTTGATATTTTTATAGACTTTAAATATTACAATACAAAATACAAACTAAGATTACAATATAACTTACTTAAGGTTGTCAATTTGACTTAGTCTTGTTAAAGTACAGGAAAGTCTTGCACAACAGAACGATAAATAAACATGGCACAAGTTTATTATCATAGGAATCTATGTTAACAAGGTATGAAATATGAAAGGTTCATTATGTCCCTTAGGGTCAAAGGATCACAAAGATAGCAAAATATGAAAACAGGGTATAAGTGCTTGAAACAAAGGGTTACTATCAGGGTTTATCATAAGGTTCAATAACAGTTTTTCGAAGATTCTTTACTCTACCAGTGCATAACATCAATACCTCTCCATAATCAATTCACAATAGAAGGCAGAGTTACTTGCCTCAGAAAGCTTTCATGTTTCACGGAATTTGAGTTACTACCACCTAAGGCCTCTTTTCCTTTCCTAGACTGAATGTCTTCGCTTTCCAAATCTATAGTACAAAACGAACCCTAATTAGAAACCTTTTCAATTTCCGACATTTCTCAGAACGTATAACTTTCTACCCCAATCGTGATATTTGCTTATCTTTTATACATATATCACACGTAACACATAATAAATTAACACCTTTATACGCTTTATATCACCGATTAACTCGACACTTTACACATAACGCATAATCACAAATTACATATCTCGACACATTCGATCATAATCAAATCTTTACATCTATACTCACAATTATATATATATATATATTCTTCTTGAAAACCGACATGACGTATTTGTCAATATGATTACCCTTTACTCCAAACAATCAACAAATTACGATAATTAGCGATCCAATTAGTTCTTATTACAAACTCTAATTCACTTTTATTTATACTATTACAAATTGTCAATCGAGCAACCATTTATTCATTAATACTTGAGACAAACTTCAAAAATATTACATGCAACTCGACTTATACAAATATGCATATAACGACTTACTAAATCGAATCTTAAGTTAAATTCTATATTCAAAACTCACAAGCACATTCATTCTAGCATATAATTCAACTCGTACATCACAAAAATCTTATAACTCGACCCGAATTGTTTATAACCCGAATTTAAAACCGAATAAAATTAGTAATTCGATTCTTAAAATCTGACAATCATGACTTAAACTTAATCGACTAAATACATATCAATTTCATAATTACTCGAACCAAAACTTATAAACCCGAGTTCATAAAATCTAAATTACACAAATACTTCGACATGTACCAACTAACTTAGCTTGAATATTTATTATAGGACTCATACAATCATCATTGTCGACAGCCGGCTCGTCGGAGCTCATCACCGGCAGCAGCAAGGTCTAGGAGATGCCCCGATTCGGGGTTTTCTTCGACGAAACCTCACCAATCTTTTCAAAACTCAACACCAAGCCAACATGATCACTGAACTAAACTTTCAAAGATCAAGTTCGAAACTCGAATTGAATTAAGAGTCGAGAAGGGGTTTTCATCCTCACCAAAATATACATATAACTACACACACATGCAATCATATATATGTAATCACAAGGCAAGAAGAAGTTATAATCTGGGTTTTGATCGGAACTTAGTCAAGAAAATAAGAAACCGAGAGGTGAGAGGGAAAGTACCGGAGAGAGAGATGAGAGAACTCGGGAGAGAGTGAGGGAAAAAGAGAGACGGGAGGAAGAAAAGAAAGGGGGAGGGAGTGTGTATATATACTAAGAGCATAATGGTAAACTCCCATTTCTATTTTCTTTTTCTTTTATAAATAAAAATTCTAGAATTATAAAGCAATCATATAAAAGTAGCTTTATAAATTATAAAAATGATACAACTCTAACTTTGAGAATATCATGAAATTAGCTCTCTCCTCACATTTTAAAAAAAATTGAGTAAGAAGATTATTTTATATCGACTTTACAAGTAATTCACAAATAACAGGAATAAGCTTTTAAAAACTACTTTAAAATATTAGAAGATCAAAATGATTCCAACTATCAGTTTTTAAAAAATCTCTAGGACTATTTCAGAGATAATAAAATAAATTTCGCACTTTGACCATTCTCTGATAATTTCATAAAAATATACAAGGGCCAAATAATCTTATTTAAATCAAATAAAATCTTTTAAAAATCATTAAAACTCCCAAATCATAATTGTAATTTGTAACTATCAATCAACATATATTTCACAAAGACACTAATCAAAACTAATGATCATCCACTTTCACACAAAATTTTATTTTACAAATATCTAAATATGATATCCGACACTTTTAAAATAGCGATACGATTCACAGCTCGAATCCAAATAATCATAAATACACGAAATACACAATATTTCCATAAATTAACACAACCCACAAATAATCTTATTCTTAATCCTTTTTCATTTAATCCGTATTTCGTATAACGGGTCCCGTTTTACCTGACGGCTTGACAAAAGCATAGCTTATGTCTTTTGCTGACTTATCAAACTGAAACGAGACATTTTACGTTCCCTTTTACTATTTCACGGAAATTACACATAAACCACAAAATTATATAAATTTATATTTAAATCCACAATTAGATCATAAAAGTTTATTTTATTCATTTAATTACATCACAAAAATCCCAGTTGTTACACCAAGCGCAAGTCGTACACTCCTGCTCCAGTTGAAGTAATTGTTGTCATTGAAGGTTATCTGACCAAGATGTGAATTAGAATTGTCTGCCGTTGAAATAAAGTACGGATCATTGTAATTGATAGCAGAATTAACGGGTGCGTATTAAGTTTGATCATATTATTGAGTCGTTCTACTCGTTTGAGCCATATATAAGAAGATTAGGCAAAAAAATACTGAGACTTAGTTGAAAAAATTGAAGAAGAATGAAGACGAAGATGAAATGAAGAATATTAATCGAAGAAAATGAAGATTAATCGCAGAATAAGCTAGATTAAGCTCTGATACCATGTGGAACCACCATATTAATGGTGGATCGAGCTCAAGGAAGAAGATAAATTTGCATCTCTCTATTATTAAAATAAGAACTAAAATTCAGTAAAAGTTAATAGTTATACAGGTTGTTCATTCTCTTATATAAAAAACAAAAAAAGTAACTAATTCCTAACAAACTAGCTAGCTGGCATCCAACTGTCAATGAAGTAAGCATGACACAAGGAGCTAGCTGCTCTATCAGCCAATATCCCCCCCTCGAGCTTGAGGTGAAACAGAGAGAAGACCAAGCTTATCAGCAAAGAAACAATGTTGACTAGGTGGCATAGATTTTATAAAAATGTCAGCCAACTGAACAAAAATACGAATTTGAAGAATATTAAGAAATTTGGAATTAACATAATCCCGGATGAAATGACAATCAACTTTGAGATGCTTCATACGTTCTTGAAAAACCTTATTCTCAGCAATTTACTTGGTAGAAAGATTATCACATAATAAGTCAAGAGGAAGGGGAAGAGAAACCTGCAAATCCTGTAACAAACCTTGAAGCAAATGAGTTCAGTGTAACTCATAGCTCTATACTCAGCCTCACAAGTGCTTTTAGAGGTAGTCTTTTGTTTCTTGGTTTTCCAAGAAATTATAGCCGAAACAAGAAACACAACATAACCAAAAAGAGATTTTACAAAGAAAGGACAACTGCTCCAATCAGCATCACAAAAATCTTTCAAAAAGAAAGGATTGTCTGAAGGATAAAACATGCGTAAACTGATAGTTCCCTTTAAATATTTCAGAACATGAGTAGCAGCAGTAAAATGAGAAGTACAAGGAGCATTAAAAAATTGGCTCAACTACTATACTACATAAGAAATATCAGGCCTGGTCATATTCAGATATAAGAGCTTGCCAATAATCCTCCTGTAACTTTTAGGATCATCCAATTATTCCCCATCCTTATCAGACATATGTAGATGAGCAGGAAAAAGGGTAGAAACACTGTGACAATCCTCCATATGAGAATCTGTTAACAAATCAAGAATATACTTTCTCTGATTATGTAAAATACGAGCATTAGTTCTTTGAACCCCAATACCAATGAAATACTTCAAAGATCCTAGATCCTTGATTGTAAAAGCTGCATGAAGAGACTGCTTAACAACTTGAATATCAGACAAAGAAGAACCAGTGAGAAGCAAGTCATCTACATAAGCTACAACCACAGTAAATTGTCCATTATCACCAACCCTAGTGAATATTGAATAATGTTGAGAAGACTGCTGAAAACCAATCAACAGTAAATGCTTGTAGAGTTCCACATTCAATTTCCTAGCAGCCTGTCTTAAACCATACAAAAATCTTTTCAACTTACAAACCAAACCAAAATGAGGCAATGCATAACCAGGTGGAGGCTGTATATAGATTTCTTCCTCCACATATCCATGCAAAAAGCATTGTTAATATCCAACTGATGTAAATCCTATTTCATAGCAGCTGCTAAAGCAATTAGAACTCGAACTATAGTAAACTTTTTCACAAGACTAAAAGTATGCTTAAAGTCCTCATTCTTAATCTGTTTATCTCCTCCAGCAACTAATCTTCCTTTACATCTTTTTAAAGTACCATCAGAATTAAACTTGGCTTTATAAACCCAATTACAGCCTATGGCTATATTTTCAGGAGGAAAAGGAACAAGATCCCAGGTATCATTATCTTCAAGAGCTTTAATTTCTTGATACATTGTTACCCACTGTGGATCTTGTTTTGCTTATTGATAACAAGAAGGTTCATTTGCAGCAAAAACATTCGCTAAAGAAACCATCTCAGAAGTGTCCAAATGTGACAAAGATGATTCAGTATAAACATTGAATGTTGAACCAGTATTAGAAATAGGTTTAGGTAAATAAGCAGAAATAACAAAGTCATCAATTTATTTGGGCATGATTGGAACTCCGTTTGATTTTTTAACATTTTGAGAAGGAAGAGAAAAGGATATAGTATTTGTATCCAACAAATCATTGGTAGAAGGAACAGATTTAAAAGATTCAGAAGAACCAGGTTCATAAGATGGAATAACAGGAAATGAAGGTACAGAAGGAAAATTAAGATCAGATAAAACAGTCTCATGTGAAATAGAAGGATTGACTAGAGGGAAAGAAACAGATTGATCAGTATCAATACATTCAGAATGAAAAGGAAAATGTCTTTCTTGAACAAAATATCTCTGCTCAGGAAAATTTTATGATCATCTAAATCATATAATTTGTAACCTTTCTGACCATAGGGATATCCTAAACACACTCATTTTCTGGCTCTAGGTGCAAATTTGTCAAAAGATTTATAAGCACTATAACACAAACATCCTACAACCTTCAAAGTAGAATAATCTGGAAGCTCTTTCATGAGAACTCCATAAGGAGTTTTCCATTGAAGAACTAAGAAGGAAGTAAATTGATAAGATAGGTAGAAGTCAACAAACATTCAGTGTAGTTCTCCTCTAGGTCCAATATCATATGAAGCCTCTTATTTGCAATTCACTTAACAAGAAACTATACCATGTACAAATACAAATAAGAAAAAAAATTATCACCTAAAGAAAAGTATAGGAACTTCAAAATTGAGTCATTCAATTATCATTTAAATCCAAGCAAGCATTAGCGAGGCCAAGAAAATTTCTAATATGATAATCCAATAAAGTCTAACAAACAAATTCAATCATTTAGTTCCTTCGAATAAATATTTAAAATACATACATTCATGTTATGATTGCAATCAAGATAAAAGAATGACAAAAATATATGCTAAAATCACTAACTGGAAAAAGACTTCAAAATATTATAGGTATAATTTGAAATAGAGAAAAGAAATAGGATGAAAGGGATAATTTAATTTATCAAATCCTCTTAATAGAAACATACACATGATTAAACATCTTATGCTTAATCTAACGGGGTAGACCCATGTTATGACAACCGGTCTAACATCAACCTATGTTTTGGGTTCAGAATAGAAAAATATCAGATGGAATAAATTGCTTTTGTTAATACAAGCCTTAGAAGACATAAAATGTATTAAAAAAGATAAATGAGCTTACCAATACGCAAAAATCATAATGATTTCAATGCGATAACTGGTCAGGAATACAGTTAGTGAGTCAGATTGCCAGCTCAATAAAAATTGTAGCCCATTAATACGATATTTAAATCCTCATTGGTAAAATGATCATTTAACTAGTTTGGGTCAATAACCTCAATTGAATATTAATAATTAGACTTCATGGTCCTCACATGTGATGCCCCCTTACGGGCAACCTATAAAGAACTACGAGTAACACGGCTTGTGCTATCCGAATGACCATAGGGTGTTGGTAACACCGTCTTTACCCCAAATTCACTAGAGGCTCATCTCCGAGTTTTACATCCACATCCTTTCCAAATCTTATATGATTCTAATTTTTCTTCTCATTATTCTGATAATCTCCAACGGTTCTCTTAGTCATACTTTAATACCTCAAATATACACTTATCCTAACTTACACATTGGGGCTACATCTGGTAGTCCAATAATGAATTTTATATGAGCTCTTAAGCAATCTTGCATCTAGACAGACTCCTAACACTCACGTCTCTAAGTACTATAACTTAATGCTCTGATACCATTTATGTAATGCCCCCAAATCTGGGGTCAGGAATCTGGGTCATCACGCAATCCTTTAATCATGTGTAACCTGTATTAACTCAATAATTCAATAACTCTATATCACAGACCCCCGATCTCACACATACACGCATACAAGATATAGCCTTAGAAACGATGTACACAATGTAATCTTCTTTTATTACAACTCAAGTGTACTTTACAGGATCTTAAACAATTATTCATAACCTCTACATGAAGTTACAATAATTACTACTAACATCTTATACCTATCTGAATACTCTGGTCTACCTGAGACAAAGCTGTGAGAGATTCTCCCCACGATTTCAAGTGGCTAAGTCCCACGCCGGCATACTGGTAATCTGTTGTGTTGTGATATTTAAAAGAAAGCAAAAGTGAGCAATAATACACAGCCATAATAATCAATAGTATGAAAAGACTGTTAAAGAAATTATATTAATCCGTATAAGGATATATATTTATTCAAAGTACTTTTTCTTGGTGATACACATCTCTTTTCAAAACAATTCTTTGATTGACTTATTAATCTGCAAATACCTTAATGGTAAACCTAACAACTAGGCTTGGGTTATAGTATTGCATCTCAATTCCAATTGAAAGAATAGGACATTCACCAGAGCGCCCAAGATACGATGATCAGTCATATAACGGTAAAGATTTATTGTTCTCTACTAGTAGAAGGACGACTCCCATACATCCAGTTGTCACCATTTCCGCATTCGGGCATATTATGTGTGGCCATACATCCGGGCTTTCCACATACTTCACATGTTTACATGTGGCATACCAGTAGTCGCTCTTGTACATAAAGTACTAGAGTCTACCCTTCATTGTCCTTTTAAAGAATCTTATTATAAATCTGGAACTCGAATTATATAGAAGTTTCTCAAGTGTTTTGCTTGTTGATAGACACAACTCATCTCATATATGTATATATGTACTTCCGAGAATTTTCGGAAGAAGTACTAAGATAATGTGAGTTGACCATTGTCAACAGATAAGTATTTAAGGGGGATTTTCTTTTGACACTATAGTCAAAATATTTAAAATACGTAGAGATAATATTTTTCGACGATCCGAAAGTATTAGAATGATTTATTTGAATTCAGAAAATATTTTTAAAATAGGTTTTATAATTTTTAAATCATATTAAACCATTTAGTAAATATTAATGATTAAATCACGAATAATTCTATTTTAAAAGAATATTTGAAATAATATTACTCAAGTAATTTTTGTTTTAGTAATTAAATTAATCTTCAATATATACAAAATAATTGGTTTTAAAATAAAATAACCGTTGGAGAAAACTTCTCCCTTTTTAAATGAATATTTGAAATAATATTCATTGCTTTGTAATTAAATAGAGTTAAGGGAATACGATCTTTAGAAATCATTTTAAATAAATTCAAGGTAATTTGATATTTCACAAGGGACATCGAATCCCTTGGAATAAATAAGTACTGACTTCTAATCGTCTAAAATATCTCTGAAATTCTTTCGGGTTTTTAAATAAATTATACTGACTGACTCTCGGTTTATGATATATAATACCACGCTACTCGCTAGCATAAATATTCTCAAATATAAACACCTCAGGAATACTTCCGAGTTTTTATAAACTTACACCGACCGACTCTCGGTCTAAATATATCATTTCAAATCTTGTATTTTCCTATATTAATAATATTAACAACTACTCGCAACAAAATATATTGTTCGGTAAAATAATTTAAGCAGTATCATACATATATTGCAGTTATTCAAAAACAAACACAACACAACAGTTTTGAAAGTTTAGGGTTTGTAAACTTGCCTTGGTGCTAGAGAGTGCACGACCTCGGTTTCTTGGATGACAACCTATAACAAAGGTCACGTTCTAGGTAAGCACCCGACCAACGTCTCGGTTTAACTATTAAGTTTCGTAAACACATAAATGTAACTAATTTCCGTTTTATCCATACTTGGCACTAAACAGTATCTTTACGACCTTATACCAATTTTCTGCAGTTTGCTTTTGCGTAAGTGTTTTACTAAAATGGTCATAACTCCTAAACCATAAATCACCTTGTCGCGTTCTTTATATGTAAGTAAACTAAAAATCAAGGGATAGCTTGATATGTCCAGTGAGTTTTACTTTACAGAACTTATATGGCCTAAACCTCATGTCTAACCAGTTCATGTGCAAACAAAGTCTCAAATCCACAACAACATCAAATCCTTGAGGTTTTCATCCCTCAATCTCATACCAACACTCAAACTCACCAATATTCATCCATTAACATATATTTAAGTTTATATTAATCAATATTCAAAAGTCACATCTTTAAAATAAGCATTACTCATCAAGATTACATCTTAAGTGTACTAAACTTTCAAGAACTCAGCATAAGAACACTCATCTCAACATCAATCACAAAATTCATCCAAGAAATCTTTAAAATAAGATTTTATACCTTCTTGAGTACAAGGGATGCTAGAACTATGTTTTCTAGGGCTTGTATGGCTTGGATGATGCTTATAGTGGGTAGATCCTTCAAAACCTAAGCCAAGAAATTAAAGTTAATTTTCGGATTTACTATTCATGACCAACTTTGAGCAAGGATTTGACTATTCAACATAATCCAATGGCCATGAAATTTTTAAAGTACCTTGTAAATGATATGAGGAAGCTCTATTTAAAAGTTTGTGAATTTTAAATTCCTAGAACTCGAGATATAGATTTTTCATTCTTGGTGGTTTCTGCTGGGCAGTTTCTATACATCTCTACAAAGATCTGAAAAAATGAGAGTCTTAAACTACTTAAATAAAAAAGTCGTGTGACATAAGAAGTATAGATTGTCTCAAGACCTTTCTAAAGAGCTATATAACACAATTGTTTAGTGAAAAATGAAGGAGATACAGCCTTTCTCAGCTGTTGTTCTAAGTTTGGTCGGGTTGAAGAAAAAGAAAGAGAACTTAGCTTGCTTGCTTGGGTGATCAAGTGTGTTTAATTTATTTTGTATACTTAGATATTTATATATCTTGTAGTACTCAAGAAGCATGGAAATTTTTCAAAGCATATACCTTAGCCAAGTAGTACTTTTACTATTATTGCTACTATTCACCATACTAGATGTAGCGCCCTCCAAACCCGGGTCAGAAGTTTGGGGTCCACAACACATATACAATATATAAACCTGAATAAGAAATATTTTTTGCAATGACCCTGCTTTACATAACCACGGATCGCAACAGGTTAAAGTATGAAAACAAGCCACAATCCTAACCTTTATTACAATGTACCAAATTCCAACTAATTTAACTTACAATTGATAATAAAATCATTCTTACAATCTGACTATCTCTATATCGCATGAAGCTTCTGCTAGCTCGATTCAACTCAACTGGCACCTTAGCCCGCACTTTGGACTGAGGAACTTCACTATCATCCATATTCTTTTCAACTGTAAAGTATATAAAAGAATCGCAAGGGTGAGCTCAGCAAGTCATAATAGTGATAACTGAGGTTAAACAATGATCAAATGAGATGATTCAAAGGAACCAAATTTTATTTTAACTAATCATTAGAATTTGATATTCATTTTAAGTTTTAAAAACCAAGGTTAAGCTGCTGATCAGTCACGCACTAACCCCGAGCAAGCACACAGCACTGCTCTAATTACTGGATTCACGGCACACATTGGCCTTACTTGACCATTGGTATGGTCTGACCATGAATCTGGTCCACATATATAAAACTATTAAATCATAAAGCAGTTCAATATGATAACAATATGATTCAATAAAACAAGATTATAATCGATGATGGTTAAACATTTGCATAAAAACGTAAGGAAACTCATGGATATCTCAAGGGTATATCAGGTATATATAAGAAACGGTTTTCAGTTTGTACAAGGGTCAGGTATCAGACCAGTAATGATTTTTCAGGATATGGTTCTTTGATGTTATTAAGAATGATTGGAGTATAAAAGTTCCTGTGTTTTCAAATCATTCTCTTTCATTGGTTCGTATTTGGTAATTATATCTTTGAAGAGTAGTATTATATTTGTATGGTTTGGTGTCTGAGGATCAACAAAGGACGGTTTGCAAAGAATAAGGCTTACGGCTCAAGATCAAGAAAGAATCAGGGTTAAGGGTAAATAGTTTGAAGCATATGCATTATAAAACAGGAGTTATGTTTAATACTAGTAACATGTTATGAAACAGTTCGAAAACATTGGTAATATATCTTGAAGAAAAGTTCAGAAATACTTGCCTTACAAGGCTTTACAACTATTACTGATCAACTCTGAGCCTACTTTGCTGCTCAGGCTCTAACGTCCAACCACTAGATCCCATTGGATTCGATTTTGACACTCGGGTCTTCCTGTTGAAACTCTACTGAGCTCGTCGACTGACCACTAGGTTATCTTTAATCCATCGTCCACTTTCAGGTTCTCGACTATAACCTACAGGGTCGAAATACCCTATGTTAGACGTCTAGGTATGCTTGACATATCCTCGATACTAATTCTTACCCAACGATATTCAAACCCGACTCGTAATTATTCATATTAGAATAACACAGAAAACAATTAGGGTTCATATTCTCGAAATCGATCCAGTGTTCATTTTCAGAAAATACGTATACTCGTCATTTTACGAAATTAGACTGTGTTTTGGTCAAAACATACAACACATCATACCATCAGGTTCTGTATAAACATACGTATATGTATTTACTTATACTCGCTCGACGTCCCGATAATCCTCGGATACGCTCCCGTATTTCCGTAGTTCGATTTTCCTGGAAATCGGGCAGCGTCCCCTTTGTTTATCGGACTACCCGTCGAAACATCAATCGACGTCAATTCAATAATGACAATCCAATTCATAATAACCATAATTCCAATCCTCAGTTTAACCCAACAATCAATCCAATTACAATTTGTCAACTAAACTACGTACTTGACTTAATGTAAAATCAAATTCTCGTTTCAAAAATAATTTCACGAATTAATTGATTTATTTTATGAAAATTAGGACTCAGAATAAATTCATCACCGTCTACCGTCGATTCACCGAAGTTCACCGTCAACGGCGGTAAAATTCGTCGATGCCCGAATAATTCCGGGTTTCCAACACGAATTCTACCGATTATTTGCTAATAATACCCGCATAAAATATTTATTTATTTCACGAAATCAGTCAACTATTCCCTGCAAAGATTATAAAGAACCATTCAATAATTACCAACTGGAAACAATCATATGGCCGAAAGGACAAAGGCCGGAGATACCAAAACCAAAATTAGGAACACAGAAGGAAACACAACACCATGATATACGCACATAAGTACATATATAACAGCAACGCAACTGGACCTCAAGCGCGTGTATCACACGCACGCCGGCCACCATGCCGGAAAAGCACACGGCGGCGGCCGGAGAAAGAAAAGAAAACCCAGAGAAGGAAGCACAGAAAACACACGTACAGACTTCACATACCACCACACATATATACATACAACTGAACACACACATCGTATGTATACATACGCAGCATAACCCACACAACTAATCACCACCAGCGGCTACTCACCGGAGCAACACACGGAGGCGGCAACCGAGAAACAATAGGGGAGAGAAGAATAAACAAGGAGGAAAAGAAATAAAAGAGAACAGAGGTAGATTCGAGAGAAACCGAGAGATTAGAGATTGATATATTAAAAAAACAGAGAACAATTCCTTCATATCCGAGTACATGACACGTGCCCCTCTATTTGACACGTGACCCTGCTACACGACTCGACTTCTAGCTTGCTAATTACAATTTAACGATATAAGGTATAACTAAATATTGATCCAAATAATACCAAAATAGTCTGAAAATTTTCTAAAAATCCCGAAATTAATAAAATAAAATTTTCATAATTTTTAAAACATTTTTGAAATGCAACTCGTATCCCTATTTCATAATTAACGAACCGAGCTCCACTTGAAACAAACTCAGAAAATCACAAAAATAGTCTTAAAATGTTATAAATATCCCGGAGTTTATAAAAACATAAACTTTGTAATTTTAAAATAATTTCTGAAACGCAACTTATACCCGCTTATAACAATTAAATGAATCAACGCACGGTGAAATTAATCCCAAAATTCTCAAAATAATTTTAAAATTCTCGGAATATTCCAAAATTAAATAAATACGAGTTTCATAATTTTTGAAGAATTATAGAATTAAAATGGATTTTTCAAATAAAAGCATTCAGAAAATCATTTAAAAATAAATAATTAATAAAATATTGATTTCTCAATTTTATAAAATCTTAAAAATAATTAATGTAATTGTAAAATCATAAAAACAATTTTAGAGACGCTCCAAGTATTTACACAAATAAATTTGCACCAAATTCACTTTTGAAAATGAAAACAATCCAATACGATCCTATAATTAATCATACGAACAATCCAGTATATTACAAATCACACATCAATAGTCAAACAACACATAGCTGTCAAAACCAATACATATATTTTATTTATTTAATACTTTCCATAAATACATAAAGAAATAATTCAAAAATACACGAGTCGTTATATCCTTCCCCCCTTAAAAGGATTCTGTCCTCAGAATCTGGTCTAACTAATTAAGTGAGGATATTTGTCAAGCATATCTGACTCAAATTTCCAGGTAGACTCTTCTATTCAAGGATTTCAAATGTATTCACAATAGTTATACACTCATTTCCAAAGACTCGCCTTTAACGATCAAGAATTTGGATCGATTACTATATGCAAAACAACTTGGACCAGAGCCTATTGGCTCCTGATCAACCACTTGGTTCGAATCAGACACTTATTGCCCTAACCTTGACAGGAAAAACACACTATATGTACATACTGTCATGATGGTAACATTAACTCATGAACAATTTTGTGTATATTTATCAATACCTCGAATGGTTCACTAATTTTAGGACTTAGCTTGTCGCTTCTACTCAAACTTATCCAATCTCTTTCAAGACGACACTTTTACTAACACTACTGGTCCTATTTCTATATTCAAACTTTCTCTCGATATAATTTTGTCTTCTTTCTTTGTCTACTCCGAGCTGCTTTAATCAATATTACTATGCTCTTGGTGTGCCGATTTAACTTAAAATTTGACAACCTTCTTTCTCCCGCTTTATTTTAATAGAAATGGGGAACTACACTTGCGTTCACATGAAGCTTGATAAAGTGGCATTCCAAAGCTGACATCGCTGATAAATGATCGTTCCAGTGTTTCCTTAAAACTTCACATCTCAACATATCTTACATTTCCTAAATCATCTCCGTACTTTGACTCTCCACATAAGGATGTTAGACGGTGCTCGTTTTCCACTTAGTTTCTAAACGTTTAAGCATCTCTTATCATTTTTCATCAGTTAAGGCTGAAAAGTAGTCTTATATATTCACGTATTATCACCTTTAGGTATTAAAGCTTCAGATTCCACTCTTTCTCATTCGTCTATTAATTTCTCGGTGGTCTTAATTACATCCAATCTTCTTTGTCGGCATAATGCATCTGTTACCATACAGCTTTGACTAGGTAGTTGTTAATGGATTAATTCAGAATCTTTTGTTAACCCTAGTCAAAATTTCATTCTTGAAGACTCAACATATAGTTGTTTTCCTTCTGATTTTTAGAGAAAAATCCTTCGGCATCCCACGCAGATTTTCTTATTCCTTAAGTAGCTGAGGATGTTATCAATAAATACAGTTTGCTTATCCAAGTACTCCTTATACACCACGTTCCTTAATTCCTTATAGCTACCTGATACACTCGTCATTTCACCTAATATCACCAGAGCTTGTAATGCTCTTAACTCACTTTAATCGTAATCTCTGATATTTTCTCAGGTCAGATCTTAAGTTAATTCTCAATACATAACACACTTCTTAAATTAGGTCTTATAAGTAATCAATTCTTTATAGGGTCTCACTTCTTCTTATTCATTATTTTGTTAAATTCCCGATAATCAGTATATACTCTTATAATTTCATTCCTTTTCTCCATGAACCTCACCGGTACCTTTCACGATTCACTTCTTGTAAAACCATTCCCTGGGTCTGCCTTATTCATTAGGCCTCCAATATTTCACCTTAATTCCTTGACATGTCCAACACTTTCTAATCCATTTTGAAATATCCTTCTTATACCTGGTTATCGCTGTTTTTCTTTTATTTCCATATATTTTGGCATCTCTTCAATAGAGTATATACTTTATACAATGAATTCCCTGTGGCATTTCATATCTTAATTCTTCTACTTGTAACTTCCAAGTGCTGGAGGAGAACCTGGGGATATCGTGATCATTCTCCTGGGCGCATAAATTTCCTCTCACTACTGCTAACATCGTGATCCATTATCTTCTCTTGACATTTTATCTTTCCCTTCACAACTTCAACTGAAAGGTCACACTATCCATCTTTCTTCCTTTTATATTATGAACTTTAGCTTCCAATTCCAACTTCGAGAATCCTATAGTTAATCCTTCTGGTGTAGTCTCTATGTTCGCTCTACTTTTTGTTTATCGCTTGCCACTACATTTGTTTTTCTCGTGAATGCTTACTTCAAACTCTTATGGTCCGTAGATCTTACACCTTTCTTCATACATATCATGTCTCCCCATTTTTCAAAACAAATATTATTACTGTTAGACCTAATGATGAGTAGGATACTTCTGCTCATAAGATTTCGGTTGTCTGGGTGCATATACAATAACTTTATTATACCGCATCAACACACATCCTACTCCCTTATGAGAAGCATCACTATAAACTACCAAATCTCATTGATATCTTCAAAGTGATAAAGCAAGTACTATAACCATTCCTTCATTTAATTCTACAAAACTTTCTTCACCCTTCTCCATTTCATACTCACTTATTGCTTTTTCCTAATTAGCTTCATCAAAGGTATTGCAACTTTCAAAAATTTTGTACAAATTTTCAGTATAGTCGGTCTATGGTAAAACTTCTTACTTTTGTTTATGCTTTTGGCCTTTCTTTATTCATGGTGACTTTAATTTTGACTGGATCTCCTATAATCTCCTCCTCACAAATTATTTACGCTTTCTATCATCAAAACTTTCACCCTGCAACTTTATATACAACTTCTTCTTTTTTTCTCCAACTTCTCAGTTATCATTAAATGCACGGTCCTCCGTTAACTTTAAGTAACATAATTACAACTCATCTAGATATTCCTTAAAGATTATGTCCCTAGGTTCAATCTCCAATTTGTAACGCCTAAATTCTAAATCAATTTTAGATAATACTTTGCTTCTTCTGTTTGATCAACAAATCAGTAGTTCGAAGTAACAAATATTTACTCTTGACAGTAAACTTGTTGAGCTTGCTTTAGTCGACACATAATCTCATACTTCCATTTTTTTATTAACAAATAGTACTGGTGCATTTCATGGGATACACTGGGTTTAATTGCTTCTTCTTCTAGCATTTCTTGCATCCGCTTTGCTAACTTCCTCATTCTAACTGGTTCCATTTTATGTAAGGCCCTGGTCACTGGCTCCGTTTCAGGTGTTAAGTCGATCGCGAGCTTCATTTCCTTAGCTGGAGAAAATTTTGGTAATTCGTCTGGAACTATATCTTGAAACTATAAAATCTTCAAATTCTGTTTACTCCTGATTTCTATTCATAATCACCATAGTACTTACCTTTTGGTCACCGTAACCTCTTAGCTTAAGTCTTCGTTAACAAATTCTCTACCTTCTTTCATCTTCTGAACCTCACCACCTACTCATTTGGCGTCCTCGGAACTATCATTTCATCACGATGGTCTGTCTGGGCATCACGCTTTAATAGTTAATCCATTTCTTAGAATAATATCAAATCCTTTCATCTTTCCTGATATCAATTCTTCACAACTTATTGCCAAAAATCTCAAATCCCCCATTGGTACCCACTTATTTAGCAATTACACATTCTTAACTTGCTAGTCCTTTAATCACAATCTTATCAATTCAACAGGGTAATTTATTTTATCAACAAAACCTTGAGAGATAAATAATTAAGTTTCTCCCACATCTTTTAATACTTTAATGCATAAGGTATTCACCCTGATCATCCATATCATTACTTTAATGCCCTTGTTTCCTTTCTGTAACACCCCCAAATCCGGGGTCGGGGATCCGGGTTGTCACGAGTTCCATTTCCCTTAATAACACTTCATCTTAATAAACAACCAACTACTACATACTGTGACCCCACAATATACACACACACCACAAGTTATAGTCTCAGAGATGAATACCAAAAAATAATACAAGTCACTTTATTCCACAATTATATGCCATTACACCTTAAAAGGGTTTCTGAATAAATTTACATTTCTTTGCCATAATTACAATTCATAAATATACATAAGTCTGTTACATCAAAAGTTGAAAGCCTAGCCTATTGGTAGATCCAACCTCGGCTATAACGGCATCAACGCCTACAGGAAACTGCGGAACGTTTCCTAACCGCTTGTGAATCGGGAACTTGGTCCCGTTCATCTTTTCTATCTGTTGTTGTGTGATGAAGAAGAAAGCAAGGGTGAACAACAAGCCCACCAAAATAATATGTATAATAATTAACAATATATGAGCATTCTCATAGTACTCATGAAAGTCTTGGTCAAGAAGAAATGAACCAAGTTTGATATCTTACCGTGACCAAGTCGCAAAATAGTCAGTATATATGTACATATATACTTTTCACAATCTTTGAAATCCTCTGACATGTATAATATACACAGAGTTCCCGTTTATAACTGTATAAAATATCGTTGCAAGGTGATCTCATATATCTAACCTTGTCTCAACGTTTTTCTGAAAATCTTTGACATGCACAAGACAATCATTTACTAGATATAAGTTTAAAAGATGAAGTTACAAGATACTCCAATATACTTATATCTGAATACTACTTGAACTACCACCGTTCAAGTTATAATTAGTTTCAAAAGTTCATCACCCAGATGAGACTACAAGATAAGACTTGAATAGATTCAATCCTTGAAATATCATTATAAATAATGAAGTTACGAGACACTTCATTAAGTCCCGATATATATATACACCTATATATATACATTTCATACACTCCTTGAAAACCTCTGTTATGAAAATTATAAACAGAGTTGCAATATCCAATGAATTTTGGAAAGGAGAAAACCTTGGCATAAACCTGATATCTTGCTGATCAGGCAAAGATACCAATAAGTAACCTTTTCTACTAGTAGATGGACGAATTCCCCACTGGTCATCACCCTGGCCACAATAGGACCTTATGCTGGACTGCCACTCAGCCACTTACGCATTTGATGGACTCCCACTGAGCCACTTACACTTTCATGGACGCCCACTGAGCCCATGTTGCTTATGCTGACTCAATAGATGGACTTACTTCCCGAACTTTGGGTAAGTAATCAATTCATTTATCAAAACAGCAACCTCGTTGCGAATATAAAATACACCACAGAGCCGGATCCCTCAGGTTTTGAGCGAATATTTAAATCCCCTTCAAAAGGAAGATCTTAAATATAAAAATGAGTTTTGGGATCCGCTCTAACTTTTAAAATCATTTCGAAGACTCGAAACATTTTTAAGAATGTTTGGAGTACTGCTGATTTATTAAAATAAATCAGTCCCAATATATTAGAAAATATCTGAATATTATTATTTAAATAATATTCTCATAAAGATAATCCTTATAAAAATAATCGAAGTAGAAGTTTTAAAATTCATACTTGAAATGGATATTAAATAACCAAAGATATACTTATATGAAAGTACTATCTTTATTCGAATAATCGAAAATAAGTTTGATTATCGAAACATTATTCTTTAATAAAATAAAGGTTATTATTAAATAATAAGCGGAGTATTAATACCTCGAATGAATATTATAAATAATATTCATTAAATAAAATAAACGGAGTCATACATCCTCAAATGAATATTCAAATAATAATCATTAAATAGAATAAACAGAGTCATAAGTCCTCGAATGAATATTCAAATAATATTCATTAAATAAAATAAAGTTATCGAATAAACCTTATTCGATCAATAGTTTTGAAAACTATATCCATATATATAAATATATATATATATCATATACTTGGGAACATCTACTCCCGGTTTTAGAAAAGGATTCACCTTTGGGTCCCCTATACTAAGGGTATACGCAACTACTGCTTATCTCTAGCATAGGTATTATGCAACTAATAAGCATTTGTACCAACAGATATATAAATCAAGAATACGAAACAGGCATGCATATATACCATATCACATGCTACAATATATCGCAAGAATTTGCTAATAACAAACATGCATTTATCACAAGATCATGCATATACACATATACATCACAACAACAGTTATACGGGTAGAAAACTTGCCTGAGTGCTCCCGGATAGACTTAAGCTTAGAGTGGGTCCGATAACCTATGAACAACAACATAAGTTGGAATTAAACCCCGGTCGCTTAAGAAACTAGACTTTAACCAATTGAACCCTAATGTTCACTTATGGTCACTCATACGCTTAACGAATCACCTAAGTTGTTTGAGTACCCTCGGCTCCACCATTTTTAATAAATTAACCATTTAGAGTTTTAAGGCGATTCTTTCGCGAGTACCTTACCAACTGACTAATCCACTTAATATAATTGTTTCATATCCCAATTAGTCATTTAAAGTCCTTAACCAAGGTTTCAAAGTAAGGCGAGGGGTAATGGTTCGTTCGCGAAATGCCGTTACTTAAAACGGTCGTTTCTCCTAAACCGTACATCGGATTCAAACGAACCATATATCAAAACGAAGCTCGTAACATGAACTACATAAACATGACAATGGTAAGAATCTTAAAGTGAGTTCATGGGTCCTGAAATTAATAACAAAAATAGTCTTAGGTAAATCGGGCATTACGACGGCTATGTTTACGCGATTACCAAAGTTTAAACTACTCCAATCAACCACCAACCAACTCATAACCATCAATACAACAAAACTTCACCTAAACCATATCACATCAGTCCATAACCTACAAGTTTTTCAACTCAAACAACCACAATCAAGACCTATGAACTATAATCAAGCTTTAATTACCAAAACACTTCCAAATCAAACCAAACTACTAATAATCACAATCTATGCTTCTCATTTCACAACACCAACAATTAAACTTACTAACAAATAAATTAAAGGCTAGGGTTTGATGTTTATACCTTCCTTGGGAGGTGTTAAGTTGCTAGGAAGCCTTAGGAAGCCTCCTACAAGCTTGATCTTTCCAAAGAAATCAAGAACACAAAGTTAGGCTTTGAAGTTTCTAAAAGTCCGATTTAAAGAACTGTAAAAATTAGGGTCTTACCATACTTATTTGGACGAGACTTGTGAACAAGATTTGTAGGCCATCTCAATACCTTTCTAACGAGCTATAGAACACAACATTTGAGTGAGTATTGAAGGAGATATGGCAGTTTGAAGTTGCTATTTTTATTTTGGCCGAGAGCTTCTTCTTGCAAAGTCAACTCTTCTCTTTTTGATTTATGTTATTTTCTTGGTTGGTAGCTTTTGTTTTTGATTAATTACGTTTTTAACCATGAAAAATTGTGTGGTTATTAATCAACCACACCTCCTTCCCTTATGTCATGCTTAGGTCATCATGTGATGTCACCCTCTCACACTTGTCCTCTTCTTGTTGGTTTGATGACATCATCATCCCTAACCTCCTTGATTAACTCTTAATTGCTTGCCTAATGACCGCTGATCTGTTATACGGTTCGCTTAACTTTCGTTCTCGTTTATCGTTTGAGGGATCATACCCGAGATCTTATTACTTGGGTTCCCTTAACCTTTCTCAATACATTATATTCCTTTTATGATCCTCTCTTAAAATCCTTGAATTTAAATCCTTTTTATCCTGTTACCTTATACTAAATTCCTTCGGTATCTGGTGGATTTTCGGGAAAAATTAAAGTGTTCGGATTTGGATTCTGACGATCTTTACATACACTTATTTACTTTATGGAATACTAATACGATCTTAAAATTTCCATAACAGTACTCCTATATAGCGTGGTCTGATAATTTTCCTTAATCAGCATCATCAGTAAAAGTTACTATTCATCCGTGTTTCAAAAATTCCAAAAATTGGGGTTATTACAGTCTCACCTCCTTAAAATGATTCCGTCCCGGAATCGGAAAATGAATAGGGATGCTCTCTTAGTATTGCACTTTCTAACTCTCAAGTAAATTTTCCTACATTGTGGTTCTACCATCAAACTCTGACTAGTTTGATAACCCTTCTCCTAAGCACTTGTTCCTTTTCAATCTATAACCCTTCCTGGTTGCTCCATATAGGTTACGTCTGGTTGCATGTCAATGCGCTCATATGCCCCTATTTGTCTGGCATCCGAATTACACTTCCTTAACATTGATATGTGGAACACGTTATGAACTTGCTACATGTTCGGGGGTAGGGCTAGCTCATATGCTAATTTCCCAATACGTCTTAAAATATCCAAGGGTCCAACAATTTGTGGGCTTAGCTTTCCTTTCTTTCCGAACCTTATCCATCCTTTCTAAGGGAATACCTATAACAGCACTAGGTCCCCTACTTCCTATTCTTTGTCCTTTTGTGTCAAATCAACATACTTCGTGTGCCCATCTTGGGCTACTACCAGCCGTCCTCTGATTAAATCTATTATATCCTTGGTCCTTTGGACCACTGCTGGTCCGAGCATCTTGCGCTCTCCAACTTCATCCTATCATAAGGGAGATCGACATTGTCTTCCCTCAAGGATCTTATAAGGCGATACCTCGATACTGACATACGATCGATTATCGTGAGAAAACTTAATCCGCGTTAAGTGATCATTCCAAATTCTTTCAAGTCTATTGCACCGACTCTCATCATAGCTTCTAGCATTATAGCTTTTGCTTCTCAATACCCATTCTTTTCCAGTTCGTAGTCGTTACTATCTTCCGTACATAATACTATACTGGTTACACTTTTGCTTGTTAGCGTTCTATAACCTTTTAATAACCACGTCAACCTTAGTATCATGAACGTGTTAGAATCAGAATACCACTGTACTGATACTACTTCCTTTCTAGCTGCTTCTATCTTCGAAAGCTTGATCCATCATATAGAAGTAAAGGAATTTGTTGAGAGATCACTATGATCATGAACACATGTCATATCGTATAGTTAGTACAGAAGGTGGCCAACCTTTAGTACTTGACAAGCAATTAAACAATAGATGGTATCCTACTAGGCTTCTATCACACAGATAGATAGTCATTCGGCAATACCTCCCCTTCTGGAAGGGTTGTTCTTCTCAGCTTACATGAAAGGAAAAGGAGAGAAAACAACGAATTGAAGAGAATTTTATATATATTAAAATATATACTGCCACAAAATATCTGGCTTGAAATCTACCTCTAAACTATAGAGGTTTATCATAGGAGAACAAAACATATATGTATATAAATCAACATTAAGCATTATAGCATCGTATTTCACATGCCTAATTATTTTTGATATTCCGTCCATCATTCTATGGACCCATGCTCTTCCTCGAGCTTATACACAATCACCTTTGAAACTCCCTTGACATCGAAAATCGAATCTGGGATTTCATTCTAGACACCATCGTTACTAGACTTCTATGCTTGCACCGCAACCTTCTTCGTAATAATACGACTCTCTATTCCTAAGAAGGAATAAATATTCAATAGGTAGATAATCGACTTGATTAGTCTATCAATGATAACTTATACATCACCATGACATGATTAGTGGTACTTAATCTCAACATCCATTCTAATACAACTCTTACGGTAGTAATCAACTCATTACTCGCAGAATCATTGCTGCATTACTATGGTCCATCGCTGACCCACTGTAGTTATTCATTTTCCTTGGATCTTAATAGCTAACCATACGGAGTCCATACCTGTCGTATCAAATTCTTCTAAGGAGTTAACATAATCACCATTCATAATTCATGAAGAACACTCCAGATCCTGACGTACTTTTATGACATGAAGCAGATAAAATTGCTGAAGAGTTTCCATCAAAGCAATGATAGCAGGTTTCTACCATTCCTAATCATATGTCCTCAATAAGAGACTGGAAACTCAAGGGTTCATTTAGTTCTTTCATAATATGGCCCTGACTTATCTCAAGATATGACCTTCTAAGATAGATAGCCCTCTTACGGCGGTTGCATAAATTAAATCTTTACCAAACTACTATTACGGTTGAGTATCGCACAATCATCAGAAGGAATGTCAATCCTTCATACCATAATACAACCTTCACGGCTTTAACCATCATCGTTGTATTCCTTTGGCACGAGCGCCTATAATTGTCCTCTTACACTTAAAGTGTCGGCCACCTCTTTGGCCTTTCCTGATAGTAAAATTTCCTTACAATCAATGTCTTTTAAATGATCTTCAACTAAATTTTTCTACCTCATTTCCAATCACTACTTGCGTGAAAATGCTCTTCCTTACGCTTTGGTGAAAAAATATATCACCATTTTTCCATAAGTTATTGCCTCGGTCTTTTAGAGGTTAACATTGTCACAACTGACTCTCGATCATACTTAGGGCGTCTCTTATCTTGGGTCCTACATGTTTTCATCAATCTCGACCTTCATTGGGTCGATCTATACTTTCTTATGGGTCAACACATGCCCACCTGGCATCATTATAATTATGTCATATTTCCTTTATCAAAATTTCTATTCTTGAGAACTTTGAATATTACTTTTTTTTCCTTGTAAAACCTCTTAGGTTATTCTTGAATCGTTCCTCCTGTATTCCCTAGATACAGGGCATATCAAAATACCATTTACTAATACCAGAATCATTGTCTATATACTTCTGAAAAATTTCTCCACTGATCCTTAAAGGTTGTTGTTATCTTAATCCTTTCCAATTCATACTGTCAAACTCATACTATCCCTATTAAGGGTGAAATGCCAACCTTTATGCATTCCCCTAGGATTCATTTTAAGTTACCGATGTTCTATCCTTAATTCCACCTTTAGAAAAAGTACATGCATCCTTCCATGGATAAATCAAGTCATATATCCTTGATAGATTATCTTATTTAATCATTCCCATCTCAATAGTCTATACCAAATTTCACAATAATATCCTTATTCAAAATGAGGTCAACCAATATGGCCTCCAAAAGATAACAACGGTTATCCGCTTTTCTTGCCTGATTTAGTAATGATAACAGGGATGTTCTAGAAGATATTGGTCGTGTTCAACGTGAACTTCTTCTTAATAAATCCTTATTTTCTTTTGTTGTTTATCTCAACAATCATCTCAATGTTGGGATATCTTTCATACCCGGCGTCTCCCTTTCTGGGTATCATGCCCCCGGTCTTACACTTCACTTTCTTGAAGGTCACTTCCTTCATCCAATTTTCCTAATTTCTTATTTTCTTGTCTCCTCAGTCTATCTGCGTCTCATTATTTATCCTTCGAACTATCTCAAGGTTTCCCCGAATCCTTCCAACTTGAAGGGGTATAACATATATATCTCTTATGCCTTCAACCATCAACTTTAACTCATGGTGAATCATCCTCATCCTGACGATCATATACTTTTCTATCTCTATTACTACGAGTCTTTAGGGTTTCCTCATACCCAACTCCCTTATCATTCCTCAAACTCTATTGCCTTTATATTCCTTTCCACTTCAGTTTCTTTTTATTTTCCTTTCTCTTATCATTATTTCATGAACCCACTAATCATTGACTTCAAACATCACATCGTTCTGGGATTCTTATCATCAGAACGAATCTTGACAACTTTTACAACTTAGCTTCATAATTCATCATACTCGTCCGCCTTTGTTCTGGCTCTAAAGCTTTTACACTATCTCCATAACCTTGGGAATTACTTTCCCGAAAATAATTGATTGAACTTTAATCAGTTTATTCTAACCTCTGGCTCTGTTCCTTCTTGGTCTTTCACCAGCGGGTGGTCTCTCTCTTAGGAGGGTAAGTGACAAAAACAATCTTTTGCGTGTAACACCCCCAGATCCGGGGTCGGGGATCCGGGTCGTCACGAGTTCCATTTCCCTTAATAACATCCAATCTTAATAATTACTCAACTACTCTGCACTGTGACCCCACAATAAACACACACACCACACGTTATAGTCTCAGAGATGAACATCCAAAAAAATAATCACAAGTCCTTATATTCCACAATTATCTGCCAATACACCTTAAAAGGTTTTCTGACTAAATTTACATTTCTTTGCCATTATTACAATTCATAAATATACATAAATCTGGTACATCAGAAGTTGAAACCTAGCCTATTGGTAGTTCCTACCTCAGCTACAGCGACATCAATGCCTATAGGAAGCTGCAGAACGTTTCCTATCCGCTCGCGAATTGGGAGCTTGGTCCTGTTCATCTTGTCTATCTGATGTTGTGTGATGAAAGAAGAAAGCAAGGGTGAGCAGCAAGCCCACCAAAATAATATGTATAATGATTAACAATATATGAGCCTTCTCATAGTACTCATGAAAGTCTTGGTCAAAAGAAATGAACCAAGTTGATATCTTAATGCGATGAAGTCGCAAAATATTCAGTATATATATATACATATATACTTTTCAAAATATTGGAAGTCCTCTTCCATGCACAATATACACAAAGTCTCAGTGTATAACTGTATAAAAAAAATATCGTTGCAAGGTGATCTCATATATCTAACCTTGTCTCAACGTTTTTCTGAAAATCTTTGTCATTCATAAGACAATTATTAATTAGATATAAGTTTAAAAGATGAAGTTACAAGATACCCCAATATACTTATATCTTTCCCAAATACTACTTGAACTACCACCGTTCAAGTTATAATTAGCTTCAAAAGTTCATCACATAGATGAGACTATAAGGCAAGATTTGAATAGATTAAATCTTTAAAATATTATCAAAATAAAATGAAGTTACGAGATACTTCATTTGATGTAAACATCATTTTGAAAACTTGACCCTGCCAACACTCAACAATCGCCCAACCGTAGCCTTTCTATCGAAGTGCTCTGGGTAGTGTTGCAGAAATTATCCAATTGGATGATGAACTCATTACGGGAGTTTGCCGCGCCAGGAAGACCACTTACGATGATCAGTCGTAGTAGTACAACCCCACCATTTTCTACATGTAGAGGAGAACCTGTCGGATTTACTTGTCAACCGAACACTGAACTCCTAAGGAATGGACCGCCTTAGCGGAACTTCCAGGCCATTTGGGCCAATATAATAAGGCTGGGCCGGCGCTACTCGGCCACTTACGCCACTCCTAGTTCAGATGAAATCCATGACTCTAAAACGTAAAGCTTGTCCCCACTTTCCCCAAGTAGAAACTTGTTGATACGGCTCCACCAAGAAGTCGTATCTATTTGGAAAGGAGAACTCACCGATATTTCCCAGGAGATGCCTGTTAATGGATTAACTTGTTCCAAGAATTTTACTTCCCGAGTGTTGGGTAAGTAATCAATTCATTTATCAAAACAGCAACCTTGTTGCGAATATAAAACACACCACAGAGCCGGATCCCTCAGGTTTTGAGCGAGTATTTAAATCCCCTTCGAAAGGAGGATCTTAAAAAATGAGTTTTGGGATCCGCTCTAACTTTTAAAAAAATCATTTTGAAGACTCGCAAAACATTTTTAAGAATGTTTGGAGTGAAGCTGATTTAATGAAGTAAATCAGTCCCCAGAATATTTAGAAAATGTCTGAATATTATTATTTAAATAATATTCCCATAAAGAATAATCTTTATAAAATAATTGAAGTAGAAGTATTAAAACTTATACTTGAAATGAATAGCAAATAATCAAAGATATACTTATACGAAAGTAATATCTTTATTTGAATAATCAAAAGTAAGTTTGATTATCGACACCTTATTCTTTAATACAATAAAGAATATTATTAAGTAATAAGCGGAGTCATAATACCTCGAATGAATACTATAAATAATATTCATAAAATAAAGGAGTCATACATCCTCAAATGAATATCCAAGTAATATTCAATAATAATATAAACTGAGTCATAAGCCCTCGAATGAATATTCAAATAATATTCAAATAATAAAATAAACTGAGTCATAAGCCCTCGAATGAATACTCAAATTAATATTCAACTAAGTAAAATAAAGGTATCGAATAAACCTTATTCGATCCATAGTTTTAAAAACTATATCCATATATATATAAATATATATATATATAATATACTCGGGAACATCGACTCCCGGTTTAGAAATATGTTCACCTTTTATCCCCTATACTAAGGGTATACGCAACTACTTGCTCATTTCTAGCATAGGTATTATGCAACTATAAGCATTGAAATCAACAGATAGATAACCAGATTACGAAACAGACATGCATATATACCATATCAGCATGCTCCAATATATCGCAAAATTTGCTAATAACAATCATGCACTATCACAAGATAATGCATATACATATATTTACATCACAACAACAGTATATCGGGTAGAAAACTTGCCTGAGCGACTGGGGGTTACGAATGGCTCGGGACGAGTCTGGTAACCTATAAACAACAAGTAAGTTGGAATTAAACCAAAGTCACTTGTAAATCTATACTCTAACCAACTCAGACTCTAACGCTCGTTTTGCGCTTACTGATTCTCTTAAGTCACTCGAGTACCCTCGGCTCCACCATTTTTAATAATTTAACCTTTATGAGTTTTAAGGCGATTCCTTCGCGAGTGTCTTACCAACTGCCTAACACACTTACCATAAATGTTTCATGCATTAATTAACCCTTTTTGGTCTTTAACCTATGTTTCAAAGAAAGGCGAGGGGAAAAGTTTCGTTCGCGAAACGCCGTTACTTGAAACGATCGTTTCTCCTAAACCGTGCATCGGAATCGAACGAACTACATATCAAAACGAAGCTCGTAACATGAGCTATCTAAACATGGCAGTGGTAATAATCTAGCAGGGTGTTCTCGGGTCCTAATGTTATGCACAATAACAGTCCAAAGAAAATCGGACGTTACGACGTCTATGTTTACGCGATTACCAATGTTTAAACTACTCCAATTAACCACCAACCAACTCATAACCATCAATACAACAAAACTTCACCTAAACCATACCACATCAGTCCATAATCTCCAAGGTTTTCAACTCAAACAACCACAATCACGACCTATGAACTATAATCAAGCTTCAATTACCAAAAACACTTCCAAATCAAACCAAACTACTAATAATCACAATCCATGCTTCTCATTTCACAACACCAACCATTAAACTTACTAACAAATAAAGTAAAGGCTAGGGTTTGAAGTTTATACCTTCCTTGGGAGGTGTTAAGTTGCTAGGAAGCCTTAGGGAGCCTCCTACAAGCTTGATCTTTCCAAAGAAATCAAGAACACAAAGTTAGGCTTTGAAGTTTCTAAAAGTCCGATTTAAAAAACTGTAAAAATGAGGGTCTTACCATGATTATTTGGACGAGACTTGTGAACAAGAGTTGTAGTCCATCTCAATACCTTTCCAATGAGCTATAGAACACAATATTTGAGTGAGAAATGAAGGAGATACAGCAGTTTTAGTGTTCTGGTTCTGTTTTGGCCGAGAGCATGAAGAACAATGCCTTGGTTTCTTTTTGATTTTGATGAAAAATGATTTGCTTGGCTTGGTTGGTTTGATTTTTGTGTTTGTTTTAGTAAATTACCTAGTTGCCCTTGATTTTGTGTGGTTAAAAAGCCACCACATCTCCTTCCTTCCCATGTCATGCTTGTGTCATCCTCATGATGTCATCCTCCCCTCCTTGTCCTCTTCTCATTGGTTGGTGACATCATCCTCTCTAATCCCTTTGATCAACTTCCTAATTGTTTGCCTAATGACCGCTGATCTGTTATACGGTTCGCTTAACTTTCGTTTTCGTTTATCGTTTGAAGGATCATACCCGGGATCTTATTACTTAGGTTCCCTTAATCTTTCTCAATATATTATATTCCTTTTATGATCCTCTCCTATAATCCTTTAATTTAAATCCTTTTTATCCTGTTACCTTTTTCTCAAATCTTTCCGTATCTAGTGTATTTCCGGGAAAAATCAAAGTGTTCGGATTTGGATTCTGACGATCTTTACATACACTTATATCCCATATAAAGTACTAATAAAATCTCAGAATATCCATATCAGAACCCCTACATAGTGTGGCATGAAAAGTTTTCTCATTCAGCAAAAACACTATTCATAAGGGTTTCAAAAATTTCCCAAAAATTGGGGTTATTACAGTCTCCCCTCCTTAAAAGGATTCCGTCCCGGAATCAGATAGAAAATGAATAGGGATACTCTCTTAGCATTGCACTTTCTAACTCTCGAGTAAATTTTCCCACATTGTGGTTCTACCATCAAACTCTTACTAGTTTGATAACCCTTCTCCTAAGCACTCGTTCCTTTTTACTCTATACCCTTCCTGGTTGCTCCATATAGGTTACGTCTGGTTGCATGTCTATGCGCTCATATGCCCCTATTTGTCTGGCATCCGAATTACACTTCCTTAACATTGATACGTGGAACACGTTATGAACTTGCTACAGGTTCGGGGGTAGGGCTAGCTCATATGCTAACTTCCCAAACGTCTTAATATATCCAAGGGTCCAACAAATTGTAGACTTAGCTTTCCTTTCTTTCCGAACCTCATCAATCCTTTTCAAGGGTTTCCAAGGGGATACCTATAACATTACTAGGCCCCCTATTTCATACTCTTTGTCCTTTTTGAGTCAAATCAGCATACCTCTTATGTCCATCTTGGGTTACTACCAGCCGTCCTCTGATTAGATCTATTATATCCCTGGTCCTTTGGACTACTGCGGGTCCGAGCATCTTGCGCTCTACAACTTCATCCTAACATAAGGGAGATCGACATTATCTTCCCTCAAGGATCTCATAAGGTGACACCTCGATAATGACATATGATCTATTGTCGTGATTTAACTAAATCCGCGTTAAGTGATCATTCCAAATTCTTTCAAGTCTATCGCATGGAATTTTATCACAGCTTCTAGCACTATAGCTTTGGCGTCTCAATACCCATTCTTTTCCAGTTCGTAATCGCTACTACCTTCCGTTCCTAATATTATACTGGTTATACTTTTGCTCGTTAGCGTTCTATAACCTTTTAATAACCACGTCAACCTTAGTATCACGAATGTATTTCCATTCCGAATACTACCACAACTTTATTACTCCTTTTTCAGCTGTTTCTATTTCCCAAAGTTTGATCAATCATATAGAAGTAAATGAATTTGTTGAGAGATCACTATGATCATGAACACTTGTTATATCGCTTAGTTAGTACAGAAGGTGGCCAGCCTTTAGTACTTGACAAGCAATTTAAACAATAGATGGTATCCTACTAGGCTTCTATCACACAGATAGATAGTCATTCGGCAATACCTCCCCTTTCTGGAAGGGTTGTTCTTCTCAGCTTACATGAAATGAAAAGAAGAGAAAAGAACGAATTGAAGAGAATTATATATATGAAAAATATACTGCCACAAAATATCTGGCTTGGAACCTACCTCTGAACTATAGAGGTTTGTCATAGGAGAACAAAACATATATGTATTTATATCAGCATCAAGTATTATAGCATCGTATTTCCCATACCTAAATATTTCTATTCCGTTCATCATTCTATGGACCCATGCTCTTCCTCGAGCTTATACACAATCACCTTTGAAACTCCCTCGACATCGAAAATCGAATCTGGGATCTCATTCTAGACCTCATCGTTACTAGAACCCATTTCTATACCGCAACCTTCTTCGTATAATAATACGACTCTCTATTGATAAGAAAGAATAAATATTCACTAGGTAGATACTCTACTTAATTAGTCTATCAATGATAACTTATACACTACCACGACCCGATTAGTGGTACTCAATCTCAACATCCATTCCAATACAACTCTCACGGTTGTAATCAGCTCGTTACTCGCAGAATCATTGCTGCCTTACTATGGTCCACCACTGACCCACTGTCATCATTCACTTTCCATGAAATCTTAATAGCTAACCATACGAAGTCCATACATGTCGTATCAAATCCTTCTAAGGAGGTAACATAATCACCATTCATGATTCATGAAGAACACTCCTGATCCTGACATACATACATGACATGAAGCAGATAAAAGTGCAGAAGAGTTTCAATCAAAGCAACGATAGCAGGTTAATACCATTCTTAATCATACGCCCTAAATAGAAGACTTAACTCAAGGGTTCATCTAGTCCTTTTTGAAACATGGTCCTGGCTTATCTCAAGATAGGACCTTCTAAGATAGATAGCCCGTTCATGGCGATTACACGAATTAAACCTTTACCAACTACTATTATGGTTGGGTATTGCACAGTCATCAGGAGGAATGTCAATCTTCCAAACCATAATACAACCTTCACAGTTTTAACCATCATCACTGTATTCTTTTGGCACAAGCGCCTATAATTATCCTCTTACCTTTAAAGTGTCGGCCACCTCTTTAGCCTTTCCTGATAGTAAAATTTCCTTACAGTCAATGTCATTTTAACCACCTCCAAATAAATTTTCTACCTTATTTCAATCACAGCTTATGTGAAAATACTTTCCTTAAAATCTGATGAGTAAAAAAAAAATCACCATTTTTTTCCATAAGTTATTGCCTCAGTCTTTAGAGGTTAATCACTGTCATGACCGACTCTCAATCATAATTAGAACATCTTTTATCTTAAGTCCTAATTGCCCTGAACAATTTCGACCATTACTGGTTCGATCCATACTTTCTCGTGGTTTAACACGTGCCCCACTTGGCAACATTATAATTATATCATATTTCCTTTATCAACATTTTTATTCTTGAGAATTTCGAATATTTCCTTTCTCCTTGTAAAACCTCTAAGGTTATCCTTTAATCGTTCCTCCTGTATTCCCTATATACAGGGCATATCAAAATACCACTTACTAATACTAGAACCATTGTCTATATACTTCTGAAGAATTTCTCCACTGATCCTTAAAGGTTATTATTACCTTAATCCTTTCCAATTCATACTGTCAAAACTCATACTATCCCTATTAAGGGTGAAATTCCAACCTTTATGCATTCCCCGAGGATTCATTTTAAGTTACCGATGTTCTATCCTTAATTCCACCTTTAAAAGGTACATGCATCCTTCCATGGATAAATCAAGTCATATATCCCTGATAAGGGTATCTTATTCAATCATTCCCACCTCGATAGTATATGCCTAATTTCACAATAACATCTGTATTCAAAATGAGGTCAATCAATATGGCCTCCAAAAGATAAGAACGGTTATCCGCTTTTCTTGCCTGATTCAGTAATGATAATAGGGATGTTCTAGAAGATGTTTGTCGTGTTCAACGTGAACCTTTTAGTTCTAACTACTCATTTACCTCTTTTATTTATCTCAACAGTCATCTCAATGTTGGGATATCTTTCATACCTGGCGTCTCCCTTTCTGGGTATCAAGCCACCGGTCTTACAGTTCACATTCTTGAAGGTCACTTCCTTCATCCAATTTTCCTAATTTCTTACTTCCTTGTCTCCTCAGTCTATCCGCGTCTCATTGTTTATCCTTCGAACTATCTCAATGTTTCCTCGAATCCTCCCAACTTAAAGGGGATAAAATATATGCATCTCTTATGCCTTCAACCGTCAACTTTAACTCATGGTGAATCACCCTCATCCTGACGATCATATACTTTTCTATTTCTATTAATATGAGTCTTTAGGGTTTCCTCATACCCAACTCCCTTATCATTCCTCAAACTCTGTTGCCTTTATATTCCTTTCCACTTCAATTCCTTTTTATTTTCCTTTCTCTTATCATTATTTCATGAACCAACACAACATAAGTATTGATTTCAAATATCCCGTCATTCTGGATTCGCGTCTTCAGAACGAATCTTAACAACTTTTACAGCTTAGATTCATAATTCATCATACTCATCTGCCTTTGTTCTGGCTCTAAAGCTTTTACACTATCTCCATAACCTTGGGAAGTACTTTCCTGAAAACAATTGACTGAAATTAAATCAGTTTATTATAATCTCTTGCTTCGTGCCTTCCTTGGCCTTTCACCAGCGGGTGGTCTCTCTCTTAGGAGGGTAAGTGACAAAAACAGTCTTTTGTGATTCGTCAATCATTCAGAATCTCAAATGATTCCTCTATTTCCTTTAGCCAGGCTCTTGCCTCGACTGGGTCAACCTGTTCCTTGGAACTCTGAGAGCTTAGAGACTTACAGGTCCTGAAAGAATTTCCTATCGCATTATTTCCTCAAGGTGGTGGTTGGGGATAATAGTCTAAGTTCTGTCTAGACAGGTCCATGAATTGCCGTATAGGAGTACCGTCTCGGGTCTCCTTTCCTTACTCGACTTTCTGTTTCCTTAGTAGGAAATGTTTCATCCTACTCCCCATAATTGGGGTCATCTTTTAATTTAAAATCCTCATTTTCCACTCCATTATGTCATGGGTTCCTTCTATCTTGATGGCGACCTCCCTGACTATCACGTTCAGGGTTTGCTCTAAATCTTATTCCTCAAACTATGGCTCTCATCTAAGTTCTCATCCTTACGCTCTTGAACTTTCGGAACCCAAATTCTATAGGAATACCTCATTATTGCCTTATCATCTTTCTCGGTATTAATCTCATATTTATTTGTTGGCTCTCTGCCTTCATTCATCACCTTTCTCTGGCACCGTATGCTCTTTTCCAATAATTCGGTCTCTATTGCAATCTCAAACAGCTTTTCGGTACCGGCTCCGGTTACCTTCACTACTATTTCCAAAATCTCTTATAAACTCTCCCAAAGACATTATCATCTTGAGTCTCTCCTTTTTACTAAGGGCATCAGCCACCACATTGGCTTTCCCCGAATGATAAAGAATCTCCCAATCATTATTCTTGATTAGCTCTAACTGCCTCCTCTGGCATATGTTGAGCTCTTTCTACGTGAAAATGTACTAGAGCACTTATGGCTTAGGTAATTCTCGCACTTCTCTCCATACAAGTAGTGCCTCCAATCTTTAGGGTAAAACTATTGCCACGAGCCTAAGCTCATGGGCGGGGATATCGAATTTCATATTACCTTAATTATCTTGACGCGTACGCGATTACCTTGCTGTGCTGTATGAGAAGCACCCTAATTCCTTATGCGAAGCGTCACTACACTTCACAAAATCTCATTTTCCATCCGGCAACGCCAACATAGGGAACGTCACCAACCTTTGCTTCGGTTCTTAAAAGTTGTTCTCGCATTTCTCTGTCCATTCGAACTTCTCAGTCTTACGAGTAAGCCGCGTTAAAGGGGCTACTATCTTTACAAACTTGAACGAACCTCCGGTAGTGACCGGCCAATCCTACCTCTGGGAGTTGCCCTAACCATGGTCATCAATTCATCAGTGGTCCTTTATTCATTCTTGTCAGGATCCTCCACGAGATCCTCCTCAGCAACAATCCCATCTAGGACAACATCCTCAACCGCTACATCCTCAATATCAACATCATCCGGTCCTGCATTAGGACACTCTATCGGATCCACAATCCGATCTCCAATTAGTAATAAAACATCATCGCGCTGTTGCTCCTCAACCTCAGGGTTCGGAGTCCCGCTACTCTATACGATAACGAACTACGCTTCTATCACTACATTTATAAGGGTTCTCATAAGGGTTTTAACTGTCAGTACTACGTTAGGTAGTCCGACTATGAACTTGGCAAGAGTTCTTATTATCTTAGTGAACTTATTATCTTAACGTCCCATCATCTCTGAGGTTTATAACGCTTAGCTCTGATACCATTTCTGTAACACCCCCAGATCCGGGGTCGGGGATCCGGGTCGTCACGAGTTCCATTTCCCTTAATAACATCCAATCTTAATAATTACTCAACTACTCTGCACTGTGACCCCACAATAAACACACACACCACACGTTATAGTCTCAGAGATGAACATCCAAAAAAATAATCACAAGTCCTTATATTCCACAATTATCTGCCAATACACCTTAAAAGGTTTTCTGACTAAATTTACATTTCTTTGCCATTATTACAATTCATAAATATACATAAATCTGGTACATCAGAAGTTGAAACCTAGCCTATTGGTAGTTCCTACCTCAGCTACAGCGACATCAACGCCTATAGGAAGCTGCAGAACGTTTCCTATCCGCTCGCGAATTGGGAGCTTGGTCCTGTTCATCTTGTCTATCTGATGTTGTGTGATGAAAGAAGAAAGCAAGGGTGAGCAGCAAGCCCACCAAAATAATATGTATAATGATTAACAATATATGAGCCTTCTCATAGTACTCATGAAAGTCTTGGTCAAAAGAAATGAACCAAGTTGATATCTTAATGCGATGAAGTCGCAAAATATTCAGTATATATATATATACATATATACTTTTCAAAATATTGGAAGTCCTCTTCCATGCACAATATACACAAAGTCCCAGTGTATAACTGTATAAAAAAAATATCGTTGCAAGGTGATCTCATATATCTAACCTTGTCTCAACGTTTTTCTGAAAATCTTTGTCATTCATAAGACAATTATTAATTAGATATAAGTTTAAAAGATGAAGTTACAAGATACCCCAATATACTTATATCTTTCCCAAATACTACTTGAACTACCACCGTTCAAGTTATAATTAGCTTCAAAAGTTCATCACATAGATGAGACTATAAGGCAAGATTTGAATAGATTAAATCTTTAAAATATTATCAAAATAAAATGAAGTTACGAGATACTTCATTTGATGTAAACATCATTTTGAAAACTTGACCCTGCCAACACTCAACAATCGCCCAACCGTAGCCTTTCTATCGAAGTGCTCTGGGTAGTGTTGCAGAAATTATCCAATTGGATGATGAACTCATTACGGGAGTTTGCCGCGCCAGGAAGACCACTTACGATGATCAGTCGTAGTAGTACAACCCCACCATTTTCTACATGTAGAGGAGAACCTGTCGGATTTACTTGTCAACCGAACACTGAACTCCTAAGGAATGGACCGCCTTAGCGGAACTTCCAGGCCATTTGGGCCAATATAATAAGGCTGGGCCGGCGCTACTCGGCCACTTACGCCACTCCTAGTTCAGATGAAATCCATGACTCTGAAACGTAAAGCTTGTCCCCACTTTCCCCAAGTAGAAACTTGTTGATACGGCTCCACCAAGAAGTCGTATCTATTTGGAAAGGAGAACTCACCGATATTTCCCAGGAGATGCCTGTTAATGGATTAACTTGTTCCAAGAATTTTACTTCCCGAGTGTTGGGTAAGTAATCAATTCATTTATCAAAACAGCAACCTTGTTGCGAATATAAAACACACCACAGAGCCGGATCCCTCAGGTTTTGAGCGAGTATTTAAATCCCCTTCGAAAGGAGGATCTTAAAAAAATGAGTTTTGGGATCCGCTCTAACTTTTAAAAAAATCATTTTGAAGACTCGCAAAACATTTTTAAGAATGTTTGGAGTGAAGCTGATTTAATGAAGTAAATCAGTCCCCAGAATATTTAGAAAATGTCTGAATATTATTATTTAAATAATATTCCCATAAAGAATAATCTTTATAAAATAATTGAAGTAGAAGTATTAAAACTTATACTTGAAATGAATAGCAAATAATCAAAGATATACTTATACGAAAGTAATATCTTTATTTGAATAATCAAAAGTAAGTTTGATTATCGACACCTTATTCTTTAATACAATAAAGAATATTATTAAGTAATAAGCGGAGTCATAATACCTCGAATGAATACTATAAATAATATTCATAAAATAAAGGAGTCATACATCCTCAAATGAATATCCAAGTAATATTCAATAATAATATAAACTGAGTCATAAGCCCTCGAATGAATATTCAAATAATATTCAAATAATAAAATAAACTGAGTCATAAGCCCTCGAATGAATACTCAAATTAATATTCAACTAAGTAAAATAAAGGTATCGAATAAACCTTATTCGATCCATAGTTTTAAAAACTATATCCATATATATATAAATATATATATATAATATACTCGGGAACATCGACTCCCGGTTTAGAAATATGTTCACCTTTTATCCCCTATACTAAGGGTATACGCAACTACTTGCTCATTTCTAGCATAGGTATTATGCAACTATAAGCATTGAAATCAACAGATAGATAACCAGATTACGAAACAGACATGCATATATACCATATCAGCATGCTCCAATATATCGCAAAATTTGCTAATAACAATCATGCACTATCACAAGATAATGCATATACATATATTTACATCACAACAACAGTATATCGGGTAGAAAACTTGCCTGAGCGACTGGGGGTTACGAATGGCTCGGGACGAGTCTGGTAACCTATAAACAACAAGTAAGTTGGAATTAAACCAAAGTCACTTGTAAATCTATACTCTAACCAACTCAGACTCTAACGCTCGTTTTGCGCTTACTGATTCTCTTAAGTCACTCGAGTACCCTCGGCTCCACCATTTTTAATAATTTAACCTTTATGAGTTTTAAGGCGATTCCTTCGCGAGTGTCTTACCAACTGCCTAACACACTTACCATAAATGTTTCATGCATTAATTAACCCTTTTTGGTCTTTAACCTATGTTTCAAAGAAAGGCGAGGGGAAAAGTTTCGTTCGCGAAACGCCGTTACTTGAAACGATCGTTTCTCCTAAACCGTGCATCGGAATCGAACGAACTACATATCAAAACGAAGCTCGTAACATGAGCTATCTAAACATGGCAGTGGTCATAATCTAGCAGGGTGTTCTCGGGTCCTAATGTTATGCACAATAACAGTCCAAAGAAAATCGGACGTTACGACGTCTATGTTTACGCGATTACCAATGTTTAAACTACTCCAATTAACCACCAACCAACTCATAACCATCAATACAACAAAACTTCACCTAAACCATACCACATCAGTCCATAATCTCCAAGGTTTTCAACTCAAACAACCACAATCACGACCTATGAACTATAATCAAGCTTCAATTACCAAAAACACTTCCAAATCAAACCAAACTACTAATAATCACAATCCATGCTTCTCATTTCACAACACCAACCATTAAACTTACTAACAAATAAAGTAAAGGCTAGGGTTTGAAGTTTATACCTTCCTTGGGAGGTGTTAAGTTGCTAGGAAGCCTTAGGGAGCCTCCTACAAGCTTGATCTTTCCAAAGAAATCAAGAACACAAAGTTAGGCTTTGAAGTTTCTAAAAGTCCGATTTAAAGAACTGTAAAAATGAGGGTCTTACCATGATTATTTGGACGAGACTTGTGAACAAGAGTTGTAGGCCATCTCAATACCTTTCCAATGAGCTATAGAACACAATATTTGAGTGAGAAATGAAGGAGATACAGCAGTTTTAGTGTTCTGGTTCTGTTTTGGCCGAGAGCATGAAGAACAATGCCTTGGTTTCTTTTTGATTTTGATGAAAAATGATTTGCTTGGCTTGGTTGGTTTGATTTTTGTGTTTGTTTTAGTAAATTACCTAGTTGCCCTTGATTTTGTGTGGTTAAAAAGCCACCACATCTCCTTCCTTCCCATGTCATGCTTGTGTCATCCTCATGATGTCATCCTCCCCTCCTTGTCCTCTTCTCATTGGTTGGTGACATCATCCTCTCTAATCCCTTTGATTAACTTCCTAATTGTTTGCCTAATGACCGCTGATCTGTTATACGGTTCGCTTAACTTTCGTTTTCGTTTATCGTTTGAAGGATCATACCCGGGATCTTATTACTTAGGTTCCCTTAATCTTTCTCAATATATTATATTCCTTTTATGATCCTCTCCTATAATCCTTTAATTTAAATCCTTTTTATCCTGTTACCTTTTTCTCAAATCTTTCCGTATCTAGTGTATTTCCGGGAAAAATCAAAGTGTTCGGATTTGGATTCTGACGATCTTTACATACACTTATATCCCATATAAAGTACTAATAAAATCTCAGAATATCCATATCAGAACCCCTACATAGTGTGGCATGAAAAGTTTTCTCATTCAGCAAAAACACTATTCATAAGGGTTTCAAAAATTTCCCAAAAATTGGGGTTATTACATTGCGCTTCGTCAATCATTTAGAATATAAAATCATTTCTCTATTTCCTTTGTCCAGGCTCTTGCCTCGGCTAGGTCAACTTGTTCCTTGGAACTCTGAGAGCTTAGTGACTTAAAGGTCCTGAAAGAATTTCCCACTGCATTGTTTCCTCAGGGTGGTGTTTGGGAATAAAAGTATAATTTTTGTTTAGGCAGGTCCATGAATTGCCCCATATGAGTACCATCCCGGTTCTCCCTATCTTGCTCGACTTCTGTTTTCTCTGTATGAAATGTTTCATCCTTCTCCCACAATCAGGGTTATCTTATACGTTAAAATACTTGTTTTCCATTTCATTATGTTATGGGTTCTTCTATCTTGACGTCAACCTCCCTGACTATCACGTTCAGGGTTTGCTCTAAATCTTATTCCTCAAACTAGCTTTCATCTAAGATCTCATATTTAAGCTCTTAAACATTTGGAACCCAAATTTTGTAGGAATACCTCATTATTCCCTTATCATCTTTCTCGGTATTAATCTTTTATCTAATTGTTGGCTCTCTGCATTCATTCATCACTTTTTCTGGCACAATATGTTCTTTTCCGATAATTCGGACTCTATTACAATCTCAAACAGCTTTTCGGTACCGGCTCCGGTTACCTTCACTTCTATTTCCATTTTCTCAAAATCTCTTATAAACTCTCCCAAGGACATTATCATCTTGAGTCTCTCCTTTTTTACTAAGGGCATCAGCCACCACATTGGCTTTCCCCGAATGATAAAGAATCTCATAATCGTTATCCTCGATTAGCTCTATCCACCTCCTCTGGTGCATGTTGAGCTCTTTCTGCGTAAAAATGCACTAGAGCACTTATGGCTTGTGTAAATCTCGCACTTCTCTCCATACAAGTAGTGCCTCCAATCTTTAGGGCAAAACTATTGCCACGAGCCCAAGCTCATGGGTGGGGATATCGAATTTTATATTCCCTTAATTGTCTTGATGCGTACACGATTACCTTGATGTGCTGTATAAGAAGCACCTTAATTCCTTATGTGAAGCGTCACTACAGATCACAAAATCTTCTTTTCCATCCGGCAATGCCAACATAGGGGTCGTCACCAACCTTTGCTTCAGTTCTTAAAATCTTTTCTCGCATTTCTCTGTCCATTCAAACTTCTCAGTCTTACGAGTAAGCCGCGTTAAAGGGGCTACTATCTTTACAAACTTGAACGAACCTCCGGTAGTGACCGGCCAATCCTACCTCTGGTAGTCGCCCTAACCATGGTCATCAATTCCTCAGTGGTCCTTTATTTATTCTTGTCAGGATCCTCCACGGGACCCTCCTAAGCAACAATCCCTTCTAGGACAACATCCTCAACCGCTACATCCTCAATACGAACATCTTCCGGTCCCGCGTTAGGACGCTCTATCGGATCCACAATCTGATCTCCAATAAGTAATAAAACATCATCGCGTTGTTGCTCCTCAACCTTAGGGTTTGGAGTCCCACTACCATATACGATAACGAACTACACTTCTATCACGATATTTATAAGGGTTCCCATAAGGGTTTTAACTGTCAGTACTAAGTTAGGTAGTCCGACTATGAACTTGGCAAGAGTTCTTATTATCTTAGTGAACTTATTATCTTAACATCACATCATCCCTGAGGTTTATAACGCTTGGCTCTGATACCATTTCTGTAACACCCCCAAATCCGGGGTCGGGGATCCGGGTTGTCACGAGTTTCATTTCCCTTAATAACACTTAATCTTAATAAACAACCAACTGCTACATACTGTCACCCCACAATATACACACACACCACAAGTTATAGTCTCAGAGATGAATACCAAAAAATAATACAAGTCACTTTATTCCACAATTATATGCCATTACACCTTAAAAGGGTTTCTGAATAAATTTACATTTCTTTGCCATTATTACAATTCATAAATATACATAAGTCTGGTACATCAAAAGTTGAAAGCCTAGCCTATTGGTAGATCCTACCTCAGCTATAACGGCATCAACGCCTACAGGAAACTGCGGAACGTTTCCTAACCGCTTGCGAATCGGGAGCTTGGTCATGTTCATCTTTTCTATCTGTTGTTATGTGATGAAGAAGAAAGCAAGGGTGAGCAACAAGCCCACCGAAATAATATGTATAATAATTAAAAATATATGAGCATTCTCATAGTACTCATGAAAGTCTTGGTCAAGAAGAAATGAACCAAGTCTGATATCTTACTGCGACCAAGTCATAAAATATTCAGTATATATGTACATATATACTTTTCACAATCTTTGAAATCCTCTGACATGTATAATATACACAGAGTTCCCGTTTATAACTGTATAAAATATCGTTGCAAGGTGATCTCATATATCTAACCTTGTCTCAACGTTTTTCCGAAAATCTTTTTTCCGAAAATCTTTGACATGCACAAGATAATCATTTACTAGATATAAGTTTAAAAGATGAAGTTACAAGATACTCCAATATACTTATATCCGAATACTACTTGAACTACCACCGTTCAAGTTATAATTAGTTTCAAAAGTTCATCACCCAGATGAGACTACAAGATAAGACTTGAATAGATTCAATCCTTGAAATATCATTATAAATAATGAAGTTACGAGATACTTCATTAAGTCCCGATATATATACACACCTATATATATACATTTCATATACTCCTTGAAAAGCTCTGTTATGAAAATTATAAACAGAGTTGCAATATCCATTGAATTTTGGAAAGGAGAAAATCTTGGCATAAACCTGATATCTTGCTGATCAGGCAAAGCTACCAATAAGTAACCTTTTCTACTAGTAGATGGACGAATTCCCCACTGGTCATCACCCTGGCCATAATAGGACCTTATGCTGGACTGCCACTCAGCCACTTATGCATTTGATGGACTCCCACTGAGCCACTTACACTTTCATGGACGCCCACTGAGCCCATGTTGCTTATGCCGACTCAATAGATGGACTTACTTCCCCAACTTTGGGTAAGTAATCAATTCATTTATCAAAACAGCAACCTCGTTGCGAATATAAAATACACCAAAGAGCCGGATCCCTCAGGTTTTGAGTGAATATTTAAATCCCCTTCGAAAGGAAGATCTTAAATATAAAAATGAGTTTTGGGATCCGCTCTAACTTTTAAAATTGTTTCGAAGACTCGAAACATTTTTAAAAATGTTTGGAGTACTGCTGATTTATTTGTCCCAATATATTAGAAAATATCTGAATATTATTATTTAAATAATATTCTCATAAAGATAATCCTTATAAAAAATAATTGAAGTAGAAGTTTTAAAACTCATACTTGAAATGGATATTAAATAACCAAAGATATACTTATATGAAAGTACTATCTTTATTCGAATAATCGAAAATAAGTTTGATTATCGAAACATTATTCTTTAATAAAATAAAGGATATTATTAAATAATACGCGGAGTCTTAATACCTCGAATGAATATTATAAATAATATTCATTAAATAAAATAAACGGAGTCATACATCCTCAAATGAATATTCAAATAATAATCATTAAATAGAATAAACAGAGTCATAAGTCCTCGAATGAATATTCAAATAATATTCATTAAATAAAATAAAGTTATCGAATAAACCTTATTCGATCAATAGTTTTGAAAACTATATCCATATATATAAATATATATATAAATATATATATATATCATATACTCGAGAACATCTACTCCCGGTTTTAGAAAAGGGTTCACCTTTGGGTCCCCTATACTAAGGGTATACGCAACTACTGCTTATCTCTAGCATAGGTATTATGCAACTAATAAGCATTTGTACCAACAGATATATAAATCAAGAATACGAAACAGGCATGCATATATACCATATCACATGCTACAATATATCGCAAGAATTTGCTAATAACAAACATGCATTTATCACAAGATCATGCATATACACATATACATAACAACAACAGTTATACGGGTAGAAAACTTGCCTGAGTGCTCCCGGATAGACTTAAGCTTAGAGTGGGTCCGATAACCTATGAACAACAACATAAGTTGGAATTAAACCCCGGTCGCTTAAGAAACTAGACTTTAACCAATTGAACCCTAACGTTCGCTTATGGTCACTCCTACGCTTAACGAATCACCTAAGTCGTTTGAGTACTGTTAGGGCGAAAACACGCATTAATATTCACGCAAGTATACGCGTTCGCAAGTAATATAGAATACTTTCTAGTTCGTTCCCTCAGAGACTCAGACTAAATTATTATCTAATTAAACTCACTCACCAATGTATGATTACTTCTCAATGTTAAGATACTAACACTTAAAATTGTTGATTAAATATTAACTATAATTAACTACTTAATTAATTACTTAACTAACACTTCAATTTATCAATAATAAAACACTCATGAGATCACAACTTCATTATTACTTCCTTCTATAGCCATTTTTATTACCTTTAGCATGTGACAGTGATGATATTAATCGAATAACACGAAACTGATAAAAGCCAACTTTCATTGTACTAATACCATTCTACCAAGCATCCACAATTAAGATAGAAGCTGAATAGTCATCAATTATGTTGAGTTCCCATATGTCTACAGAAATTGACAACACAATGATTTAAGCACAAGTTATTCCTTTTGATTACATAGGGCAAATAAAACTGTTAGAGTTACCCACTAATCATGCGCAACGTACATGAACCTATGCTAGCATGGCAAGTTCCAAATCTCAAGATCCACCGTAACTTCACAAGAGATTAACACCCTATCTTATATGTTCGCGACGCACATAAGACGAATACGCACAACCAATACTAGATATCATGCAATCATCACACACTAAAGTATTAAATAATTAACTAAAGAATTCCATAATAAATCCGTTGCAACCCCATGATCACGATTAGCCCATAATAGCACTTATCGTCATCATGGGTTCATATGAAATCATGATAAACAAACACAAGAAAATAATAACTAAACTTATTATATTAAAACAGAGTACGTCACAAGAGTAAATAAGTTCAAAGCAAGAAAACTAGCATCCAACGTTACAACGAAACAAGAATCACAAGAAGATATGTTTCCTCTTCGTTGCGGTGTGCTAAATCGGTCTTCTTCCTTATTTCCTTCGCTCCTTGCGTAAAAACACAATCTTCTTCAATCCACACTTGTGAAAATGTCTCAAATCTACTTATATAATAGTCCCATAAAACTCAGATTACATAGGAGTGGAAACCAAACAGAAGTAGAAGTCCTAAAATAATTTGTCTTTTTTCCCGACCCTGCGCGGCCGCTCAGCATAGCTGAGCGGGCGCTCAGACCTCTACTGGAAAAATTCTGATTTCGCTCCATTTCTTCGCCGTAATCTGCCCGTTTCTTTCCTCTCGCAATGGTGAACACATGCCAAGGCTTATTCTTGATGATTCCTCCCCCGAAATGCAACTAAAACCCTGAAATGCATAAACACTAGAAAAACGCATCAAATACACAAAATACTTGATTTCAAGACACCAATTTAAGCCATTTTAAGACGTTCTAAGTGGTATAAAATGCCACTTATCACACCCCCAAACTTAAATCGATGCTTGTCCTCAAGCGTCATAGACTCAAAAACAAATAAAAACATATATGAATGCAATCTATATGAAAATGCAGCGATCCCTCTTACTACAATTAACCAACCAATTTGTCACATCTCAACGAATGCAGTTAGACAACTAAAGATCAATAAACTCATGCAAACGGACATACAGCCAGAAATGTGGTGTGTGCAAATGCTTAACAGATATGCTTCGGAACTAGACCAATTACTATGACTAGACTATCCTCAAGGCAATCCTACGATTATACAAAGAATAAAAAAAATTCTAGGCACAAAGTGATATACAACACTACAAGAACTCTGGAGCTTACTACGGAATCGTGCTTTTTATTTACAACTCAAATGCTTATTTGACCGTGCAATGAGTGAGGTCCACAAAAGACTTATACAATGGTATCCATGTAACGAGCGTTAGGTTAGCGGATCCCAGACTCTAAAAGCCTTAGGTCACTAGGCACAAAGTCCCCTAAGAACTTAATAACTCGAATACCAAAGAGCCCACTCTTGATCAATTATGCAAAATTTATTTATTTATTTATTTTATTTTTTTTATAACTTCTGAGCAAGTGCGTTTCGCTCCATCTTGCTCAACCCTAGACTACTCGCACCATATGCGAGCCGGCTACTAGCCATTTGACGCCTAGCCACAACTAGCAACAACTTCCATATTTTTTCTCCAAAATTTTTTCTTTTTCATGCCTTTATCACTAAGAACCTATAATCGAATTCTAAGCATAATAAGCAGATTGACCTTGAAAACAACCAAATCATAACAACAATCTAGCCCTTACGCATTCTCTAAGACTTAGTGGACTTACAATTGTTTCTAGCATGCATATCAACCTACACAACTTCATATCACTTTAATGCTATCACTACACTCGCATCAATATCACAATTCAGTCGATAAATCATTGCAAAAGGGATCATGATACATGCATGAGCTACATGACAAACAAAAAAACAAAAAAAACTATATGGCATAAATTATGCAACTATATGAACTAAAATATCATGAATATGCAACTAAATGACACACACACAATATTCCTTAACTACCACCCCCAAACTAAAAATCTTCACTGTCCTCAGTGAAAGTAGTAGAAAGGAACACAGGGTATACCTACTCGGAGTCATCATCATCATCACCCTCAATGGGTGGAGTATCAGGCGGCGGGTATGCAGAGTCCTCACCAAAAACTGGCCACTGGATATCAGCTCCAAGGCCTCGAAAAGCAGTCCCTAACGCAAGGGTGAGCTCCTGAGCAAACCTGCTCTGCGTCTCATACATGGCATCCATCCGCCATGAAAACCTCCTATACTGGGCATCAACCATCCCAGCACCCTCCTGAGCTCTCGAAGAACCAGCCTCATCACGCCCTGGCCTAGCTATAGTAGCACCTCGTGCTGGACGCCCTCCTGGAAGACGATAACCCAGCCCATGCTCCTCAGGCTCACCACCGGTCCACTCCTACATCCCATTTAGAGTGCCAGAATCAATCGGAGCTGCTGGCAACTGTAACTGCTCATGAGCCGGCCAGTTCACTCCCACTGCTCGGCATAGCTTCGTAACCGTAGATGCATAAGGGATGTTCATATGTTTCGCTCCCCTCAAAAACTTCAGAATTCCTTGGTAGATAAACTCACCAAGGTCCACATAGTATTCCTCATTCAGAATTCCCCACAACAACTGTGCTCTCTCAACTGTGACCTCGTGTGCATGTGAAGAAGGCAAAATATTAGCACAAATAAATGCATTCCATGCACGGGCATACCTGTTCATGGCGATCGCCGGAAAGTGACGATACTCATTAGTGCCGGTTCTGCAGGTCCAAACTGTGCCCGGTCGACAGAGAGTCGCACAAATCAAATCCAAGTCAAAATCCTCAGCAGTCTTTTCACTCCAGTCCTCCTCCTCGGGCTTCCTCTCTCGCTGTCCAATCACACGGTGAATCGCCGCAGGATGATAATCAACCGTCAGCCCTCGGACCACAGAAAACCCATTCTTTTCGGCCTTCGCATTCGCGTAGAACTCGCGAACAACGCTCATCGGTACCGCTTCGGGTGACTCACAAAAAGCTATCCACCCCTTCTCTGCAATCATGGGCAGCAACTCACCATCCCTCCCCGATGGTAAAAACCCCCTCTCCTTCAGAATCGGCTTCCCCAACAGCCTAGTGTACTCCTCCTCCGCGGCTCTGTCAGTTAACCGAGGCCTTGCAGCAGTACCCCTCGATGAATCAGCAGTAGGAACTGTGCTGCTGCTGTCAATAGTGTGTGCTCTCTTGGGTGCCATTGATTCGTGAATAAAAGTGTGTAAGAACTGATTTTTGATGTTTGTGAGAGGGTTTAAGTGTAGGAAGTTTTGTGGGAGATATGTAGGATAGGTGTATGTATATATAGGGTGTGGATTAGATTAGGGTTTGGAAATAAGGGGTAACATGATGGGGTAGTGGGAACAAATCGTGGGTTTATGGGCTAAAACTGTTTTTTTTTTTTCTGAACTGTAAAAAAAAAATTCTGGTACTCGACCCCTGAGTGGTCGCTCAGCAAAACTGAGCGGGCGTTCAGCTAGCTGCGCGGTCGCTCAGCAAAGCTGAGCGGGCGCTCAGGGGGTCACTGGAAATTTTTTTTTTCAGCCCCTGTTTTCTGATTTTTTTTGTGTTTTTGGATAGGTTATTAACTTCTAAGGGTTCCTGTAACAACAATTCATGGGTTGCCTCCCACGCAGCGCTTCTTTTTCGTCATTAGCTTGACGTTTCGTACCCTTCTCAAGTAGTCAACAAAATGGCACTAACCACTTCTCGGTTTGCCATGTCCCCATAGTAGTGCTTCAACCGCTGACCGTTAACCTTGAATGCTTGGTCCGGATCATTCTCAAAAATTTCCATCGCTCCATGTGGAAACACAGTTTTGACAATAAAAGGTCCAGACCACCTTGATTTCAACCTCCCAGGAAAAAGTCGGAGCCGAGAGTTGAATAAGAGAACTTGTTGCCCTGGCACAAATAACTTTGGATGTAGCTTCCTATCGTGCCACCTCTTCACCTTTTCCTTATACATTTTGTTATTTTCGTACGCTTGAAGTCGAAATTCATCAAGTTCATTAAGCTGAAGCATTCTTTTCTTACCAGCTGCATCTAAATCCAGGTTCAACTTCTTCAATGCCCAGTAGGCCTTATGCTCAAGCTCCACAGGTAGAAGACATCCCTTACCGTACACCAACTGAAACGGTGACATCCCAAGTGGAGTTTTGTATGCTGTTCTGTAAGCCCAAACAGCTTCATCGAGCTTTAAAGACCAATCCTTCCTTGACGGACAAACAACCTTCTCTAGAATGCGCTTTATCTCTCTGTTAGACACTTCCGCTTGACCATTTGTTTGCGGATGATAAGCAGTAGCTACTCGATGATTCATACTATAACGCTGCATCATAGAAGTGAACTTACGGTTTCAAAAATGCGATCCTTCATCACTTATGATTAACCGAGGTGTGCCAAACCTTGTGAAAATTTGCTTATGAAGAAAATTTAGCACTGCCTTTGCATCATTTGTGGGTAAAGCTTTAACTTCGACCCATTTTGAGACATAATCGACTGCCAGCAAGATGTACTGATTATTGCAAGACGAGATAAAAGGCCCCATGAAATCGATTCCCCACACATCAAAGACCTCAACTTCAAGCATCATATTTAATGGCATCTCATCCTTCCTTGACAAATTTCCCACTCTTTGGGAACGATCACACCTTAAAACAAACTGATGAGCATCCTTGAACAAAGTAGGCCAGAAAAAACCTGCTTGCAGAATACGAGCTGCCGTCTTCTCACCGCCATAGTGTCCACCATAAACCGTGGAATGGCAGTCTCGTAATATCCCCTCCGTCTCACAGAAAGGGATACATCTCCTGATGATCTGGTCAGCTCCCTGTCTAAACAAATATGGTTCATCCCACATATACCACTTCACCTCATACAGAAACTTCTTCTTTTGAGCGGATGTCAAATTAGGAGGCATTATATTGCTGATGAGATAGTTTACAATATCTGCAAACCATGGTTCTTCCTCCTGAATTGCAAACAACTGCTCATCCAGAAAAGATTCATTGATTAACGTCCTATCTTGTGAAGTAGAATCGGGATTCTCCAACCTAGAGAGATGGTCAGCTACTTGATTCTCAGTACCTTTTCTATCTTTGATCTCTAACTCAAATTCCTGAAGTAAAAGCACCCAACGAATGAGTCTCGGCTTCGAATCCTTCTTGGAAACCAGATAGCGAATAGCTGCATGATCAGTGAATACTGTTACTTTCGTACCAAGCAGATAAGATCGAAATTTCTCAAAACCAAAGACTATAGCCAAAAGTTCCTTCTCAGTAGTGGTGTAGTTCAATTGGGCACCATTTAAAGTCTTACTCGCATAGTAGACCACATGGAAGAGATTTTTCTTGCGTTGTCCCAGAACTGCACCTACCGCATAATCACTTGCATCACATATCATCTCAAACGGTTCTGTCCAATCTGGTGCTGTAATAACTGGTGCAGTGATCAAACTCTTCTTGAGAGTCTCGAATGCTGCCAAACATTCATCATCAAATTTGAAAGGCACATCTTTCTCAAGCAAATTGCACAACGGCTTAGATATCTTTGAAAAGTCCTTGATGAATCGCCGATAAAAACCCGCATGACCAAGAAAACTACGGATTCCTTTCACAGAATTAGGTGGGGGAAGATTTTCAATGACTCCCACCTTGGCCTTGTCCACCTCCAGACCCTTGCTAGAGACCTTATGCCCAAGGATAATGCCTTCACGCACCATAAAATGACATTTCTCCCAATTGAGCACCAAATTAGTTTCCACGCATCTTTTGAGTACGGCGCGCAGATTATTCAAACATTCATCATATGAGTGTCCAAAGACGGAGAAGTCATCCATGAACACTTTGACGTTATTTCCAATCATGTCAGAGAATATAGCCATCATACATCTCTGAAAGGTGGCCGGGGCGCCACATAACCCAAACGAAAATCTGCGAAAAGCAAACGTGCCAAATGGACAAGTGAAGGTAGTCTTTTCCTGATCCTCTGGTGTAATACAAATCTGATTATACCCGGAATAACCATCCAGAAGACAAAAATACTCATGACCCGCCAATCTGTCAAGCATCTGATCAATAAATGGAAGAGGGAAGTGATCCTTTCTTGTGGCTTTGTTTAATTTTCTATAATCCATGCATACTCTCCATCTTGTAACTGTTCGAGTAGGGATGAGCTCATTCTTTTCATTTGCGACCACAGTGATACCTCCCTTCTTAGGTACACATTGTACGGGGCTCATCCACGAGCTGTCAGAAATAGGATAAATGATGCCTGCATCTAGCCATTTCAGAATTTCTTTCTTCACCACCTCCTTCATGATGGGATTCAGTCTTCGCTGCTGTTCCACAGTTGGCTTACTACCTTCCTCTAGCAGAATTTTATGCATGCAATATGAAGGACTTATCCCCTTGATGTCTGTTATGGTCCATCCTATAGCCGATTTGAATTCTCTCAAAATCCTTAAGATGTTGTCTTCCTCACTACCTGAAAGGTCAGATGAAATAATAACAGGTAACGTAGATGAATCACCTAAAAAAGCATACCTCAAGTGCTCCGGTAATGGCTTGAGCTCCAAGGTAGGTGCTTCCTCTATTGATGGTTTGAGCTTCCCTTCAGCATTCTTAAGGTCAGAAGTACCAAGAGATTCAAATGGTATGTCCAGCTTTCGCTTCCAAGGAGAAGCGTTCAGATATTGTAATTGCTCGTTGCTATCTTCATCATCGCTGTCAAAATCCCCCACTAAGGCCTTTTCCAATGCATCGGACATTAGCATGTGATCGAGTTCCGAAGTAACCACAGAATCATTCACATCCAATTTTAAGCACTCCTCATCTTCTGTAGGGAATTTCATTGCCTTGAATACGTTGAAGGTCACATCCTGATCTTGGACCCGCATAGTAAGTTCACCTTTTTGCACATCTATCAAGGTACGACCAGTAGCCAAGAAAGGCCTTCCCAAGATTATGGGAATCTTCTTATCTTCCTCAAAATCCAGAATAACAAAATCTGCAGGAAAGAAGAGCTTATCCACCTTGACGAGCACATCCTCAACTATGCCCCTTGGGTAAGTAATGGAACGGTCAGCCAATTGTAGCGACATGTATGTGGGTTTTGGATCAGGCAGATCCAGCTTTTTAAAGATTGACAATGGCATCAGATTAATGCTTGCTCCCAAATCACACAGGCACTTGTCAAAAGTCAGATTGCCAATGGTGCAAGGAATGGTGAAGCTTCCTGGATCTTTCAGTTTTGGTGGTAACTTTTGCTGCAGAACAGCGCTGCATTCTTCCGTGAGAGCAACGGTTACAAGGTCATCCAGTTTCACCTTCCTTGAAAGAATAGTCTTCATAAACTTCGCATAACTAGGCATTTGTTCAAGAGCCTCAGCGAAAGGTATATTGATGTGAAGTTTCTTGAACACCTCCAGAAACTTCCCGAACTGTCTATCCAGCTTTTGTTGCTGCAATCTCTTAGGAAAAGGTGGTGGAGGATAGAGCTGTTTCTCCCCTGTATTAGCCTCAGGCAGAGTGTGTTCAACAGTAGTCTTCCTTGGTTCCGCCGCTTTCTCCTTTTGCTTAGATTCTTCATCTCTAATTTCAGCTTCTACTTCTTTTGCCTTTTCAGAATCAGCTACTTTTCCAGACCTTAAGGTAATAGCCTTGACTTGCTCTTTAGCTTCCTTCCTGCCTGGTACTTCCGTGTCACTGGGAAGAGTGCCAGGTTGACGATTGAGCACTGCATTGGCTAATTGACCGATTTGATTTTCCAAGGTCTTGATAGAAACCGCCTGACTCTTGCACAACAGCTTAAGTTCCTCAAAATCAGCACTAGTAGGTGCAGCTGCACTTCCCTGTTGAGGATATGATTGCCTTGTAGCATACTGTTGTGGTTGCTGGAATCCAGGTGGGTTAAACTGTTTACTCACTTCTTGCTGATATGGTGGCTGAATAGCATTCAGATTATTCCCCCAGCTGAAATTTGGATGATTTCTGTTGTTAGGATGATAGGTCGCTGGCACAGGCTGCTATTGTCGCTGATAATTATTCACATACTGAACAGATTCGTTGACAAGAGAACACTGATCCGTAGCATGAGAACCTGCACAAAGCTCACAAACCATAGCTATTTGATTAACTCCATACGTAGCCAGAGAATCAACCTTCATTGATAGCGCTTGGAGCTGGGCTGCATAGCGGTGGCTGCATCAACTTCCAGAATACCTGCTACCTTGCCTGATGTCATCCTCTGAGTTGGGTTTTGATGCTCATTTGCAGCCATCGTCTCTATAAGATTATACGCCTCAGTATAGCTTTTAGCCCATAAGGCGCCTCCAGCTGCTGCATCTAGCATGGGCCGAGATTGGGCCCCCAAACCATTATAGAAACCAGTGATCACCATCCAATCCGGCATTCCATGATGTGGACATTTTCTCAACATTTCCTTATAGCGTTCCCAAGCCTCGCACATAGATTCTGTAGGTTGCTGCGCAAACTGAGTAAGAGCACTCCTCATAGCAGCAGTCTTTGCCATCGGATAAAACTTCACCAGAAACTTTTGCGCAAGATCTTGCCACGTAGTGATGGACCCAGCTGGTTCAGAATATAACCAGTCTTTAGCCTTGTCCCTTAGTGAGAATGGGAAAAGCCTCAACTTGATAGCCTCATCAGTCACGCCATTATACTTAAAAGTGCTGCAGATCTCGACAAAATTCCTTATGTGCATGTTGGGGTCTTCAGTTGCCGCTCCTCCAAAAGAAACAGAATTCTGCACCATCTGAATAGTGCCCGGCTTGATTTCAAAGGTGTTAGCTTGAATAGCCGGATGAAGGATGCTTGACTGAATGTCATCAATTTTAGGCCGAGAAAAAACCATAAGAGCTGGATCAGCTTGAACAATATGATCTCCCATATTTACTGGTTCTTTCTGCTCAGTTCCTGAATCCGAATCCTCAAAATCTAACTTCTCCGGAATATCAAGAACTTCGTCTGTCTCCTCAGCTGTATCTAAAGTCCTCTTGCGAGCACGAGAACGAGTTTGCATAAACGCTTGCTAAAGTACCTGAAACACAACCGGGAAAAATAAGTAACTACTACGTCCTAATCACTGAGTCCTAATGACCAATGATGGTAAGTACATAAACTAAACAAATACGCCGAGTCCCCGGCAGCGGCGCCAAAAACTTGTTAGGGCGAAAACACGCACTAATATTCACGCAAGTATACGCGTTCGCAAGTAATATAGAATACTTTCTAGTTCGTTCCCTCAGAGACTCAGACTAAATTATTGTCTAATTAAACTCACTCACCAATGTATGATTACTTCTCAATGTTAAGATACTAACACTTAAAATTGTTGATAAAATATTAACTATAATTAACTACTTAATTAATCACTTAACTAACACTTCAATTTATCAATAATAAAACACTCATGAGATCACAACTTCATTATTACTTCCTTCTATAGCCATTGTTATTACCTTTAGCATGTGACAGTGATGATATTAATCGAATAACACGAAACTGATAAAAGCCAACTTTCATTGTACTAATACCATTCTACCAAGCATCCACAATTAAGATAGAAGTTGAATAGTCATCAATTATGTTGAGTTCCCATATGTCTACAGAAATTGACAACACAACGATTTAAGCACAAGTTATTCCTTTTGATTACATAGGGCAAATAAAACTGTTAGAGTTACCCACTAATCATGCACAACGTACATGAACCTATGCTAGCATGGCAAGTTCCAAATCTCAAGATCCACCATCGCTTCACAAGAGATTAACACCCTATCTTATATGTTCGCGACGCACATAAGACGAATACGCACAACCAATACTAGATATCATGCAATCATCACACACTAAAGTATTAAACAATTAACTAAAGAATTCCATAATAAATCCGTTGCAACCCCATGATCACGATTTGCCCATAATAGCACTTATCATCATCATGGGTTCATATGAAATCTTGATAAACAAACACAAGAAAATAATAACTAAACTTATTATATTAAAACAGAGTACGTCACAAGAGTAAATAAGTTCAAAGCAAGAAAACTAGCATCCAACGTTACAACGAAATAAGAATCAGAAGAAGATATGCTTCCTCTTCGTTGCGGTGTGCTAAATCGGTCTTCTTCCTTATCTCCTTCGCTCCTTGCGTAAAAACACAATCTTCTTCAATCCACACTTGTGAAAATGTCTCAAATCTACTTATATAATAGTCCCATAAAACTCAGATTACATAGAAGTGGAAACCAAACAGAAGTAGAAGTCCTAAAATAATTTGTCTTTTTTCCCGACCCTGCGCGGCCACTCAGCATAGCTGAGCGGGCGCTCAGCTTGCTGCGCGGCCGCTCAGCAATGCTGAGCGGGCGCTCAGACCTCTACTGGAAAAATTCTGATTTCGCTCCGTTTCTTCGCCGTAATCTGCCCGTTTCTTTCCTCTCGCAATGGTGAACACATGCCAAGGCTTATTCTTGATGATTCCTCCCCCGAAATGCAACTAAAACCCTGAAATGCATAAACACTAGAAAAATGCATCAAATACACAAAATACTTGATTTCAAGACACCAATTTAAGCCATTTTAAGACGTTCTAAGTGGTATAAAATGCCACTTATCAAGTACCCTCGGCTCCACCATTTTTAATAAATTAACCATTAAGAGTTTTAAGGCGATTCTTTCGCGAGTACCTTACCAACTGCCTAATCCACTTAACATAATTGTTTCATATCCCAATTAGTCATTTAAAGTCCTTAAAAAAGGTTTCAAAGTAAGGCGAGGGGTAATGGTTCGTTCGCGAAATGCCGTTACTTAAAACGGTCGTTTCTCCTAAACCGTATATCGGATTCAAACGAACCACATATCAAAACGAAGCTCGTAACATGAACTATATAAACATGACAATGGTAAGAATCTTAAAGTGAGTTCACGTGTCCTGAAGTTAATAACAAAAATAGTCTAAGGTAAATCGGGCATTATGACGGCTATGTTTACGCGATTACCAAAGTTTAAACTACTCCAATCAACCACCAACCAACTCATAACTATCAATAAAACAAAACTTCACCTAAACCATATCACATCAGTCCATAACCTCCAAGTTTTTCAACTCAAACAACCACAATCAAGACCTATGAACTATAATCAAGCTTTAATTACCAAAACACTTCCAAATCAAACCAAACTACTAATAATCACAATCTATGCTTCTCATTTCACAAAACCAACAATTAAACTTACTAACAAATAAATTAAAGGCTAGGGTTTGATGTTTATACCTTCCTTGGGAGGTGTTAAGTTGCTAGGAAGCCTTAGGAAGCCTCCTACAAGCTTGATCTTTCCAAAGAAATCAAGAACACAAAGTTAGGCTTTGAAGTTTCTAAAAGTCCGATTTAAAGAACTAAAAAAATGAGGGTCTTACCATACTTATTTGGACGAGACTTGTGAACAAGATTTGTAGGTCATCTCAATACCTTTCCAACAAGATATAGAACACAACATTTGAGTGAGTATTTAAGGAGATATGGCAGTTTGAAGTTGCTGTGTTTATTTTGGCCGAGAGCTTCTTCTTGCAAAGTCAACTCTTCTCTTTTTGATTTATGTTATTTGCTTGGTTGCTAGCTTTTGTTTTTGATTAGTTACATTTTTAACCATGAAAAATTGTGTGGTTATTAATCAACCATACCTCCTTCCCTTATGTCATGCTTAGGTCATCATGTGATGTCACCCTCTCACACTTGTCCTCTTCTTGTTAGTTTGATGACATCATCATCCCTAACCTCCTTGATTAACTCTTAATTGCTTGCCTAATGACCGCTGATCTGTTATACGGTTCGCTTAACTTTCGTTCTCGTTTATCGTTTGAGGGATCATACCCTGGATCTTATTACTTGGGTTCCCTTAACCTTTCTCAATACATTATATTCCTTTTATGATCCTCTCTTAAAATCCTTGAATTTAAATCCTTTTTATCCTGTTACCTTATACTAAATTCCTTCGATATCTGGTGGATTTTCGGGAAAAATCAAAGTGTTCGGATTTGGATTCTGACGATCTTTACATACACTTATTTACTTTACGAAATACTAATGCGATCTTAGAATTTCCGTAACAGTACTCCTATATAGCGTGGTCTGATAATTTTCCTTAATCAGTATCATCAGCAAAAGTTACTATTCATCCGTGTTTCAAAAATTCCAAAAATTGGGGTTATTACACTTTCCATGCATGAGAGGTAGATGAGACTTTGCCCGCTGGGTGTATAATACGTTGACTTTTGTTTGAAAAGCTCTCGCAAAGAACAACGGTACAACGAAACAACTAGAAGAATTCATAATTTTAATAAACTTAGAGTTGAAAAGAAAGAAGAAGTAATGATTTAAATATGAATGAGACAACCACATTGGTATTTAAGATGGCCAGTTTTTCATACCGTATGGCATACAGCACATGATTAGGTGGCGTCCCACCTGACTATTTGTCATTCCGACAAAGTGTCTCACCATAACACTGTTTGTCCCAATCAGAAAGCAAAACTTGAGGGAAGCAAATAAATTTGAAAGGAATGGAATATCCTCTTTTTCGATATCATAGAAAAGAGCTCACTGGAGAAAAGAAGTTCATACATTTTTAAGAATTGAGAAGGAATATACGCAGTAATATTGAAAGTTAGAATGATACCATTGGTCACCATCCACATTTCACTTGTATTCATCTTTCGAGCTTGTTCAATCACATCCCAATTGCGTCATATAACAACTTTAGAAAGTCCGCTGAAATGTCTTCGCAACCAAGCATTATAACGAATTCTTATTTGCTAAATTTTGCGTCTTTAACATCGCACTTTCACGTATAATACCTTAACAATTCGATCATAATGGCATTCCTACCTGATAACTTCGAGATTCCTCTTTTAATTTAGAATAACCACGTACCATTCAACATAACGATCCTTTGTTAATAATATTCTGCTTTTAGAGAGGTCTGGAAATTTTTCCAATCTTCTTTGATCACGCTCCGGCTTCTGTTAAATCAATGAATTCTTCGAACTCTGATAATCCTAGTAATTGAATATATAGTTACTCCGTATTCTGATTATGTTGTAAATTTTATCAAATAATACTTGCACTTACTGTTAGGAATAATCAACTTCTTCATAATCATAGGTTACTTCGTTCTCGGAATTAGCAATACTAAGTCTGAAACAGCATCCTTCTAAGTAATCCGGGCTTTCCAACAAACAAGAAACTCAAGTAGTAACTTGACAACCAATGTTTAAAAATTATTTTATTCGAAAAGGCTTTTAGAAATTTGTAAAAGAAAATCATTTTCGAAAACTTGTTTAAAAAGTTTGGAAAATCACAAACCTGGTTGTCCTTACTATATGAGTTGGTTGTTGTCCTTCTGACCTATAACAAGGTACCATATTAAAGAAATAATTACATAAAAGTTCGTTCACTCTAATCTACTTTTTCTCCTTTATCGGGTCCATTTTCCTTCCTTAATCGACGAAAACTTCAATTTTCGTTGCATGTTATCTTATTCGTAGCTTCACACCAAGGAGCCCATACTGGTAATTCTCCTGACATTATCGTTACAGTAGTTAAGTAGAACATGCTACCCAATAGTCAACAAGTCTATTTCATAGAACAAAGTTTGCTCGTATCACATCACATCACTACTTTACATATCACATTTATCATTTAATTCCACCAAAAATTCCAGATTTATACCTTTCTCTCTAATTCTTTCAAAATTCATCTAATTCATCCCATAATTATTCACGGGTGGCTTAGTCACTAATGGCTTCTTTTAACCCAATAACAACTATCCTTTGAAACAATTAAATTTCCTCTCTAAACTTCTTCTCACCTTTATTTATATCTCAAGCGCTCCCCATTTACTATAACTCTCGAATCCATCCTCGTAGATACAATCGCTTCATAGGAAAAATTCTAAACTGGGGGTATAGAACAGGATATAGGGTAAACTAAGAGATACACTCACAGCCCAAATGTCCAGTGAAACAAGAATAACCAGATGGAGGTTCTTGAATAGGTAATCTCATATCAAGAGGTGGAAAAGTAGCGTAGAATAGCTTGAAGAGGTGCAACTGACATAACGGAAGGTAGTGCCATTAATACTGATGGAGAAACAAGGTGCAAATCCAATCTGAGAGAAGATGACAATCCTCGAACAGAAAGCTCCAAACGATCAAATGACATCGAAAAATCAGGATATGCCATTGCCATTGTCTGGAAATCACATCGCAAGCTAAGAATCCTGAATCGCAACACGAACCGTGCCGAAGACTTACTATATAGTCGCACTCATCCTTACGACGTCTTATCTTTCTATTTCCTATTCCTAATCCTAACCCTCTACCCAACAATCTAGGCTTGTTTCAGTGACTTATAACCTGTAGCTCTGATACCAACCTGTAGCGCCCTCCAAACCCAGGTCAGAAGTTTGGGGTCCACAACACATATACAATATATAAACCTGAATAAGAAATATTATTTGCAGTGACCCTGCTTTACATAACCACGGATTGCAACAGGTTAAAGTATGAAAACAAGCCACAATCCTAACCTTTATTACAACGTACCAAATTCCAACTAATTTAACTTATAATTGATAATAAAATCATTCTTACAATCTGACTATCTCTATATCGCATGAAGCTTCTGCTAGCTCGATTCAACTCAACTGGCACCTTAGCCCGCACTTTGGACTGAGGAACTTCACTATCATCCATATTCTTTTCAACTGTAAAGTATATAAAAGAATCGCAAGGGTGAGATAACTAGCTCAGCAAGTCATAATAGTGATAACTGAGGTTAAACAATGATCAAATGAGATGATTCAAAGGAACTAAATTTCTTTTAACTAATCATTAGAATTGGATATTCATTTTAAGTTTTAAAAACCAAGGTTAGGCTGCTGATCAGTCACGCACTAACCCCGAGCAAGCACACAACACTGCTCTAATTACTGGATCCAAGGCACACATTGGCCTTACTTGACCATTGGTATGGTCTGACCACGAACCCGGTCCACATATATAAAAACTATCCAATCCTAAAGTAGTTCAATATGATAACAATATGATTCAGTAAAACAAGATTATAATGGATGATGGTTAAACATTTGCATAAAAACGTAAGGAAACTCATGGATATCTCAAGGGTATATCAGGTATGTATAAGAAACGGTTTTCAGTTTGTACACTCCATACGGCCTGTTTTGGACGGCAGAACGGGGAGAGGGGGAAGGGAGAAGCAGTCCACCGGGTGGGTTTGTTTATCCTTCCAATTTCGAGTGTCTTCTTGGATGGTTAAAGGGTCAGGTATTAGACCAGTAATGATTTTTCACGATATGGTTCTTTGATGTTATTAAGAATGATTGGAGTATAAAAGTTCCTGTGTTTTCAAATCATTCTCTTTCAATGGTTGGTGTTTGGTAATTATATCTTTGAAGAGTAGTATTATATTTGTATGGTTCGGTGTCTGAGGATCAACAAAGGATGGTTTGCAAAGAATAAGGCTTACGGCTCAAGATCAAGAAAGAATCAGGGTTAAGGGTAAAGAGTTTGAAGCATATGCATTATAAAACAGGAGTTATGTTTAATACTAGTACCATGTTATGAAACAATTCGAAAACATTGGTAATATATCTTGAAGAAAAGTTCAGAAATACTTGCCTTACAAGGCTTTACAACTATTACTGATCAACTCTGAGCCGACTTTGCTGCTCAGGCTCTAACGTCCAACCACTAGATCCCATTGGATTCGATTTCGACACTCAGGTCTTCCTGTTGAAACTCTACTGAGCTCGTCGACTGACCACTAGGTTATCTTTAATCCATCGACCACTTTCGGGTTCTCGACTATAACCTACAGTGTAACACCCCCAGATCCGGGGTCAGGGATCCGGGTCGTCACGGTCTTTCTTTCCACAATATCACTTCACTTAATTAATAATAAATAACCTTACGTTGTGACCCCACACTAACACACACCACCACCCGTTATAGTCTCATATATGAAATTGAAATAAGTACAAGTCCTTGAATCCACAATTAAAAGTTATTACAACCCAAAATGATTACTTGATAAATTTACAGTTAATTGCCATTATTTGCCACAAGTTATAATTATACATAATTGATTCTCAAAAGTAGAATGCCTGATCTACCAATAGATCTACCTCTGCAGCTATAGCAGCTACAACATCAACAGGAAGACGCGGGACGCTTCCCACGCGCTTGCGATGGGTCTGCTGGAGTCTGGCCATCTTTCCTAACTGTTGTTGTGTGATGAAGAAATAAAGCAAGAGTGAGCCTTACAGCTCGCAAGATAATATATAGTGATAACAATAATACAAGTATCTAAATGGACACTTACTAGAATCCTTTATCATGTGTAAGGTAATTACTTACTGGATATAAGTTTTAAGGAAGATGAAGTTACCAATTACTTCACTGCACTTATACTATTTTTAGAAATCTACTTGAACTACTACTGTTCAAAGTATAATAAGATTCAAGAGGTCATCCCATAGATGAGACCACAAATAAAACTTGAATATATTTGATCTTTAAAATATTTTGAAAAGAAATGAAGTTACGAGATACTTCATTCAATGGATACACCAATAAAACTGTTTGACCCTGTCAATGCTTCGGCAACCACCCATTCGTAGCCCTTCGATCGAAATGCTACGGGTAGTGTTGCAGAATTATCCAACTGGATGATGAACTCATTACGGGAGTTTGCCGTGCCAGGAAGACCACTTACGATGATCAGTCGTAGTAGTACAACCCCACCATTTTCTACATGTAGAGGAGAACCTGTCGGATTTACTTGTCAACCGAACACTGAACTCCTAAGGAATGGACCGCCTTAGCGGAACTTCCAGGCCATTTGGGCCAATATAATAAGGCTGGGTCGGCGCTACTCGACCACTTACGCCACTCCTAGTACAGATGAAATCCATGACTCTGAAACGTAAAGCTCGTCCCCACTTTCCCCAAGTAGAAACTTGTTGATACGGCTCCACCAAGAAGTCGTATCTAGTTGGAAAGGAAAACTCACCGATATTTCCCAAGCGATGCCTGTTAATGAATTAACTTGTTCCAAGAATTTTACTTCCCGAGTATTGGGTAAGTAATCAAAAACTCTTTTATCAAGACAACAACCTTGTTGCGAATATAAAACACACCACAGAGCCGGATCCCTCAGGTTTTGAGCGAGTATTTAAATCCTCTTTTTAAAAAGGAAGATCTTAAATATATAAAAAAATGAGTTTTGGAATCCGCTCTAATTTTTGAAATCATTTTAAAGACTTGAAAACACTTTAAAGAGTGTTAGGAATAATGCTGATTTAATAAAGTAAATCAGTCTCAATAAAAAGAAATATCTGAATATTACTATTTAAATAATATACCCATAAAGAACACTTGAGGTAGAAGTTGGAAAACTTACTTGAAATGAATAGTAAATAATCAAAGATATACTTATACGAAAGTAATATTTTTATTTAAATATCAAAAGTAAGTTTGATTATCGACACCTTATTCTTTAATAAAATAAAGAATATATCTCAGCAAATAATCGGAGTCATAGATCCTCAAATGAATATTCAAATAATATTCAATAAATAAAATAAGCTGAGTCATAAGCCCTCGAATAAATATTCGAAATAATATTCAATAAATAAATAAGCTGAGTCATAAGCCCTCGGATGAATATTCGAAATAATATTCATTAAATAATATAAAGTTATTGAATAAACCTTATTCGATTAATAGTTTTGAAAACTATAACCATATATAATACAAAATCTACTCGGGATCCTCGACTCCCGGTTTTAGAAAATGTTTTCACCTTTGGGTCCCTATACTAAGGATATATGCAAATTACCGCTATTCTCTAGCATAGGTATTATCAACTGAATCAACAGATATATATGGCAAGAATACGAAACAGGCATGCGTATATACCATATCACATGCTACAATATATCGCAAGATCATGCATATACACATATACATCACAACAACAGTATAACGGGTAGAAAACTTGCCTGAGCGACTGTGGGTGATTAATGGCTTGGGACGAGTCTGGTAACCTATAAACAACAAGTAAGTTGGAATTAAACCAAAGTCACTTGTAAATCTATACTTTAACCAACTTAGACTCTAACGCTTGTTTTGCGCTTACTGATTCTCTTAAGTCACTCGAGTACCCTCGGCTCCACCATTTTTAATAATTTAACCATTACGAGTTTTAAGGCGATTCCTTCGCGAGTGTCTTACCAACTGCCTAACACACTTACCGTAATTGTTTCATACATTAATTAACCCTTTTTCGTCTTTAACCTATGTTTCAAAGTAAGGCGAGGGGAAAAGTTTCGTTCGCGAAATGCCGTTACTTAAAACGGTCGTTTCTCCTAAACCGTACATCGGAATCAAACGAACTACATACCAAAACGAAGCTCGTAACATGAACTATCTAAACATGGCAATGGTAAAAATCTAGCAGGGGGTTCTCGGGTCCTAATGTTATGAACAAAAGCAGTCTAAAGTAAATCGGACATTACGACGGCTATGTTTACGCGATTTCCCAAATTTAAACCAATTCAAAACAACCACAATTCAACCCCAATTCACAACCCAATCAAAACTCCATCCAAACTACATCATAACAGCCCCAACACTCAACATTAACAATTTATACTTATTCTTAAACTTGAATTTAAACTATACTACATTCTTTAACCAAATCATAAGATTTCAACATTCCAATCTCCACCATTCCAACCCAACTCTAAACCAACCATCATTAAGCTACTCTAATACCATAACAACCAAAATCATCCTAATATACAAAGTAAAGCTAGGGTTTGGAGATGATATACCTTCCTTGAAGTGGTGTGAGTAGCTAGGAAGCCTTAGGAAGCCTTGAGGAGTCTTAGGGATGCTTGGATCTTAAAGGAAAAACAAGAAAAATCAAGTTAAAAACATTGAAATCACTATTCATTGTCTTCTTCATTGATTTCTTGGAGAAGATAGAGAATGAATTGGTGGCTTAAACTCATAATATAGCCATAACTATGCATAAGGAATACTAGGGAATTATCTTACCAATTTAGGAACCTTGAATCTTGGATTTTGAAAATTCTTTCCTTTGAAAATGCAAAAAGCCGAGAGCAATGTTCTTGGTGATGAGAAATAGAATTTTTGTTTTGATGAAAATGATTTGTTTTGACTTGGTGGATGTAGTTTTGTTTTTGTTTTGGTTAATTACCTTTTTAGCCTTGAACTTTGTGTGGTTCTAATTCAACCACATCTCCTTCCTCCCTATGTCATGCTTATGTCATCATATGGTGTCATCCTCCCCTCTTTGTCCTCTTCTCATTGGTTGGATGACATCATCCCCTCTAATCCCTTTGATTAACTTCCTAATTGTTTGCCTAATGACCACTGATCTGTTATACGGTTCGCTTAACTTTCGTTTTCGTTTATCGTTTGAGGGATCATACCCGGGATCTTATTACTTAGGTTTCCTTAACCTTTCTCAATATATTAAATTCCTTTTATGATCCTCTCTTATACTCCTTTAATTTAAATCCTTTTTATCCTGTTATCTTATACTCAATTCTTTCCGTATCTAGTGGATTTCCGGGAAAAATCAAAGTGTTCGGAATTGGATTCTGACGATCTTTACATACACTTATATACCATATAGAGTACTAATAAAATCTCAGAATATCCATAACAGAACCCCTACATAGTGTGGCATGAAAAAGTTTTCTCATTCAGCAAAAACACTATTCACAAGGGTTATAAAAAGTTCAAAATTTTGGGGGTTATTACAGTCTCCCCTCCTTAAGAGGATTCCGTCCCGGAATCAAATAGAAAACAAATGGGGGTACTTTTCTAGCATTGCGCTCTCTAGTTCCCAAGTTGATTCTTCCATATTATGATTCTGCCATAGTACTCTGACTAGCTTGATCACTTTGTTCCGAAGCACCTTCTCCTTCTTATCTATAATCCTTACTGGCTTCTCCACATAAGTCAGATCTGGTTGCATATCCACCTGCTCGTACTCCACTATGTGTCTGGCATCCCGATGATACTTCCTTAGCATTGACACATGGAACACATTATGAACTTGTTGCAAGTTAGGGGGTAAGGCTAGCTCGTAAGCTAACTTTCCAATCCGACTTAATATCTCAAAAGGTCCAATGTACCTTGGGCTTAGTTTTCCTTTCTTTCCGAACCTCATTAATCCCTTCCAAGGGGATACCTTTAGCAGTACTAAGTCCCCGAATTCATATTGCTTGTCCTTTCGGGCTAGGTCTGCATATTTCTTCTGTCTATCTTGGGCTGCTACAAGCCGTCCTCTGATAAGATCCACTATGTCTTTGGTCCTTTGGACCACTTCAGGTCCGAGCATCTTCCGTTCTCCTACTTCATCCCAGTATAAGGGAGATCGACACCTTCTTCCGTACAGGGCCTCATAAGGCGGCATTCCGATGCTAGCATGAAAGCTATTGTTATAAGAAAACTCGATCAACGGCAAGTGATCATCCCAACTTCCTTTAAGGTCTATTGCACAGACTCTCAACATATCCTCTAGTGTCTGGATGGTCCTTTCACTCTGCCCATCCGACTGGGGATGGTACGCGGTACTCATATTTAACTTGGTCCCCGCACATTCCTGAAAGCTCTTCCAAAATCTGGAGTTGAACCTGGGGTCTCGGTCTGAGACAATGGACGTTGGGACTCCATGTCGCGTCACTATTTCCTTAAGGTAAATGTCCACCAGTCTATCGACTGTGTATCTCTCATTGATAGGAATGAAATGAGCTGACTTTGTCAGTCGGTCTATAATTACCCATATGGCATCATGATTGGCTTTCGTCATTGGCAAGCCTACAACAAAATCCATCGCTATCTGTTCCCATTTCCACTCAGGAATCTCCGGGGGTCGTAAAAGTCCACTGGGTCTCTGGTGCTCTACCTTTACCCTTTGGCAAGTCAAACATTTGTTTACCCATTCTGCTACGTCCCTCTTCATGTTGGGCCACCAATAATACTCCTTCAAATCCCTATACATCTTGGTGCTTCCCGGGTGAATGGAATACCTTGAACTATGGCTTTCATCCAAAACCTCATCTTTAAGCTCTTGAACGTTCGGAACCCAAATCCGGTAGGAGTACCTCATTATCCCTTTATCATCTTTCTCAGTATGGATCTCTTCTCCAGTCATTGACTCTCTGCCCTCATTCATTATTCTTTCTTGGCACAATCTAATCTTTTCTAATAACTCTGGCTGTATTGATATCTCAAACAGCTTTTCAGTTCCGGTTACCTTTACTTCTATTTCCATTCTTTCAAAATCCCTGATTAACTCCTCCGAAGTCGTTATCATTCTGAGTCTTTCCTTTCTACTAAGGGCATCAGCCACCACATTGGCTTTCCCCGGATGATAGAGAATCTCACAATCATAGTCCTTGATTAGTTCTAACCATCTCCTCTGGCGCATGTTGAGCTCTTTCTGCGTAAATATGTACTTGAGGCTCTTATGGTCTGTGAAAATCTCGCACTTTTCTCCATACAAGTAGTGCCTCCAAATTTTTAAGGAAAAAACTATTGCCGCGAGCTCAAGGTCATGAGTAGGATATCTAATCTCGTATTCCTTCAGTTGTCTCGATGCATACGCAATCACCTTACCGTGCTGCATAAGCACACACCCTAATCTTTTGTGCGACGCGTCACTATATATCACAAAATCTCCTTTTCCGTCCGGCAATGCCAACACCGGAGCCGTTACCAACCTTTTCTTTAATTCTTGAAAACTGTTCTCGCATTTCTCCGTCCATTCAAACTTCTCTGTCTTACAAGTAAGTCGTGTCAAAGGGGCTGCGATCTTTGCAAAGTCCTGTACAAATCTACGATAGTAGCCGGCCAATCCTATGAAACTCCTTACCTCTGTGGGTGTGGTTGGCCTTTCCCAATTTGAGACCGCCTCTATCTTGGAGGGGTCGACCAATACTTCTTCTTTATTGATCACATGTCCTAAAAACTGTACTTCATTACGCCAGAATTCACACTTCGAGAATTTGGCATACAACTGTTCCTTTCTGAGTATTCCTAGAGCTATCCTCAAATGCTCTGCATGTTCTGCCTCAGTCCTTGAGTAGATCAAAATATCATCGATAAAAACTATCACACACTTGTCCAAGTACTTCTTAAATACTCTATTCATTAAATCCATGAAAGCCGCTGGGGCGTTGGTTAATCCAAAGGACATTACCAAGAACTCATAATGCCCATACCTGGTACGGAACGCTGTCTTGGAAATATCTTCGGGTTTAATCTTTAGTTGGTGATATCCAGTTCTCAGGTCGATCTTGGAAAAATAAACAGCATCCTTTAGCTGGTCGAACAGATCGTCTATTCTAGGTAATGGGTACCTGTTCTTTATGGTTAGCTTGTTCAACTCTCGATAGTCGATGCACAGCCTCATGCTCCCATCTTTCTTCTTAACAAATAAAACTGGTGCTCCCCACGGAGACACACTGGGTCTTATCATACCCTTATCCAAGAGTTCCTGCAATTGGATAGCTAATTCCTTCATTTCTAACGGGGCTAACCGGTAAGGTTCTTTTGAAACTGGCGCCGTCCCTGGGGCCAACTCAATAGCAAATTCAATCACTCTATCGGGTGGTAATCCCGGAAGGTCTTGTGGGAATACGTCTTCAAATTCGTTGACTACCGGAATATCTTGTAATTTGGGCACCTCCTTCTGCGTGTCCACCACATAGGCTAGGTAGGCCTCATTTCCTTTTCGTAGCATCCTTCTGGCCTGGGCCATAGTCAAAAATTTCTGCGTCTGCCTCTTTCCTCTAAATATAACTTCTTTCTTTCCTGGGATATTTAACTTAACTTTCTTCCCCTTACAGTCTATCTGAGCATCATTGCTAGATAGCCAGTCCATTCCCAAAATTACATCAAACTCCCCTAATTTAAAAGGGATCATATCAACACTAAAAGATTGTTCCCCTATGCCTAACTCACAGGCGGGGTGAATCAGATTAACAAGAATAACTTCATGGTTGGCTATTTCTACTTGTAAGGGCTCTATCAAGGGTTCAGCTTTAAGTCTTAATTTACGCAAAAAGTCCCTTGATATAAAAGATTTAGTTGCTCCCGAATCAAATAAAATGTTTGCACTGACTGAATTTAGAGAAAGGGTACCTGCTATCACATCTGAATCTTTTATAGCATCCTGGACTGTCATGTTGAAAGTCCTCGCAGTAGGTGGCTTATTAGAAGCAGCTCTGCTTGCTCCCGAAGCTGCTGGTTTGTTCATTGGGAATTCCCTCTTCCAATGACCCGGGCGTCCACACTGATGATAAGTGGTGGTTGGAATGACGGCAGAGGTTGATGAAGGGCACTTAGTTGAATAGTGACCTTCCCGACCACACTTAAAGCAGGTTACTGGCTTTCCTTTACACTCCCCAGTGTGCATCCTTCCACAAGTGTTACAGGCTGGCAATGGGGGTCGAGACTGGTTGGAATAGAACATTCTTGACTTCTGGCCGCTCTGGCTCACACTCACGCTCATTGGCCGCTTAAACCCAGTGTTCTTTCCCGGTTGGGACACTGCTCCTCGATTAAATCTAGTTGGGAAGCTCCTTCCTGCGGAACCTCCATCCATGCTCATACTTTTCCTCTTTATTCCTTTCTTCTCTCTTTCCTTCTGCATCTGTTCACTTCCGGCTTCTACAATTGTTGCCTTTTGCACCAGAGTGGCATAATCCGTAAGCTCAAGGATTGCCACCCTATTCTGGATCCACGATTTCAGTCCCTGCTGAAACCTCCTAGCTTTCTTTTCCTCGGTGCTCACAACCTCCGGCACAAACCTTGATAACTCAGTAAATTTCGCTTCGTACTCTGCTACAGATAAGTTATTCTGCTTTAGCTCCAAGAACTTGAGCTCCATCTGGTTTTCCATAAACCTCGGGAAATACTTTCCCAGAAACAACTGACTGAATCTCTTCCAGGTTATAATAGCATCTGTCTCCATGTTTTTCTTGGCCTCCCACCAGTAGTTAGCCTCTCCTTTCAGAAGGTAGGTAGCAAATACAGTCTTCTGTGCCTCATCGGTACTCAAAATCTCAAAGGATTTCTCCATTTCCTTTAACCATGCCCTTGCCTCAACTGGGTCGGCTGATCCGTGGAACTTAGGGGGCTTAAGGGACTTAAAAGCCCTGAAAGAGTTTACCACATCATTGTTATTTCCTTGAGGGGTGGGTTGGGTTGACGTTCCAAGTTCTGCCTTAGTAGTTGCATGAACTGGCCCATAGGATCCATGCCTGGGTTTGGTATTGGTTGCTCAACCTCAGTTTCTCCTTCTTCAGCCTCTATCTCAAATCTCTCAACATCATATCTTTCCTCTTCCTTTTCATAAAGGGAGTCATCCTGTTCCATATAATCCTCATCTTCCTCTTCACTATGTTCCTGGTTCCTATCGTCCTGGTTATGGCTTCCCTGGTCCTCAGATCCAGGGTTCGCTCTAGTTCCAATCTTTCTTGGCGGCATGATACTGATAAAAAATTTATTATTGGGAAATTCAACGTTAGGTCACAATCATACACAACATTGTGTCTTGCACAATTCTATAATAGGGAGAATGTATCTCGCAATTCTATTACATTATGACAGTTCTAATAAGAAGTGCAGTAATAATAATGATAAAAACAGTGATCTCGTCACTAAGGAACTGAACCGAAAGGAAACAAATATATACATAATGCGAGAAATACATAGTTTGATCTGGTCAAAAGTACAACAGTGCTACAGCCATCTGTCCCAAAAGTGATACACAAGAGTCTATCTGTCTAGTCAGAAAAAGGGATGCTATATACAAGTCAACTATCCCGGAAAATTAGCACTTACTAAGGCCTCGGCTAACTAGACAACTAGACTATCCCATCGTCAGTCCTGAATCACACACCGGAGTGGGTCAGCTCCCATACCCTTTCCATCGCACGATGGAAGATATAGTCGGCCTGCCGCCTGGAGATCCTAGCGTGCCTATCCCCCTGGAGCGATCTGAGCCTCGCTCGGGATGTGAGCTCTATCCCCGTAAGCTCCCTCCTCAAGGATCGGGGTATAGCATCCCTAGTCTCATAAGCTCGGGTACGCCTACCCGCCCTCTCCGCATCCAACTCCCTCCTGGCCTCATCCAGTCGGGCCTCAGCAACAGCCACTCAGGTCCTCAGTACATCCTGAACATAGCCGTGGGCTAACAAAGACTGCCTGTGGGCAGGGTCGAGAGGTGGTGAATCCGGAGCCGCTGGGGGTGCCTCCTCGGTCTGCCTAGGCTCGGAAGTATGGGTCTCTGAGCTGTCATCATAGGGGATCCAAGATAGTGGTGGAGGGGTAGGAGCTCTGACCACCGGAAGTGTGAGTAAAGGGGTACCAGCGTACACTACCATAGGTCCGACACGCTCCTCAGCTACTGGGACCTCATCCGAGTCCTCCTCATCTGGAATAGCAATGACCTCTGTCTCTGACTCCTCTGAGGAGTCCTCCTCATCTGAAATAGCAATGACCTCCGTCTCTGACTCCTCTGAGGGGTCCTCCTCATCCTCCTCCATCTCAGGCTCCTCCTGATCCTCAACATCTAGCAGTGCCTCATCATGCTCACGCTCGAACATCTCAGGGTCCTCTATCTCATGCGCCTACACATTAAACGAGCTAAGTTACTATCATGATACTTATAAGGGTTCCCGTAAGGGTTTTAACTGTCAGCACTACTTTAAGTAGTCCGACCATGAACTTGGCAAGAGTTCTTATTATCTTTGTGAGTTTATTATTATATCGTCGCATCATCTCTGAGGTTTATAACGCTTAGCTCTGATACCATTTCTGTAACACCCCAGATTCGGGGTCAGGGATCCGGGTCGTCACGGTCTTTCTTTCCACAATATCACTTCACTTAATTAATAATAAATAACCTTACACTGTGACCCCACACTAACACACACCACCACCCGTTATAGTCTCAGAGATGAAATTGAAATAAGTACAAGTCCTTGAATCCACAATTAAAAGTTATTACAACACAAAATGATTACTTGATAAATTTACAGTTAATTACCATTATCTACCACAAGTTATAATTATACATAATTGATTCTCAAAAGTAGAATGCCTGATCTACCAATAGATCTACCTCTGCAGCTATAGCAGCTACAACATCAACGGAAAGACGCGGGACGCTTCCCACGCGCTTGCGCTGGGTCTGCTGGAGTCTGGCCATCTTTCCTAACTGTTGTTGTGTGATGAAGAAATAAACCAAGAGTGGGCCTTACAGCTCGCAAGATAATATATAGTGATAACAATAATACAAGTATCTAAATGGATACTGACTAGAATCCTTTATCATGTGTAAGGTAATTACTTACTGGATATAAGTTTTAAGGAAGATGAAGTTACCAATTACTTCACTGCACTTATACTATTTTTAGAAATCTACTTGAACTACTACTGTTCAAAGTATAATAAGATTCAAGAGGTCATCCCATAGATGAGACCACAAATAAAACTTGAATATATTTGATCTTTGAAATATTTTGAAAAGAAATGAAGTTACGAGATACTTCATTCAATGGATACACCAATAAAACTGTTTGACCCTGTCAATGCTTCGGCAACCACCCATTCGTAGCCCTTCGATCGAAATGCTACGGGTAGTGTTGCAGAATTATCCAACTGGATGATGAACTCATTACGGGAGTTTGCCATGCCAGGAAGACCACTTACGATGATCAGTCGTAGTAGTACAACCCCACCATTTCCTACATGTAGAGGAGAACCTGTCGGATTTACTTGTCAACCGAACACTGAACTCCTAAGGAATGGACCGCCTTAGCGGAACTTCCAGGCCATTTGGGCCAATATAATAAGGCTGGGCCGGCGCTACTCGACCACTTACGCCACTCCTAGTTCAGATGAAATCCATGACTCTGAAACGTAAAGCTCGTCCCCACTTTCCCCAAGTAGAAACTTGTTGATACGGCTCCACCAAGAAGTCGTATCTAGTTGAAAAGGAAAACTCACCGATATTTCCCAGGCGATGCCTGTTAATGGATTAACTTGTTCCAAGAATTTTACTTCCCGAGTATTGGGTAAGTAATCAAAAACTTTTTTATCAAGACAACAACCTTGTTGCGAATATAAAACACACCACAGAGCCGGATCCCTCAGGTTTTGAGCGAGTATTTAAATCCCCTTTTTAAAAAGAAAGATCTTAAATATATAAAAAATGAGTTTTGGGATCCGCTCTAATTTTTGAAATCATTTTAAAGATACGAAAACACTTTAAAGAGTGTTTGGAATAATGCTGATTTAATAAAGTAAATCAGTCTCAATAAAAAGAAATATCTGAATATTATTATTTAAATAATATACCCATAAAGAATACTTGAGGTAGAAGTTGGAAAACTTACTTGAAATGAATACTAAATAATCAAAGATATACTTATACGAAAGTAATATCTTTATTTAAATATCAAAAGTAAGTTTGATTATCGACACCTTATTCTTTAATAAAATAAAGAATATATCTCAGCAAATAATCGGAGTCATAGATCCTCAAATGAATATTCAAATAATATTCAATAAATAAAATAAGCTGAGTCATAAGCCCTCGAATAAATATTCGAAATAATATTCAATAAATAAATAAGCTGAGTCATAAGCCCTCGGATGAATATTCGAAATAATATTCATTAAATAATATAAAGTTATCGAATAAACCTTATTCGATTAATAGTTTTGAAAACTATAACCATATATATATATATAAATATATATATATATATATATATATATACAAAATCTACTCGGGATCCTCGACTCCCGGTTTTAGAAAATGTTTTCACCTTTGGGTCCCTATACTAAGGGTATATGCAAATTATTGCTATTCTCTAGCATAGGTATTATCAACTGAATCAACAGATATATATGGCAAGAATACCAAACAGGCATGCGTATATACCATATCACATGCTACAATATATCGCAAGATCATGCATATACACATATACATCACAACAACAGTATAACGGGTAGAAAACTTGCCTGAGCGACTGGGGGTGATTAATGGCTCGGGACGAGTCTGGTAACCTATAAACAACAAGTAAGTTGGAATTAAACCAAAGTCACTTGTAAATCTATACTTTAACCAACTTAGACTCTAACGCTTGCTTTGCGCTTACTGATTCTCTTAAGTCACTCGAGTACCCTCGGCTCCACCATTTTTAATAATTTAACCATTACGAGTTTTAAGGCGATTCCTTCGCGAGTGTCTTACCAACTGCCTAACACACTTACCATAATTGTTTCATACATTAATTAACCCTTTTTCGTCTTTAACCTATGTTTCAAAGTAAGGCGAGGGGAAAAGTTTCGTTCGTGAAACGCCGTTACTTAAAACGGTCGTTTCTCCTAAACCGTACATCGGAATCAAGCGAACTACATACCAAAACGAAGCTCGTAACATGAACTATCTAAACATGGCAATGGTCAAAATCTAGCAGGGGGTTCTCGGGTCCTAATGTTATGAACAAAAGCAGTCTAAAGTAAATAGGACATTACGACGGCTATGTTTACGCGATTTCCCAAATTTAAACCAATTCAAAACAACCACAATTCAACCCCAATTCACAACCCAATCAAAACTCCATCCAAACTACATCATAACAGCCCCAACACTCAACATTAACAATTTATACTTATTCTTAAACTTGAATTTAAACTATACTACATTCTTTAACCAAATCATAAGATTTCAACATTCCAATCTCCACCATTCCAACCCAACTCTAAACCAACCATCATTAAGCTACTCTAATACCATAACAACCAAAATCATCCTAATATACAAAGTAAAGCTAGGGTTTGGAGATGATATACCTTCCTTGAAGTGGTGTGAGTAGCTAGGAAGCCTTAGGAAGCCTTGAGGAGTCTTAGGGATGCTTGGATCTTAAAGGAAAAACAAGAAAAATCAAGTTAAAAACCTTGAAATCACTATTCATTGTCTTCTTCATTGATTTCTTGGAGAAGATAGAGAATGAATTGGTGGCTTAAACTCATAATATAGCCATAACTATGCATAAGGAATACTAGGGAATTATCTTACCAATTTAGGAACCTTGAATCTTGGATTTTGAAAATTCTTTCCTTTGAAAATGCAAAAAGCCGAGAGCAATGTTCTTGGTGATGAGAAATAGAATTTTTGTTTTGATGAAAATGATTTGTTTTGGCTTGGTGGATGTAGTTTTGTTTTTGTTTTGGTTAATTACCTTTTTAGCCTTGAACTTTGTGTGGTTCTAATTCAACCACATCTCCTTCCTCCCTATGTCATGCTTATGTCATCATGTGGTGTCATCCTCCCTTCTTTGTCCTCTTCTCATTGGTTAGATGACATCATCCCCTCTAATCCCTTTAATTAACTTCCGAATTATTTGCCTAATGACCACTGATCTGTTATACGGTTCGCTTAACTTTCGTTTTCGTTTATCGTTTGAGGGATCATACCCGGGATCTTATTACTTAGGTTTCCTTAACCTTTCTCAATATATTAAATTCCTTTTATGATCCTCTCTTATAATCCTTTAATTTAAATCCTTTTTATCCTGTTACCTTATACTCAATTCTTTCCGTATCTAGTGGATTTCCGGGAAAAATCAAAGTGTTCGGAATTGGATTCTGACGATCTTTACATACACTTATATACCATATAGAGCACTAATAAAATCTCAGAATATCCATAACAGAACCCCTACATAGTGTGGCATGAAAAAGTTTTCTCATTCAGAAAAAACACTATTCACAAGGGTTACAAAAAGTTCAAAATTTTGGGGGTTATTACATACAGGGTCGAAATACCCTATGTTAGACGTCTAGGTATGCTTGACATATCCTCGATACTAATTCTTACCCAACGATATTCAAAGCCGACTCGTAATTATTCATATTAGAATAACACAGAAAATAATTAGGGTTCATAATCTCGAAATCGATCCAGTGTTCATTTTCAGAAAATATATATACTCGTCATTTTATGAAATTAGAGTTACTGTGTTTTGGTCAAAACATACAACACGTCATACCATCGGGTTCTGTATAAACATACGTATATGTATTTACTTATACTCGCTCGACGTCCCGATAGTCCTCGGATACGCTCTCGTATTTCCGTAGTTCGATTTTCCCGGAAATCGGGCAGCATCCCCTTTGTTTATCGGACTACCCGTCGAAACATCAGTCGACGTCAATTCAATAACGACAATCCAATTCATAATAACCACAATTCCAATCCACAGTTTAACCCAACAATCAATCCAATTACAATTTGTCAACTAAACTACGTACTTGACTTAATGTAAAATCAAATTCTCGTTTCAAAAATAATTTCACGAATTAATTGATTTATTTTATGAAAATTAGGACTCAGAATAAATTCATCACCGTCCACCGTCGACTCACCGAAGTTCATCGTCAACGGCGGTAAAATTCGTCGGTGCCCGAATAATTCCGGGTTTCCAATACGAATTCTACTGATTATTTGCTAATAATACCCGCACAAAATATTTATTTATTTCACGAAATCAGTCAACTATTCCCTGCACAGATTATAAAGAACCATTCAATAATTACCAACTGGAAACAACCATACGACCGAAAGGACAAAGGCCGGAGATACCAAAACCAAAATTAGGAACACAGAAGGAAACATAACACCACGATATACGCACATAAGTACATATATAACAGCAATGCAACTGGACCTCAAGTGCGTGTATCACACGCACGCCGGCCACCATGCCGGAAAAGCACACGGCGGCGGCCGGAGAAAGAAAAGAAAACCCAGAGAAGGAAGCACAGAAAATACACGCACAGACTTCACATACCACCACACATATATACATACAACTGAACACACACATCGTATGTATACATATGCAGCAGAACCCACACAATTAATCACTACCAGCGGCTACTCACCGGAGCAACACACGCAGGCGGCAACCGAGAAACAGCAGGGGAGAGGAGAATAAACAAGGAGGAAAAGAAATAAAAGAGAACAGAGGTAGATTCGAGAGAAACCGAGAGATTAGAGATTGATATATTAAAAAAACAGAGAACAATTCCTTCATATCCGAGTACATGACACGTGCCCCTCTATTTGACACATATCCCTGCTACACGACTCGGCTTCTAGCTTGCTAATTACAATTTAACGATATAAGGTATAACTAAATGTTGATCCAAATAATACCAAAATAGTCTGAAAATTTTCTAAAAATCCCGAAATTAATAAAATAAATTTTTCATAATTTTTAAAACATTTTTTAAATGCAACTCGTATCCCTATTTCATAATTAACGAACCGAGCTCCACTTGAAACAAACTCAGAAAATCACAAAAATAGTCTTAAAATGTTATAAATATCCCGGAGTTTATAAAAACATAAACTTTGTAATTTTAAAATAATTTCTGAAACGCAACTTATACCCGCTTATAACAATTAAATGAATCAACGCACGGTGAAATTAATCTCAAAAATTCCCAAAATAATTTTAAAATTCTCGGAATATTCCAAACTTAAATAAATACGAGTTTCATAATTTTTGAAGAATTATAGAATTAAATATGGATTTTTCAAATAAAAGCATTCAAAAAATCATTTAAAAATAAATAATTAATAAAATATTGATTTCTCAATTTTATAAAATCTTAAAAATAATTAATGTAATTGTAAAATCATAAAAACAATTTTAGAGACACTCCAAGTATTTACGCAAATAAATTTGCACCAAATTCACTTTTGAAAATGAAAACAATCCAATACGATCCTATAATTAATCACACGAACAATCCACTATATTACAAATTACACATCAATAGTCAAACAACACATAGCTGTCAAAACCAATACACATATTTTATTTATTTAATACTTTCCATAAATACATAAAGAAATAATTCAAAAATACACGAGTCGTTATACTAGATTACTATTCTCATTAGCTAGGTCTCTATTCTCCTTAGCTAGGTTACTATGCCCCTTGGTTGATCATTATTTGATTGTCAATCCTTGGTTATATTCTTACTAATTAGTTTGCATGGCTTGATACGTTTTATTTATTCGCATACGTATCCACTTGGTCGTTTATTCATTTTTGTAATAAATTTTTGAAAGAGATTCGCGGGGTAAATCCGTTCTTATAAATCCTTTATGCTTTTAAACCTTGTACTTGGATTTTAATTTGTAGAATTCTAAATTCTTAATCGTAATGTGATTCTCGTATTCCTCGATAGTCCGTAAGATAAGGTCGTTTTACAAAGTTCATTTTCTCCGAGAACAAATGGATTTTACATAAACTCATTTGGTACGTATAATCACAATATCAACCTGGAAACTAAATTTTCCATGCATAACATAGCATGGGATAAAAAGTTTTCCCGCTCTTCAGGGTAACTATTTATCGAATAATTTATAAAGTCACAAAAATTTGGGTTATTACAGTCTTCCCCCTTAAAGGGATTCTGTTAGTCCCAAAGTATCGTAGAAGGGGGGTTGAATACGATACCTACAATCTTTTTCGATTTGTTACAAGTTCTTCGTTATAAGTACGGAATCAAAATAGACACAAAAATAATTCGAGGAATATATTGTTTTATTAATATAAACCTTGAAGTTGCTACAATCTAATCAATGAATTGATTAGCTACAATAAATTCAGCAGCACAACTTTGTGTTTACAAGGGTAATAAATGAAGTTTTAATGGAGCTACTGTAAAACACTTCTTTTTAGCTGAAGAAGATAACCAAATGAAGTAAATTCATTTGCTACTTTGTAGACTTCAATTTTCATTGGACAGGTGACATCATTTTATCCACACAAACCATTTCAATTGTTGTCGTTGTACTTAACAATAAATCAACCAAGTAGTTACTTGCGACCACAAGCAGAGTATTACTTGCGACCTAGTTACTTGCGACCTGGGAGTATAGAGGAGATTCTGACTTAATCAATTCCCTTAGGATACTTACTTGCGACTTTGTTCACTTGGGCAAGAGTTACTTGCGACCTAGTGAACTACTGAGATTTGCCTTAGTCACTTTTCCCTTAGCAAGTTACTTGCGACCCTGTGTACTAGAATAGAGATTTCCCTTAGACAAATTTCCCTTCCAGGTTACTTGTGACCTGTCTTCGTCTTTAGGTTAGTTGTAACCAGGAAGACCAGGGAACTTGCCTTAGCCAAATACACCATACAGAGTTACTTGCAACCTAGATGTCACAGTAGTGTATTTTGACTTAGACAAATTCCTCAGCAAGTTACTTGCGACCTACCTTTCCCTGTATAAGTTACTTGCGACCTTGTTGCCTTGGTGGAGGATTTTTTACTTAGAAAAATTCTTGTTTCCAATAACTGTATCAATAATTAATGTTTCTTCTGTAAAACTAAATTAAACCCTTCCTGATATACTGATGTTTGATGCACTGGTCTGGTTCATAAACAACTAGCATGAACTAGTTTAATTCAATTTCCTTGACAATCCTGAACTGATACATCTTGGTTGATTATTCATTACATCATAAATTGAACCCCTGATATTTAATACTTCAAATCAAACCATGTAACTGATACTGGAAGTCCTTTGATGTCTTATTCTTCATGGAGGTCTGAACATATTAATGAACTTCTTCCCATGACTTGATTGTAGACTTGAGAGTCATTTGCATCTTTTGATTCTTTGTGTATATCATGTCTTCATCTTCAGGGTTCCTGTGCTTTACTATTTAATATTGTTTATCTGTTTCTGTTACATGTTGAGTTATAATTCCTCGATTACATATTACGTTATATTATGCTTTACAAATTCCATCCTGGAATCAATTTGAAACAATTGGGGATACTTTTCTTTCCCGATAGACTCGAGTCCTCGTGTTGACTTTTCAGAATTTTATCTTTTCATAAAACTCTTGCTCGTTCGACAACTAGGTGTTGGAGCGCTCGTTCCTTGCGATCCCGATCTTCTAAAATCTTACACTTATACTTTGGTCCTACCTGCAATCATATGTCTAGCGTTGGATTTGGTTTGATTCTTAACTTAGTCACATGATTCCGAATATAAACTTGTTGACGATTTGGGGGTAGTGCTAGTTCCTAAGCCAACTTCCTTTTTCTCTTTCAAGATCTCAAACTATCCAATAATCATTGTTGTTAACCTTCCCTTCCTCACAAATCTCATCACTCCCTCCCAAGGAGACACTTTCAATAATACTTGGTCTGTTACATCGTACTCTCTGTCTTTATAGTTCTGGTCCGGATATCTCTATTATTCATTCTGGGCTGCCGCTAGCAAGTTTCCGGTAAGGTCTATGATTTTCTTTGGTCTTTTGACTTAAATGGGGTCCAAGTATCCTCCGTTTACCAACTTCTTCGCAACCTAAGGGAGAATAATTATTCCTTCCGTACAAAGCTTTGTAGCCATTCCAATGCCCTCATGATAACTCGTTATTGTCGGTAATTCAATTAACGTCAACTGGTCACTTCATCTTCCTTAAAAAACTATAATATGGATTATTAGCACATCTTATAGTGTTTGGAATGGTCCTTCAACTTATTTGTTTCCCCTTCATCACTCTTACTAGTGCTAGAGTTTCATTCCTTAATGTTTGCTCATTTCGCCGCATCATCTCTGTCGATTATTTTATGTAAGAAGTTCTCGTTGCATTTCTATATGCTCGTCTCTTGTTACATGCTTAGTGTCAGATTTAACATTTCCTCTTGCAGTCATGTAAGACACATCAATGTCTTGTTGCCATCACGAAGGAAGCACCATTTCATACGTAATTGATTGATACGTTTTAGAATCGTGGAACGCTCAGCTTCCGCTATCGGTCAGACTTCTTTAATCATTTCTCGTATAATATTTATAGTACCACGATACCTTCCGGGTCGTATTTGTTATTCTCGCTAGCGCCTTAGACGTATTTGTGTTTATTGAGAACTGCTACCAGTAGCCTTTAAAGAGCGTGTACGATCTTCTTTGCCTTCTGTCAGCTCTAACAATGACATCCTTCATTCTTCCATGTTATCCTTCATAAGGGATATTAACGGTTATTTTCCTTATGCTAGCATGGTAAGTGCATCTACACGAATTTTCTGTTAATGATAGGCGATTCTCCTAACCGTTCCAAATAAAAGGCAGGCCGCTAGACGTATCTTCAATGGTCTGGATAGTTCTCTCGCCCTTCTTGTCGATTTGAGAACTCTAAGTCGTGCCTCTGTTCGTTCTTTTTCATAAAATACTTTGGGAAATAATCCAGTTGTAAAATTAAACCTTGGGTTCTTTCCTAGCACAATTGCCACGGGGTCTTTCTTTTACCCATTATCTCTTCCATGTTTATTACAATTTCGTCGGGTGGAGACCTATCATTTGTATAATACAATAAGCGGTCTTATTTAACCTATAACTCAAAATCCCCAATTAGCATGATGGCTTACTTATATCCTGATAATCCTCCTTCACAATTTTTATTATAATAAACTCTTACTCCCATTCGGGTCATTTATAAGTCGCAGTCACCAAAATTTTAATCTTCACCGTCTCGTTTTCATTTTCAACCATGTCAAGTACTTACTTGCCTACTCAATGACATCCCTTTCATATTCAGTCATGACTAATATCCTCTTACATTTTTAGGTATCTTTAAGTCTTCTTGTTACGTAATAAAGGGTTCTCTTCACATTGTCTCAACTTCAAAATTCATTCATGTGATCCTTCTCATCATTTTTTCTAAAATTTATCATACTCAATATATCTTTTCCTACTTAAAGTGTCGGCCACCACATTGGCCCTTCATTGATCATAATAGATTTTTCAACCATATCCCTTGATCAATTTGACTAAAACTTTTACCTCGTGTCCAGTGTAGGTATAAAAAAATCCAAATTTTCTCATAATTTAAACTATTTGTCCCTTTCAGTGCGAACCTTATCTCGATTATTCTAGATCATTATTAGGAAGCCTTATGTCACGGTCCTTAAGCTGCGTAGACGTATCATTAGACATCAAACTAAATCTTGTTTTTATCGTGGAGTATTGCTAACACGTGGTTGTTACTAATCTTACCTTCACTTTTCGAAAATCTTATTCCTCGAATTCATACATGTTTGGTATTTTTCGAATTCATTAGTACCTATCCCGATAATGTTTCATAGAAGTGTACCTCACTAATCACGTTGGTATCTCTATTATCGTTCTTCTATTACCATGTTAAAGATCCTTATGATAATAACTAAACATGGTATTCCCTTTTAATATAACTTACTCATCACGATGCTCCGATTGCACCATCATAGCATTGAGTTTTTAATCTCATATTATAAAAATCGGTTCTCAACTATACCTCTCTTTGTTCGAAAGGCAATCAGCCTTGGAAGAATGATTTTCACAATATTGATGTAATTTAGACAATCTTAACAAGATATCAAAATCTAATATTTGAAGAAATAATGAGCTCTGAATAAAAGACTCGCTACACTCAAAAGATTTATAACTTAGAAGGAAGAATACAACAAGGATTATCCTTTCATGTCCTTAGAATTTTATAATATGATATTATATGGAATATCCCTTGAAAGCAATTGTTAGATATATTTGATAATGTCATGGCTAATATGATTTATGTTTAGTTTTCAGATCTTACTTAAATAGGATAAATCAGTACTTACTGGAAGTCAGGACTTAAGGATATCAGTACTTATATTATCAGGAGATAATTATCAGAAGATGGATATCAGAACTTATGTACTGAAGGACGTTCAGTTAAGGACAGCAGCTGATTAAAGGAAAGAAGATTGAGATAAACATAAGAAGAGATATGCATGAAGAAGGAATTCTATGAAGAATAGAATACTTGGAAGAAAAGATATCTGATTGATATATTTTAGGAAGCAGAATTATATTCCATATCAATTAGCGATTATCTTGTAACTGTGTAGTATATAAACACAGACATAGGGTTTACACTATAAGTGTTATCATATTCGAGAAGATTATTCATTGTAACCCTAGCAGCTCTCGTGATATTTGTTCATCACTGAGAGGTAACAGTTCCATACTGTAACAGAGTTTATTGTTTCAATAAAGTTTGTTTTCTGTTACTTGAGTTATTAAAGTTCGATTTGATTGTACTTTACACTGTATTCACCCCCTCTACAGTGTGTGTGTGACCTAACAAGTGGTATCAGAGCCTATCTGTTAACGCACAAACAGTTTAAGATCCATACACAATCATGTCTGACACAGAAACTCCAACTAAGCCTACCAAAACTGAAGAACCTCCAAAGACACAAATTCAAAGTCGATATGAGGCCATCAGAGTTCCCATACTGAGACCATCTGAATATGCCATATGGAAGGTGAGGATGACCATGTTTCTGGAAGCTACAGATCTAGAATATCTTGATAGAATCAAGGAAGGACCTCACAAACCAACCAAGCTCGTGGTTGCAGTTGGAGGTGAAACAGCAAAGACTATACCAAAGGAGAAGAGTGATTATACTGCTGAAGATATCGCATCAATTGCTAAGGATGCTAAGGTACGACACTTACTGCATAGTGCCATTGATAATGTAATATCAAATAGGGTAATTAACTGCAAGACTGCAAAGGAGATATGGGATGCTCTGGAAACAAGGTGTCAGGGAACTGATACAATTAAAAAGAACAGGAAGACAATACTCACTCAAGAGTATGAACACTTTGACTCAAAGGCTAATGAGTCATTGACTGATTTATATGATAGATTTGTCAAACTCTTGAATGATTTGTCACTGGTTAATAAGGAGTATGATCTTGAAGATTCAAACCTTAAATTCCTGTTAGCTCTTCCTGAATGCTGGGATTTGAAGGCAACAACAATAAAAGACAACTACAATCTTGACAAAACAACTCTTGATGAAATTTATGGAATGCTCAAGACTCATGAACTTGAGATGGAAAAAAAGAAGCAAGAGGAAAGGAGGAAAGTCAAGGACAGTTGCTCTTAAGGCTGAAGAAGAATCCCCCAAGGCAGCTACCTCAAGGAAAGACAAGGGTAAAGCTCTTTTCACAAAGTCTGATACTGAGTCATCAAGTTCTGAAAGTGATGATGACTCAGATTCTGAAAGCTTGCCCGAGACTGATGTTGATGAGGAGATGATGAAGCTGTGTACTCTTATGGTGAAAGGGATCATAAAGATTGCATACAGGAAGTTCAGGAAAGGAAAGAAGTTTTCCAGGAAAGGCACAAGTTCTGATAAGAAGAATTTTAGAAGATCTGAGGGCAGAGGAGGAAAGTCTGACAGAGGAGATTATACCAATGTCAAATGCTATAACTGTGGTGAGAAAGGCCACATATCTCCTGATTGCAAGAAAGTGAAGGGTGACAAAGGCAAGGCTCTTGTCACAAAGAAGAAAAGCTGGACAGACACCTCAGACTCTGAAAGTGAGGAGAATTATGCTTTGATGGCAAATACTGATAAAGCAAGTGCTGAAAGCAATTCTGAAGCTGCTGAATCAAAGGTACCTCAAACTACTTATGCTTTTTATACTGATGATATTAATGAGTTGAGAAGATATCTTAAAACCATGTTTGTTAGTTATAGAGATCAAACTTTAACATGTGAAAGATTAACTTCTGAAAATCTTGCTTTTATGAAAAGAAACGATTTCTTAGAAAAAGAATTAGTTATGTTCCATCAAACTCAGAAAGATAGAGATGATGCTTTTTATGTTAGGGATGAAGTGCTAAAAATGAATGAATCTCTAAAAACTGAGTTAGAAAAGGAAAGAGAGATTATCAGGACTTGGACTAACTCTGGCAGAACAATTCAAAATTTGCTAAGTAGTGAAAACTGGAAAGAGGGCTTAGGTTATGGAGAGGATAAGAGTGATAAAGGAACTGTAGAAATTAAGCCTGTTGTTGTTCAGCAAAAGCCAAAGTTAAAACCTGTTAAGTTTGTAGCAGTAAAGTCTGAAAATGTGAAATCAGTTTTTAAAGAGGAACTTCTGACAAACTTAAACAGGAAAAGACAGCTGAAGTAAACATAGGTTTAATGACTAAGAAGCAGCTTAAGCATAAGCTGAAAGATGTTAAGAACACAAACAAGGTAAAATCACCTAGGAAAAATAGGAATGGAAAGGAAGGTGTGAATAAAAGCAATGATTATAAGCCTATTCCTAAAGCTCCTAGGAAAATGTGTCATAACTGTGGAAGTTCTAACCATCTGGCCTCTTTTTGCAGGAAGAATAAGAACATAAATTCCTTACCTTTAAAGTCATGAGTTAAGAGTCAGTCTGTTAGATATAAGCCATAAAATCCTTGTTTTCATTGTGGTAGTTTATGGCATTCCATTTATACTTGTAAGGAATATCATAGTTTGTACTATGATTATTATCAAATAAAACCTTCTTTAAAGAAAGTTTCCATTGTTCCTTCTAGTGTAAATTCTGATTCAAAGTCTGATAGTGTAAGTTCTGATAAGAAAAATGTTAACATAAACTTTGATGCTAAATCCGCTGCAAATGTTAACAAACTTGATAAGGCCAAAGGATCCAAGCAAGTCTGGGTCCTTAAAACTAATCATTAGTGGTCTTTGTGATTGCAGGGCAACAGGAAAAACATCCTGGTTCTGGACAGTGGATGTTCAGGACATATGACTGGAAATAAAGCCCTGCTATCAGACTTTGTGGAGAAAGCTGGCCCAAGTGTTTCTTATGGAGATGGCAACATTGGAAAAACATTGGGATATGGCAATATCAATCTTGGGAATGTCATCATTAAAGAAGTAGCTTTTGTCTCAGGACTTAAACACAATCTGCTGACTATAAGTCAAATCTGTGACAGAGGTTATCATGTTGATTTCTTTGAAGAACACTGTGAAGTTGTGAGTAAATCTAAAGGCAAAGTTGTTCTGAAAGGATACAGGCGTGGTAACATTTATGAAGCTAAGCTTTCAACAAGTACTGATGGTTCTGTAATCTGTCTGATGAGTAGAGCATCAATTGAAGAAAGCTGGAATTGGCACAAGAAACTCTCAAATTTAAATTTCAACAATATAAATGAGTTGGTTAAGAAAGATCTTGTGAGAGGACTGCCTAAGTCAGTATTTGCTCCTGATGGCCTTTGTGATTCTTGTCAGAAGGCCAAATAAAGAAAATCTTCATTCAAGAGCAAGACTGAATCATCAATTCTTGAGCCTTATCACCTACTACATGTTGATCTATTTGGTCCAGTAAATGTCATGTCTATTGCAAAGAAGAAATATGCCATGGTCATAGTGGATGAGTTCACCAGATACACATGGGTGTATTTCTTGCACACAAAAAGTGAAACTGCATCTATCTTGATTGATCATGTCAAACAACTGGATAAATTGGTCAAAGATTCTGTGAAGACAATAAGGAGTGATAATGGCACTGAGTTCAAGAATTTGATAATGGAAGAGTTCTACAAAAACCATGGAATTAAGCAGGAATTCTATGCTCCTGGAACTCCACAGCAAAATGGAGTTGTTGAAAGGAAGAATAGAACTCTCATTGAAGCTGCACGTACAATGCTTGAAGAAGCAAAGCTTCCAACCTATTTCTGGGCTGAAGCTGTGCAGACTGCTTGTTTTACTCAAAATGCAACACTCATTAACAAGCAAGGAAAGACACCATATGAGATGGTGAAGAAAAAGAAGCCAAATCTGAAGTATTTTCATGTATTTGGATGTAAGTGTTTTGTTCTCAAGACTCATCCTGAACAGCTATCCAAATTTGATCTAAAAGCTGATGAAGGATTCTTTGTTGGATATCCACTTTCCACAAAAGCCTTCAGAGTCTATAATTTGAGAACAAGAGTGGTCATGGAATCTATCAATGTCTCTTTTGATGACAAGAAGATTACTGGACTTGAAGATTTTATTGATCATGATCAGCTGAGATTTGAAAATGAAAACTCAAATTCTGATACTGAAAATCTTGACAATCTAAGTCCTGATACTGCAAACTCTGATGGATTAAACTCTGATGTTATTGAAACTGTGGTGACTACGCCAAAGGAAGATGCACCTATGCAGGGGGAGCATACTCAAGATCTTACCACATCTCAAGAAGCATCAGAACATACATCTGGTCTTCATGTTCTGATTCGTTAAGTTCTGATAAGCCAAGTTCTGATAGTTCTGAAAATCTAAATTCTGAAGAATCCAACTCAGAGAGCATAGTTTCAGGGGGAGCATCAGAAAATGAAAACGAAGACAGCATGAATCATGGGGGAGCATCCAGTTCTAAAGAAAACCTTCCATCTGCAAGGAAGTGGACTAAATCACATTCACCTGATTTGATAATTGGAAATTCTAATGCAGCTGTCAGAACTAGAACAGGTACTTCAAATGAATGTCTTTACAATTCTTTTCTTTCTCAGACTGAGCCAAAGAAAGTGGAAGAAACTCTTCAAGATACTGATTGGGTGCAAGCAATGCAGGAAGAGTTAAATGAATTTGAAAGAAACAAAGTCTGGACCCTAGTGCCAAGACCAAAGAATAGATCTGTTGTTGGTACAAAGTGGGTATTCAGAAACAAAACTGACAGTGATGGCATAATTACAAGGAATAAGGCAAGGCTGGTTGCAAAAGGATATTCTCAACAGGAGGGAATTGATTATGATGAAACATTTGCACCAGTTGCTAGGTTAGAAGCCATAAGGATATTTTTGGCTTATTCTGCTCACAAAAAGTTTATTGTCTTTCAAATGGATGTGAAAAGTGCTTTTCTCAATGGAGAATTGGAGGAAGAAGTATATGTTGAACAACCTCCAGGCTTTGTAGATTCCAAATATCCAGATTATGTCTACAGGATTGATAAAGCACTTTATGGACTTAAGCAAGCTCCTAGAGCATGGTATGAGACTTTAGCTCAGTTTCTTCTGGAAAGTGGATTTAATAGAGGAACAATAGACAAAATACTGTTCTACCTCAACCATGGAAAGGACTTACTTCTGGTCCAGATTTATGTTGATGATATCATTTTTGGGTCTACAAATGACAGACTTTGCAAAAGGTTTGCCAAACTGGTGCAGTCAAGGTATCAGATGAGTATGATGGGGGAACTTAGCTATTTTCTGGGCCTTCAAGTCAAGCACAATGAAGAAGGCACTTTTATTTGTCAAAGTAAGTACACCAGAAACTTGCTGAAGAAATTTGGAATGCAAGATTGTTCAAGTGCATCCACTCCCATGGCCACTGTAACAAAACTGGACAAGGATACTGGTAAATCAGTAGATATTACTGATTATAGAGGTATGATTGGATCTCTACTCTATCTAACTGCTAGTAGACCTGATATCATGTATGCTACCTGTCTTTGTGCAAGATTTCAAGCAGATCCAAGAGAACCTCACTTAACAGCTGTGAAAAGAATTTTCAAGTATCTTAAGGGAACAGTTGATCTGGGATTATGGTATCCCAGAGAATCAGATTTTAAACTAATAGGTTACTCAGATGCAGATTTTGCAGGTTGCAAAATTGACAGGAAAAGCACAAGTGGAAGCTGCTTATTTCTTGGAGGTAGCTTGGTTTCTTGGTTTAGCAAGAAACAAAAGTCAATTTCCACATTAACTGCAGAAGCAGAGTATATTGCTGCAGGAAGCTGTTGTGCACAGATTCTTTGGATGAAGAATCAGTTACTGGATTATGGGTTAACATATTTCAAAATCCCTATTTACTGTGATAATCAAAGTGCTATTGCTATGACAGGTAATCCAGTTCAACACTCTATGACAAAGCACATCAGCATCAGGTACCACTTCATAAGGGAGCATGTGGATGAAGGTACAGTGGAATTGCACTTTGTTCTAACAGATCCACAACTAGCAGATATCTTCACAAAACCATTGTGTGAAGCTACTTTTACAAGATTGGTAAATGAACTTGTAATGGTTTCAGGTTCTTTCTCTAAATCTGCTTAGTTTTGTTCTGATGCATCAGACTTTATGATCAGTATTTATAGAAATTACTCTCTTTGTGTATTCTGTGCTTAATTGAAAATTTGCTTAAGTACTGACTGTTGTCTGATGTAAGTTTCTAAACTCTGATAGTGATATGTCTGTTAATGTAACTACTCAATCCTATGAGGATACCTGTGCTAGATGCTGATCTAGTAGTCTTCAATAAACTAGGGATCCCATGTTAGAAGTAATTATTTATGTGGAAATCTATTGACACAAGCAAATTCTGATATTGAGCTTAGTTGAGTTTACTTTGTCTATCTTATTACTAAGTCACAAACTAGAATAATGCTTCTCATCTGTTAAGTTCTGACGCTAGTAAATCTGTTGAATGTACTAAGTGCTGATAAACCTCTCTTATCAAAAGAAAAAGAAAAGATTCAAGGATTAAAATTCAGGTACTCCTTTGAGATCTAGAGTATAAATGTGAAAGGAACGACCCAAGTGCATTGCTGGTATTAAGTAAATATGCATAAAAAAGCAAAATATTTTCTTGGTGACTTTTCACACTCTATGATTACTGGAGAAATACTCTGATAATAGCATAAATTCTGATAAGCAGTCGTGACTCACTTACACTGAGAAGCCACTGAGAAAGGGAATTTAAAAAGATGCACAAAATTAGCACAAAATAGTTGAGGTGGACTCAAGCATGAACTCATTCAATAGTAGGTTTCAGAATAATGACAGGTTTTTTGGTAAAGTTTTAGTTATGCCTTATTTCTAAGATATACTGAAGTGAATCAGACTTTACTCTTTGTCTGATATTTAGCTTAATGCACACACTAAACACTCCATATGAATGATGAAAATAACTGTGGTGATCTATGTTATTTTAGATGAACAGTTTCTGTGTCACATTGCACAAATTCTGAGGACAAGTTCTGATTGCATGTTCTGATGATTAAGTTCTGAAGAATCCATATCAAAATTTGTGTGCGGACTTACTAAGATAAGCATTCATTTTTTGAGTTAAGAAATTATGTTCTGATAACTGTTAAGTTCTAATATAAGTCTAAGTTCTGATATTAAATTCTGATTCTTTACTTGACTTATTTGTGGATAAAATCTAAAAACAGTTTCATTTTAAATCAGACTATGTTTGGGTAGAATATTAACAGTCACTATCATTAGGGATAGTGGTTCACATACACGTACAGTAATTTTTACTTGTTCGTGTGCGCATTAACCCTGACTTAAACTTCCAATGACTGTTTTCCTTCTTCCAAGTCTGGGGAGACGAGGTAGAATTAACAATACCTATCAGCATTAAATTTCCTTGCGTCTCCTGGCATTCTTTTGCCTATAAAAACAACCACTTCACATCAGCCTTCACATCAACTCTTTTATCACAAACTCACTCTCATTTTACACTTACCACCATAAATGGCTGCATTTGGCTGGTTTTACAACTATGGCGATGAGACTGTACATGTCTTTTTAAATGGGATTCCAACTCCATACCATATCGCCAACATCCCTCCCAATCTCTGGATTCAATTTCCAGAGGCTATTAAACGTGATCTGCTAGCAGTTCGAAGAGAACTTCACCTTCGTCGTCTTCGAAAGCAGGAGCAAATAATACGATTCGCTATTCTCTTTGTCGAGAGTAGGAAGAAGAAATAATTTATTTTCTTCTTCCTGTTTTTCTTCATCATCAGCTTTGTCAGGTTTCTTAGCTCGGGACATTAGCTGTTGATGTTAGGTTTAGCAGCTTAGGACAATCTTGTAAAAGTTCTCATGTAATTTAAATTTCATGAATGTATTCTCTTAATATATAAATGAAATTTCTTTTTTTGCAAGTTCTTGTCTCTGAGATGTTCTGAAATGCATTGATAAATCCGAATAAATATTCATATTCTGATGACCATTACAATTTAAATTTAAATTAAGTTCTGATTTTACGTTATCAGTACTTGTTCCCTTGATTTATTTTGGTCATTCTCACTCGATTTTTTTTTCAGAATATTGGTGTTGCAGTGAAAAATAATTGAATAAGTGGAAACAGTTTCAATTTTGAATTAAAACTGATTTACCTTGATTAATGGAATTACTGGGTAAGTGGAACGGTTTTTTCTTGACAAACTGCAAGTGGGTAAGTAATGATTACTGTTTTCCCGTGCCCATTAACTATTTATTATTACTGCATGTCTGACAGGTGTAACACCCCCAAATCCGGGGTCGGGGATCCGGGTTGTCACGAGTTCCATTTCCCTTAATAACACCCAATCTTAATAATAAATCAACTACTCTGTACTGTGACCCCACAATAAACACACACACCACACGTTATAGTCTCAGAGATGAACATCCAAAAAAATAATCACAAGTCATTTTATTCCACAATTATCTGCCAATACACCTTAAAAGGTTTTCTGAAGAAATTTACATTTTCTTTGCCATTATTACAATTCATAAATATACATAAATCTGGTACATCAAAAGTTGAAAGCCTAGCCTATTGGTAGCTCCTACCTCAGCTACGGCGGCATCAACGCTTCTAGAAAACTGCGGAACGTCTCCTAATCGCTTGCGAATCGGGAGCTTGGTCCTGTTCATCTTTTCTATCTGTTGTTGTGTGATGAAAGAAGAAAGCAAGGGTGAGCAGCAAGCCCACCAAAATAATATGTATAATGATTAATAGTATATGAGCCTTCTCATAGTACTCATGAAAGTCTTGGTCAAAAGAAATGAACCAAGTTTGATATTTTAATGCGATGAAGTCGCAAAATATTTAGTATATACACATATATACTTTTCAAAATCTTGGAAGTCCTCTTCCATGCATAATATACACAAAGTTCCAGTTTATAACTGTATAAAAATATCGTTGCAAGGTGATCTAATATATCTAACCTTGTCTCAACATTTTTCTGAAAATCTTTGCCATACATAAGATAATCATTTGCTAGATATAAGTTTAAAAGATGAAGTTACAAGATACTCCAATATACTTATATCTTTTTCCAAATACTACTTGAACTACCACCGTTCAAGTTATAATTAATTTCAAAAGTTCATCACACTGATAAGACTACAAGATAAGACTTGAATAGATTCAATCTTTGGAATATTTTGAAGGAAATGAAGTTATGATATACTTCATTAAGTCCTGGTATATATATATATACACCTATATATATACATACGTTTCCTGAAAACCTCTGTCATGTAAAGTATGAACAGAATTACAATATCCAATAAATTTTAGGAAAGGAAAAGAATTTTGGCATAAACCAGGTATCTTGCTGATCAGGCAAGGATACCAATAAATAACCTTTTCTACTAGTAGATGGACGAATTCCCCACTGGTCATCACTCTGATCTCAATAGGACCTTATGCTGGACTGCCACTCAGCCACTTATGCATTTGATGGACTCCCACTGAGCGATCATGGACGCCCACTGAGCCCATGTTGCTTATGCCGACTCAATAGATGGACTTACTTCCCGAACGTTGGGTAAGTAATCAATTCATTTACCAAAACTGCAACCTTGTTGCGAATATAAAATACACCATTGAGCCGGATTCCCCAGGTTTTGAGCGAATATTTAAATCCCCTTTGAAAGGAAGATCTTAAATATAAAAATGAGTTTTGGGATCCGCTCTAACTTTTAAAAATCATTTTGAAGACTTGAAAACATTTTTAAGAATGTTTGGAGTAAAGCTGATTTAATGAAGTAAATCAGTCCCCAATATATTTAGAAAATGTCTGAATATTATTATTTAAATAATATTCCCATAAAGAATAATCTTTATAAAAATAATTTAAGTAGAAGTATTAAAACTTATACTTGAAACGAGTATTAAATAACCAAAGATATACTTATACGAAAGTACTATCTTTATTTGAATAATCGAAAATAAGTTTGATTATTGACACCTTATTCTTTAATAAAATAAAGAATATATTGCAGTAATAAGCGGAGTCATAATACCTCGAATGAATATTATAAATAATATTCATAAAATAAAGGAGTCATACATCCTCAAATGAATATCCAATAATAATGTAAAAGAGTCATAAGCCCTCGAATAATATTCGAAATAATATTCAATAAATAATATAAAGTTATTGAATAACCCTTATTCGATTAAGAGTTTTGAAAACTATAACCATATATATATATATATGAATATATATATATACATATATACAAAATCTACTCGGGATCCTCGACTCCCGGTTTTAGAAAATGTTTTCACCTTTTATCCCCTATACTAAGGGTATACGCAACTACTTGCTTATTTCTAGCATAAGTATTATGCAACTATAAGCATTGAAATCAACAGATAGATAACCAGATTACGAAACAGACATGCATATATACCATATCAGCATGCTCCAATATATCGCAAAATTTGCTAATAACAATCATGCACTATCACAAGATAATGCATATACATATATTTACATCACAACAACAGTATATCGGGTAGAAAACTTGCCTGAGCGACTTGGGGTGATAAAAGGCTCGGGACGAGTTTGGTAACCTATAAACAACAAGTAAGTTGGAATTAAACCAAAGTTACTTGTAAATCTATACTTTAACTAACTTAGACTCTAACGCTTATTTTGCGCTTACTGATTCGCTTAAGTCACTCGAGTACCCTCGGCTCCACCATTTTTAATAATTTAACCTTTATGAGTTTTAAGGCGATTCCTTCGCGAGTGTCTTACTAACTGCCTAACACACTTACCATAAATGTTTCATACATTAATTAACCCTTTTTGGTCTTTAACCTATGTTTCAAAGTAAGGCGAGGGGAAAAGTTTCGTTCGCGAAACGCCGTTACTTGAAACGGTCGTTTCTCCTAAACCGTGCATCAGAATCGAACGAACTACATATCAAAACGAAGCTCGTAACACGAGCTATCTAGAAATGGCAATGGTAAAAATCTAGCAGGGGGTTCTCGGGTCCTAATGTTATGCACAAAAGCAGTCCAAAGAAAATCGGACGTTACGACGGCTATGTTTACGCGATTTCCCAATTTAAAACCATTCAAAACCAACCCAATTCAACCTCAAATCAAACATACGACCAACATCCATCCTTATCACATCATATCAGCCCCAACCAATTCAATTTTAACATTCATACTTATGCCTAAGCTTGAATTTAACTATACTACATTCTTTTAACCAAAACAACAAGATTTACCATTCCATTTCAATACCATTTCAATCCCAAACTCTAAATCACAAACATTAAGCTACAATATCACCCTACTAATCAAAATCATCTTATAATACATAGGAATCTAGGGTTTGGAGATGATATACCTTCCTTGAAGTGGTGGGAGGAGCTAGGAAGCCTTAAGAAGCTTTGAGAAGTCTTAGGAATGCTTGGATCTTCAAGGAAATCAAGAAAAATTTCAAGTTAAAAACTTGAAAACACTATTCATTGTCTTCTTCATTGATTAAATGAAGAAGATTGAGAAGGAATTGATGGCTTAAACTCATGATATAGCCCTAACTAAGCATAAAGATGATTAGGGAATTATCTTACCAATTTAGGAGGCTTGGATCTTTGATTTTGAATTTCTCTCCCTTTGCAATAGTAAAAAGCCGAGAGCTATGAAGAACAATGCCTTGGTTTCTTTTTGATTTTTGATGAAAATGATTTGCTTGGCTTGGTTGGTTTGATTTTGTGTTTGTTTTAGTTAATTACCTATTTGCCCTTGATTTTGTGTGGTTAAAAAGCCACCACATCTCCTTCATTCCCATGTCATGCCTATGTCATGTGGTGATGTCATCTTTCCCTCCTTGTCCTCTTCTCATTGGTTGGGTGACATCACTCTCTCTAATCCCTTTGATTAACTTCCTAATTGTTTGCCTAATGACCGCTGATCTGTTATATGGTTCGCTTAACTTTCGTTTTCGTTTATCGTTTGAAGGATCATACCCGGGATCTTATTACTTAGGTTCCCTTAACCTTTCTCAATACATTATATTCCTTTTTATGATCCTCTCTTATAATCCTTTAATTTAAATCCTTCGTATCCTGTTACCTTATATTCAATTCTTTCCGTATCTAGTGGATTTCCGAGAAAAATCAAAGTGTTTGAATTTGGATTCTGACGATCTTTACATACACTTATATCCCATATAAAGTACTAATAAAATCTCAGAATATCCATATCAGAACCCCTACATAGTGTGGCATGAAAAGTTTTCTCATTCAGCAAAAACACTATTCATAAGGGTTTCAAAATTTCCAAAAATTGGGGTTATTACAGTCTCCCCTCCTTAAAAGGATTCCGTCCCGGAATCAGATTGAAAATGAATAGGGATACTTTCTTAGCATTACACTTTCTAACTCTCAAGTAAATTTTCCCACATTGTGGTTCTTCCATCAAACTCTGAATAGTTTGATAACCCTTCTCCTAAGCACTTGTTCCTTTTTCAATCTATAACCCTTCCTGATTGCTCTATATAGGTTACGTCTGGTTGCATGTATATGCGCTCATATGCCCCTATTTATCTGGCATCCGAATTACACTTCCTTAACATTGATACGTGAAACACGTTATGACTTGCTACATGTTCTGGGGTAAGGCTAGCTCATATGCTAACTTCCCAATACTTCTTAATATATCCAAGGGTCCGACAAATTGTGGACTTAGCTTTCCTTTCTTTCCGAATCTCATCAATCCTTTCCAAGGGTTTCCAAGGGGATACCTTTAACAACACTAGGTCCCCTACTTCCTATTCTTTGTCCTTTCGTGTCAAATCAACATACTTCTTATGTCCATCTTGGGTTACTACCAGCCGTCCTCTGATTAGATCTATTATATCCTTGGTCCTTTGGACTACTGCGGGTCCGAGCATCTTGCGCTCTACAACTTCATCCTAACATAAGGGAGATCGACATTGTCTTCCCTCAAGGATCTCATAAGGCGACAACTCGATAATGACATAAGATCTATTGTCATAAGAAAACTCAATCCGTGTTAAGTGATCATTCCAATTTCTTTCAAGTCTATTGCACAGACTCTCATTATAGCTTTTAGCATTAGAGCTTTTGCTTCTCAATACCCATTCTTTTCCAGTTCGTAATCGCTACTACCTTCTGTTCCTAATATTATACTGGTTATACTTTTGCTCGTTAGCGTTCTATAACCTTTTAATAACCTCGTCAACCTTAGTATCACGAATGTGTTTCCATTCCGCATACCACCACAACTTTACTACTCCTTTTTCAGCTGATCCTATCTTCGAAAGCTTAGTCCTTCATATAGAAGTAAAAGAATTTATTGAGAGATCACTATGATCATGAACACTTGTTACATTGCATAGTTAGTACAGAAGGTGGCCAGCCTTTAGTACTTGACAAGCAATTAAACAATATATGGTATCCTACTCGGCTTCTATCACACAGATAGATAGTCATTCGGCAATACCTCCCATTCTGGAAGGGTTGTTCTTCTCAGCTTATATGAAATGAAAAGAAGAGAAAAGAACGAATTGAAGAGAATTGTATATGTGAAAAAAAAAAATATACTGCCACCAAATATCTGGCTTGGAACCTACCTCTGAATTATAGAGGTTTGTCATAGGAGAATAAAACATATATGTATTTATATCAACATCAAGTATTATAGCATCGTATTTCACATGCCTAAATATTTTTGCTATTCCGTCCATCATTCTATGGACCCATGCTCTTCCTCGAGCTTATATACAATCACCTTTGAAACTCCTTCGATACCGAAAATCAAACCTGGGATCTCATTCTAGACATCATCGTTACTTGAATTCTATGCTTGCACCGTAACCTTCCTCGTATAATAATACGACTCTCTATTGATAAGAAAGAATAAATATTCAATAGGTAGATTCTCTACTTAATTAGTCTATCAATGATGACTTATATATCACCACGACCCGATTAGCGGTACTCAATCTCAACATCCATTCCAATACAACTCTCACGGTTGTAATCATCTCATTACTCTCAGAATCATTGCTGCATTACTATGGTCCACTACTGACCTACTGTCGTCATTCACGTTCCATGAAATCATAATATCTAACCATACGGAGTCCATACATGTCGTATCAAATCCTTCTAAGGAGGTAACATAATCACCATTTCTGATTCATGAAGAACACTCCTGATCCTGACATACATACATGACATGAAGCAGATAAAATTGCAGAAGAGTTTCAATCAAAGCAACGATAGCAGGTTAATACCATCCTAAATCATATGCCTTAAATAGAAGACTTAACTCAAAGGTTCGTCTAGTCCTTTTTGAAACATGGTCCTGGCTTATCTCAAGATAGTATCTTCTGATATAGATAGCCCGCTCATGGCGATTACACGAATTAAACCTTTACCAACTACTATTACGGTTGGGTATTGCACAGTCATCAGAAGGAATGTCAATCTTCCAAACCATAATACAACCTTTACGGCTTCAACCATCATCACTGTATTCCTTTGGCACAAGCGCCTATAATTATCCTCTTACCTTTAAAGTGTCGGCCACCTCTTTGGCCTTTCCTGATAGTAAAATTTCCTTACAGTCAATGTCATTTTAACCACCTTCAAATAAATTTTCTACCTTATTTCAATCACAGCTTATGTGAAGATGTTTTCCTTAAAATCTGATGAGTAAAAAAAAATCACCATTTTTTTTCATAAGTTATTGCCTCAGTCTTTAGAGGTTAATCACTGTCACGACTGACTCTCAATTATACTTAGAACATCTTTTATCTTAAGTCCTAATTGCCCTGAACAATTTCGACCATTACTGGTTCGATCCATACTTTCTCGTGGTTTAACACGTGCCCACCTGGCATTATTATAATTACGCCATATTTCCTTTATCAAAATTTCTATTCTCGAGAACTTTGAATATTACCTTTCTCCTTGTAAAAACCTCTAAGGTTATCCTTGAATCGTTCCTCCTGTATCCCCTAGATACAGGGCATATCAAAATACCATTTACTAATACTAGAACCATTGTCTATATACTTCTGAAAAATTTCTCCACTGATTCTTAAAGGTTGTTATTACCTTAATCCTTTCCAATTCATACTGTCAAGACTCATACTATCCTTATTAAAGGTGAAATGCCAACCTTTATGCATTCCCCTAGGATTCATTTTAAGTTACCGATGTTCTATCCTTAATTCCACCTTTAAAAAGGTACTTGCATCCTTCCATGGATAAATCAAGTCTTATATCCTTGATAGATTATCTTATTCAATCATTCCCACCTCGATAGTTTATACCAATTTTACGATAGCATCCTTATTCAAACTGAGGTCAACCCATATGGCCTTCAAAAGATAACAATGGTTACCCGCTTTTCTTGCCTAATTTGGTAATGATAACAAGGATGTTCTGGAAGATATTGGTCATGTTCAACGTGAACTTCTTCTTAATAATTCCTTATTTACTTTTTTTGTTTATCCCAACAGTCATCTCAATGTTGGGATATCTCTCATACCTGGCGTCTCCCTTTCTGGGTATCATGCCACCGGTCTTACACTTCACCTTCTTGAAGGTCTTTTCCTTCATCCAATTTTCCTAATTTCTTACTTCCTTGTCTCCTCAGTCTATCCGCGTCTCATTATTTATCCTTCGAACTATCTCAAGGTTTCCTCGAATCCTCCCAACTTACAGGGGATAAAATATATGTATCTCTTCTGCCTTCAACCATCAATTTTTTTTTAACTCATGGTGAATCACCCTCATCCTGACGATTACATACTCTTCTATTTCTATTTCTACGAGTCTTTAAGGTTTCCTCATACCCAACTCCCTTATCATTCCTCAAACTCTATTACCGTTATATTCCTTTCCACTTCAATTTCTTTTTATTTTCCTTTCTCTTATCATTATTTTATGAACCAACACAACATAAGCATTGATTTCAAACATCCCGTCATTCTGGATTCATGTCTTCAGAACGAATCTTGACAACTTTTATATCTTAGATTCATAATTCATCATACTCGTCTGCCTTTGTTCTGGCTCTAAAGCTTTTACATTATCTCCTTATCTTTGGGAATTACTTTCTCGAAAACAATTGACTGAACTTAAATCAGTTTATTATAATCTCTTGCTCCGTGCCTTCCTTGGTCTTTCACCAGCGGGTGGTCTCTCTCTTAGGAGGGTAAGTGACAAAAACAGTCTTTTGTGGTTCGTCAATCATTCAGAATCTCAAATGATTCCTCTATTTCCCTTAGCCAGGCTCTTGCCTCGACTAGGTCAACCTGTTCCTTGGAACTCTGAGAGCTTAGAGACTTAAAGGTCCTGAAAGAATTTCCTATCGCATTGTTTCCTCAAGGTGGTGGTTGGGGATAATAGTCTAAGTTCTGTCTAGACAGGTCCATAAATTGTCGTATAGGAGTACCGTCTCGGGTCTCCTTTCCTTACTCGACTTTATGTTTCCTTAGTATAAAATGTTTCAACCTTCTCCCATAATCGGGGTTATCTTATACATTAAAAACCTTGTTTTCCACTCTATTATGTTATGGGTTCTTTCTTTCTTGATGGCAACCTCCCTGACTATCACATTCTGGGTTTGCCCTAAATCCTATTCCTCAAACTATGGCTCTCATCTAAGTTCTCATCCTTAAGCTCTTGAACTTTCGAAACCCAAATTCTATAGGAATACCTCATTATTCCCTTATCATCTTTCTCGGTATTAATCTCATATTTATTTGTTGGCTCTCTGCCTTCATTCATCACCTTTTTCTGGCACAATATGCTCTTTTCCAATAATTCGGTCTCTATTGCAATCTCACACAGCTTTTCGGTACCGGCTCCGGTTACCTTCACTACTATTTCCATTTTCTCAAAATCTCTTATCAACTCTCCCAAAGACATTATCATCTTGAGTCTCTCCTTTTTACTAAGGGCATCAGCCACCACATTGGCTTTCCCCGAATGATAAAGAATCTCCCACTCATAATTCTTGATTAGCTCTAACCGCCTCCTCTGGCGTATGTTGAGCTCTTTCTACGGGAAAATGTACTAGAGTACTTATGGCTTAGGTAAATCTCGCACTCCTCTCCATACAAATATTGCCTCCAATCTTTAGGGCAAAACTATTGCCACGAGCCCAAGCTCATGGGTGGGGATATCGAATTTTAAATTCCCTTAATTGTCTTGACGCAGACGCGATTATCTTGCTGGGCTATATAAGAAGCACCCTAATTCCTTATGCGAAGCGTCACTTACAAATCACAAAATCTCCTTTTTCCATCCGGCAACGCCAACATAGGGGTCGTCACCAACCTTTGCTTCAGTTCTTAAAAGTTGTTCTCGCATTTCTCTGTCTATTCGAACTTCTCAGTCTTATGAGTAAGCCGCGTTAAAGGGGCTACTATCTTTACAAACTTGAACAAACCTCCGGTAGTGACCGACCAATCCTACCTCTGGTAGTCGACCTAACCATGGTCATCAATTCATCAGTATTCCTTTATTCATTCTTGTCAGGATCCTCCATGGGATCCTCCTCAGCAACTATCCCTTCTAGGACAACATCCTCAACCGCTACATCCTCAATATCAACATCATCCGGTCCTGCATTAGGACACTCTATCGGATCGACAATCCGATCTCCAATTAGTAATAAACATCATCGCGCTGTTGCTCCTCAACCTTAGGGTTCGGAGTCCCGCTACCATCTACGATAACGAACTACGCTTCTATCACGATATTTATAAGGGTTCCCATAAGGGTTTTAACTGTCAGTGCTACGTTAGGTAGCCCGACTATGAACTTGGCAAGAGTTCTTATTATCTTAGTGAACTTATTATCTTAACGTCACATCATCTCTGAGGTTTATAACGCTTAGCTCTGATACCACTTCTGTAACACCCCCAAATCCGGGTTCGGGGATCCGGGTTGTCACGAGTTCCATTTTCCTTAATAACACCCAATCTTAATAATAAATCAACTACTCTGTACTGTGACCCCACAATAAACACACACACCACGCGTTATAGTCTCAGAGATGAACATCCAAAAAAATAATCACAAGTCATTTTATTCCACAATTATCTGCCAATACACCTTAAAAGGTTTTCTGAAGAAATTTACATTTTCTTTGCCATTATTACAATTCATAAATATACATAAATCTGGTACATCAAAAGTTGAAAGCCTAGCCTATTGGTAGCTCCTACCTCAGCTACGGCGGCATCAACGCTTCTAGAAAACTGCGGAACGTCTCCTAATAGCTTGCGAATCGGGAGCTTGGTCCTGTTCATCTTTTCTATCTGTTGTTGTGTGATGAAAGAAGAAAGCAAGGGTGAGCAGCAAGCCCACCAAAATAATATGTATAATGATTAATAGTATATGAGCCTTCTCATAGTACTCATGAAAGTCTTGGCCAAAAGAAATGAACCAAGTTTGATATTTTAATGCGATGAAGTCGCAAAATATTTAGTATATATACATATATACTTTTCAAAATCTTGGAAGTCCTCTTCCATGCATAATATACACAAAGTTCCAGTTTATAACTGTATAAAAATATCGTTGCAAGGTGATCTAATATATCTAACCTTGTCTCAACGTTTTTCTGAAAATCTTTGCCATACATAAGATAATCATTTGCTAGATATAAGTTTAAAAGATGAAGTTACAAGATACTCCAATATACTTATATCTTTTTCCAAATACTACTTGAACTACCACCGTTCAAGTTATAATTAATTTCAAAAGTTCATCACACTGATGAGACTACAAGATAAGACTTGAATAGATTCAATCTTTGAAATATTTTGAAGGAAATGAAGTTATGATATACTTCATTAAGTCCTGATATATATATACACCTATATATATACATTTCTTGAAAACCTCTGTCATGTAAAGTATGAACAGAATTACAATATCCAATAAATTTTGGGAAAGGAAAAGAATTTTGGCATAAACCAGGTATCTTGCTGATCAGGCAAGGATACTAATAAGTAACCTTTTCTACTAGTAGATGGATGAATTCCCCACTGGTCATCACCCTGGTCTCAATAGGACCTTATGCTGGACTGCCACTCAGCCACTTATGCATTTGATGGACTCCCACTGAGCCACTTACACTATCATGGACGCCCACTGAGCCCATGTTGCTTATGCCGACTCAATAGATGGACTTACTTCCCGAACGTTGGGTAAGTAATCAATTCATTTACCAAAACTGCAACCTTGTTGCGAATATAAAATACACCACTGAGCCGGATTCCCCAGGTTTTGAGCGAATATTTAAATCCCCTTTGAAAGGAAGATCTTAAATATAAAAATGAGTTTTGGGATCCGCTCTAACTTTTAAAAATCATTTTGAAGACTCGAAAACATTTTTAAGAATGTTTGGAGTAAAGCTGATTTAATGAAGTAAATCAGTCCCCAGTATATTTAGAAAATGTCTGAATATTATTATTTAAATAATATTCCCATAAAGAATAATCTTTATAAAAATAATTGAAGTAGAAGTATTAAAACTTATACTTGAAACGAGTATTAAATAACCAAAGATATACTTATACGAAAGTACTATCTTTATTTGAATAATCGAAAATAAGTTTGATTATTGACACCTTATTCTTTAATAAAATAAAGAATATATTGCAGTAATAAGCGGAGTCATAATACCTCGAATGAATATTATAAATAATATTCATAAAATAAAGGAGTCATACATCCTCAAATGAATATCCAACAATAATATAAAAGAGTCATAAGCCCTCGAATAATATTCGAAATAATATTCAATAAATAATATAAAGTTATCGAATAACCCTTATTCGATTAATAGTTTTGAAAACTATAACCATATATATATATATATGAATATATATATATATACATATATACAAAATCTACTCGGGATCCTCGACTCCCGGTTTTAGAAAATGTTTTCACCTTTTATCCCCTATACTAAGGGTATACGCAACTACTTGCTTATTTCTAGCATAGGTATTATGCAACTATAAGCATTGAAATCAACAGATAGATAACCAGATTACGAAACAGACATGCATATATACCATATCAGCATGCTCCAATATATCGCAAAATTTGCTAATAACAATCATGCACTATCACAAGATAATGCATATACATATATTTACATCACAATAACAGTATATCGGGTAGAAAACTTGCCTGAGCGACTTGGGGTGATAAAAGGCTCGGGACGAGTTTGGTAACTTATAAATAACAAGTAAGTTGGAATTAAACCAAAGTTACTTGTAAATCTATACTTTAACTAACTTAGACTCTAACGCTTATTTTGCGCTTACTGATTCACTTAAGTCACTCGAGTACCCTCGGCTCCACCATTTTTAATAATTTAACCTTTATGAGTTTTAAGGCGATTCCTTCGCGAGTGTCTTACTAACTGCCTAACACACTTACCATAAATGTTTCATACATTAATTAACTCTTTTTGGTCTTTAACCTATGTTTCAAAGTAAGGCGAGGGGAAAAGTTTCGTTCGCGAAACGCCGTTACTTGAAACGGTCGTTTCTCCTAAACCGTGCATCAGAATCGAACGAACTACATATCAAAACGAAGCTCGTAACACGAGCTATCTAGAAATGGCAATGGTAAAAATCTAGCAGGGGGTTCTCGGGTCCTAATGTTATGCACAAAAGCAGTCCAAAGAAAATCGGACGTTACGACGGCTATGTTTACGCGATTTCCCAATTTAAAACCATTCAAAACCAACCCAATTCAACCTCAAATCAAACATACGACCAACATCCATCCTTATCACATCATATCAGCCCCAACCAATTCAATTTTAACATTCATACTTATGCCTAAGCTTGAATTTAACTATACTACATTCTTTTAACCAAAACAACAAGATTTACCATTCCATTTCAATACCATTTCAATCCCAAACTCTAAATCACAAACATTAAGCTACAATATCACCCTACTAATCAAAATCATCTTATAATACATAGGAATCTAGGGTTTGGAGATGATATACCTTCCTTGAAGTGGTGGGAGGAGCTAGGAAGCCTTAAGAAGCTTTGAGAAGTCTTAGGAATGCTTGGATCTTCAAGGAAATCAAGAAAAATTTCAAGTTAAAAACTTGAAAACACTATTCATTGTCTTCTTTATTGATTAAATGAAGAAGATTGAGAAGGAATTGATGGCTTAAACTCATGATATAGCCCTAACTAAGCATAAAGATGATTAGGGAATTATCTTACCAATTTAGGAGGCTTGGATCTTTGATTTTGAATTTCTCTCCCTTTGCAATAGTAAAAAGCCGAGAGCTATGAAGAACAATGCCTTGGTTTCTTTTTGATTTTTGATGAAAATGATTTGCTTGGCTTGGTTGGTTTGATTTTGTGTTTGTTTTAGTTAATTACCTATTTGCCCTTGATTTTGTGTGGTTAAAAAGCCACCACATCTCCTTCCTTCCCATGTCATGCCTATGTCATGTGGTGATGTCATCTTTCCCTCCTTGTCCTCTTCTCATTGGTTGGGTGACATCACTCTCTCTAATCCCTTTGATTAACTTCCTAATTGTTTGCCTAATGACCGCTGATCTGTTATACGGTTCGCTTAACTTTCATTTTCGTTTATCGTTTGAAGGATCATACCCGGGATCTTATTACTTAGGTTCCCTTAACCTTTCTCAATACATTATATTCCTTTTTATGATCCTCTCTTATAATCCTTTAATTTAAATCCTTCGTATCCTGTTACCTTATATTCAATTCTTTCCGTATCTAGTGGATTTCCGAGAAAAATCAAAGTGTTTGAATTTGGATTCTGACGATCTTTATATACACTTATATCCCATATAAAGTACTAATAAAATCTCAGAATATCCATATCAGAACCCCTACATAGTGTGGCATGAAAAGTTTTCTCATTCAGCAAAAACACTATTCATAAGGGTTTAAAATTTCCAAAAATTGGGGTTATTACAACAGGTGTCCAACGGTTACATTTTTTTAAAAAAAAGTATAAGTAAGACAGAGAGAGGATTTTCTAATCTTTTATTCACTTGTACACTTTATCTCTCTATTTCCTTTTACTCTCTTTCTACTCCTGACGTTGGTTTTTCATTTAGACATTTTATCAAACACCTAACATGCACTCTTAAATCTCGATTATTTTCATGGCACCTAAGGATTTAATCATTGATGGAGCTAAATTTGTTCCAAATAACTATGCTGCAATTCTTGATCATGCTGAAGCTCCGTCTGAGTTGCATTTTGTGCAAGATCTTCTTGCACACAGTGAAATCGGGTATGCATTGACCCAACCTTCAACCTTTTCGAGCCAACAAGTTCTGGCATTTTGGAGGACTCGACACTTTGATAATGGTGATCAAAATGGTACTCCTAGTATTGTTTTTGAAGTGGGTGATTCTACATATGGGGTAACTTCTGGTACAATTCGCAAGGCCCTACATTTACCAGAAGGATGTACTTTTTCAACCCCGGAGGAATCAGCTCTTAAAGAGTTCATGGCTAGTTTGGGGTATGAGCAGAGTTTGGCAAAGCTTGGGCAGTTGAAACGGGCTCATATCAGAAAGGAATGGAGCTTCTTCTTTGACTGCATAACTCAAGCTTTTGGGAATAAATGTTCAAACTTTGATGTTATTCCTATAATGAGTCAGCACATCGGGTATGCTATCATTAACCAAACTCATTTTGATTTTGCAACTGCTGTGATAGGTTTTATTGGGGATAGGATGACAGAAGATAGGAATGTTGTCTACTTTGCTAGATTTTGTCAGCTTATTTTTAATCATTGTTGTGCTGATAACCCCCAACCTACCACTGACTTAACTCCATCTTTCAAAATTACAAAACGAGCCTTTAATGATTTGGTAAATGTTGATGTTAAGAAGAAGGTGGTTAGATCCTTACAGATTCCTCGATCAGTATAACAGATCTTAGTAAATGTTGATCCTGATACCTACAGATCTGTTTATCCTGATGTCCAACCAACCACCACATCTCAAACACCACAACAATCATCAGCACATACCACTCATACTACTCAACCTACCCTCAGACAATATCTCAAATCATATCTCTCCCCTTCACAGACAGTTCAACCTTCATCCTCAGCACCTCCTGTGAAGCCTTCATCTTCTAAGGCTAAGAGGACAAAGACAGTTCCCCAAACACCTCAGAAGAGAAGGAGGATTGTTTTGAGAGATGAATCTGACAGTGAGGAACAGGTTTCTACATCAGAACCTGTTGTCAAAGAAGCTGAGAAAGTTCCTTCTCAGAAGGATTCTATAATTGGGGGATCTAGGCTTCTCAAAAGGCTTAGAAGAATGATTGTTGATGAAACTCCCAAGGAATCCATATCTTCAAAAAGATACAAGAAACAGAGGGCAAAAAGGCCAGTTTCAGATGATGAGGAAGCAGCAGCTAAGGAAGGAGATCAGGAATCTCTGATCTCACAAGAACCAGTTTCTGCTAAGGCCCCTGCTTCTCCATTAACTTCAACTAAGGAAGCTTTTACTGAAAAGGCCAACACACCAACTGTGTCTCCTAGGACTGTATCTCCTGTTAATTCAGGCACAAGTGCTAATATTGATATTCAGAACTTGGTTGTGCCTGAAGTACTTTACTTGGAAGCTCCAATAGCAACTAATCCATCAATAACACATGTTACTGATGCTGCTCAACCTCCATAGTTATCTACTACACCTTCTCTGCATCTAGATGCTGATGATTAGAATATAGGTGAGCATCAGGATATGGCTGTTGATCAGAACTTGGAACCAGATCAACAATTAGAGGATGATCCTGAAGCCTCCATTGCTACTCATACTGTTGTTTTATCAGAAGATACTGATTCATCAAGTTCTGATGCTGCAAATGCTGGAGATACTGGTGATGTTGCTCTAACTGCAGATGCTGATGAAGCAGGTCCTTCAGCACATGCCCCTCAATAAACTGTTCTTAAATCTGAACTTGTTAAGAAGTTTGTTACAAGAGAAGCACCAGTGCCTTGGAGTGAAACTCCTGCAGGACAGGAGTGGACTAAGGAATGGAACTCAGTTTCCTGTGTTCCAAATGCAAAGCATCTTGCTGAGCACTTGACTAAAGATGATGAGATGTTAATTACTGATGATTTCAAAACACAGCTTAGAGTCACTGCATTGAGTACTAAACATCTACAAGGTCTTCATTCAATTACTCATGCAGAGTTACATAAGATTCAGGAAGAATTCATTAAGCAAGAACAAGTTTAGAAAATTGACAAGAAAAAATTATTCCAACCTACCTTTGACAGAGTTTCTTATATTGAGAAGACTCAGGAGAAACAACAAGCTCAAATTGATGATATTCTGAAAAATCAAGCTTATCAGCAAACTCAACTTAATGAAATCCAAGCCTCGGTGGAATTGTTTGTCTCTCTTCTATTACCTGCTGATGCCAAAAAGGGGGAAAAAGTAATTAAGTCCAAATACAAAACTGATAAGACACTGAAGGGGAAGGATGATGAAAAGGATGACCAAGGAAACTCTGGAATGGGTAGAGGTCATAGTCAAGGTAGAGGTTTCTCATCAAGAAAAGCTGAAATCACAAGTCACAGGACAAGTTCTGATACTGGAAAAAGAATTAGTTATGCTACTGGTAAAAGGATAAGTTCTGATGAACTTTTAGATCTTGATGAAGAAATGACAAGACAGTTATTTCTTCAGGAAAATCCAGGAATGGACTTGGAGAGTTTAATGGAAGAAGAAGCCAGACTTAAATCAGAAAAAGTCACATCTAAATCTGAAGCTTCTGGTAAAAAGATACTTCCAAAACTTAAAGGCATTATGATAAAAGAAAGGATAAATACTGAAGCAACATTGGCTAAATCACAACCGCAGATAGATCCAAGATCCAAGGGTAAAGAAAAAGTTGGTGAACCTATCAAGGTTTATGTGCCTCCTGAGAATTGATGAGGATGATCTTGCTCTGACTTCAAGAAAAGTTTTTAAGACAACCTCTGACATGGCTCAAGTTGTTCAGAGTCAAGAGATAGTAAGTTCTGATATTTCGAAGAAGCAAGTAACCTCTGACATAGCTCAAGTTAACTTGATATCAGAAGATAAATCAAAGACACTCCTACCAGGATTCACTAAAGCAAAACAGACTCAACCTTTGAAGACTGTTGCAAGTGGTTTTGAAGCAAGAGTAGTTACTGGAAAGGAAGCAAGAGATAAAACTGGATTGGGAAGTGCTGATGAAAGAAGAATACAGAACACTACCAATGATCCAACTTCCTTGAGTGAACCAGGTATTGGAGCAACTCCTGAGAGATTGAATCAACTGGAATCTGTACAAATGGTTTACCATACCTACTTGAAAGAACACATCTTGTTGTACTTCATGACAGATGGTAGGGTTTATCATATAAGGAAAAATGCCATTCAATTGAAGTATTTTGAAGAACTGGAGCATGTACTATTCTTACTTCAAGTGAATGACAGATTAACAGAAAGTGCTGCAAACTATTTGAAGGATCAGATTCAGAGAGAGAAAAGACTTTATTCTGTTAAGTCTGACAGCACATATCTTCCAAAGTACAGAAATCACAAGGGTGATATAGTTGAAATGAAGCCCAACACTGCTAAGATTATAACTACCTTTCTGGGTTACAGGGCTGTGGAATTCAATCTTGAGTCTGATAAGGCATATTTGATTAGACTGGATCAGGATATAAGAAAAGCTAAGATTAATGATCTCAGGGCTGCAATCTTTCAAATTGGTGAAGATACTGCAGAGCTTAAGGATGCTAAAAGGAGGATGATTGATGAACTTAGATATGTTGAGAAATGTTTGTTGAAGAACTATCTCAGAACAACTCCTGACATCAGAGAGATCAGAAGATGAAGCCAAGTCAAGATCTACAACTGCTTAAATTCTGATATTTGTACAGACTGAAGTTGTTATCAGAAATTAAAGATTGGTAAAGCTTTAAGGACTGTAAGTTATAGTTATCTAGTCTAATTCTCATGCATTTGTACTTAATGTTTTTGACATCATCAAATATCTGTTAAACTTGTATATTATGCTAATTTACAAGTTGGGGGAGATTGTTAGATATATTTGATAATGTCATGGCTAATATGATTTATGTTTAGTTTTCAGATCTTACTTAAATAGGATAAATCAGTACTTACTGGAAGTCAGGACTTAAGGATATCAGTACTTATATTATCAGGAGATAATTATCAGAAGATGGATATCAGAACTTAAGTACTGAAGGACGTTCAGATAAGGACAGCAGCTGATTAAAGGAAAGAAGATTGAGATAAACATAAGAAGAGATATGCATGAAGAAGGAATTCTATGAAGAATAGAATACTTGGAAGAAAAGATATCTGATTGATATATTTTAGGAAGCAGAATTATATTCCATATCAATTAGCGATTATCTTGTAACCGTGTAGTATATAAACACAGACATAGGGTTTACACTATAAGTGTTATCATATTCGAGAAGATTATTCATTATAACCCTAGTATCTCTCGTGATATTTGTTCATCACTGAGAGGTAACAGTTCCATACTGTAACAGAGTTTATTGTTTCAATAAAGTTTGTTTTCTGTTACTTGAGTTATTAAAGTTCGATTTAATTGTACTTTACACTGTATTCACCCCCTCTACAGTATGTGTGTGACCTAACAACAATGATTGTTGAATAATAACATCATATAAATGATACTTGTAAGATTTCCCCACTGAAAGAATACTTTTCTTTTTGAATAATGAAAGAAATTTCGAATAACATCCTCAACCAAAGGTTAACCATTGAGGTTTCAAAATGATACTATTTTAAAAGAAGGAATTATATCCAATGATTAAGAAATAAGGAAGTATATTATTCTTCAATCACTTTATGATTTTAAATAGATATTCGTTATACAAACGAAAGAATAGAATATTTCATTAACAAAATATTTCATAAAAATGGATATAAATCCTCGCTCGAGTGGGCGACCTAGTTAGGTCTCAATTAAAACTTCTATAAATTTAATTGGGAGTGGAACTAGAAAAATAATAACTAGTCCATATTAAGTAATATTATCAACCGGCTAAGAAAATGGCCAGCTTAATTGATTTGGCACAGAGCAACTAGTTAGGATGATTAGCTAGGTTGCCATCGTATTAAATAAAATTTCGACTAGTTGATAAGTGGCATTTTATACCACTTAGAACGTCTTATAATGGCTTGAATTGATGTCTTGAAATCAAGTATTTTATGTATTTGATATATTTTTCTAGTGTTTGTGCATTTCAGGGTATTACTTGCATTTGTGGAGAGATTTCATCAAGAATAGGCCTAAATATGTGCTTGGCATTGCAAGTGGGAAGTTAGGAGCAGAACGCAGCAGAAAACAGGATTAAAATAATAAATTTTCCAGTGAGGTGCTGGGCGCCCGCTCAGCCTGGCTGGGCGGCCACTCAGGAAGCTGGGCGCCCGCTCAGGATTGCTGGGCGGCCGCTCAGGAACATAATTTTTAATTCTAATTTTTAGACTCCTGATTCTACTGGACTTCCAAATTCTGAGATAGCTGGGACTTGTGGGGCTTCTATATAAGTAGTTTTCAGAGACGTTTCACGTGTGTTGAATCGTGGTATCAATCGAGGAGCAAGGAGATAAGGAAGAAGACCGTTTTAGCACATCGCAACGAAGAAGAGGAAGCATAGTTTTCTTGTGATTCTTTTATTCGTTGTATCAGTGGATGCTAGTTTTCTTTACTTTGAACCTTATTACTCTTGTGACGTACTCTGATTTAATTAAGTATTTTTATTAGTTATTCTCGTGTGTTATTATCATGTTTTCATATGAACCCATGGTGACAATGAGTTCAATCATGGGTTAATCGTGATCATGGGGTCGTAACGGATTTACTATGGAATTCTTTAGTTAGTTGTTTAATACCTTAGTGTGTAATGATTGTATGATATCTAGTATTGGTTATGCTTATTCGTCTTATGTGTGTTGCGAACATATAAGATAGGGTGTTAATCTCTTGTGAAGCGATGGTGGATCTTGAGATTTAGAACTTGTCATGCTAGCATAGGTTCATGTATGGGTATGCATGATTAGTGGCTAACTCTAACCGTTTTACTTGCCCTGTGTAATCATAAGGAATAACTTGTTCTTAAATCGTTATGTTGTCAAATTCTGTAGATATATAGGGTCTCAACATAATTGATGACTATTCAACTTCTATCTTAATTGTGGATGTTTGGTAGAATGGTATTAGTACAATGAAAGTTGGCTTTTATCAGTTTCGTGTTGTTCGATTAATATCATCACCGTTACATGCGAAGGATAATAACAATAACTATTGAAGGAAGTAGTAATGAAGTTATGATCTCATGTGTGTTTAATATTGTTAATTCAAGTGTCAATTAAGTGTTTAATTCTAGTAGTTAATTATAGTTAATAATTAGTTAATCAAATCTAAGTGTTATTGTCTTGACATTGAGAAGTAATCATACATTGGTGAGTAAGTGTTAATTGAACATAATTAGTCTGAGACTCTGTGGGAACGAACTAGAAAGTATTCTATATTACTTGTGAACGCGTATACTTGCGTGTATTATTAGCACGTGTTTTCCGCCCTAACAAGTTTTTGGCGCCGCTGCCGGGGACTCGGCGTATTTGTTTAGTTTATGCATTTACCATCAGTGGTCATTAGGACTCATTGATTAAGAAGTGTTACTTATCGTTTTCGGTTGTGTTTCAGGTACTTTAGCGAGCGTTTATGCAAACACGTTCTCGTACTCGCAAGAGGACTTTAGATACGGCTGAGGCGACAGACTCAGTTCTTGATATTCTGGAGAAGATAGATTTTGAAGATTCGGATAAAGAGAGTAAGCAGAAAGAACCAGTAATCATGGGTGATTGTATAGTTCCGGCAGATCCAGCTCTTATGGACTTTTCTCGGCCTAAAATTGATGACATTCAGTCAAGCAACCTTCATCCGGCAATTCAGGCTAACACTTTTAAAAATTAAGCCGGGCACTATTTAGATGGTGCAGAATTCTGTTTCTTTCGGAGGTGCTGCAACTGAAGATCCCAACATGCACATTAGGAATTTTGTCGAGATCTGTAGTACTTTCAAATATAATGGTGTGACTGATGAGGCTATCAAGCTGAGGCTTTTCCCATTCTCTCTGAGGGATAAAGCTAAGGACTGGTTACATTCTGAACCAGCTGGGTCCATCACTACTTGGAAAGATCTTGCATAAAAGTTTTTGGTAAAGTTCTATCCAATGGAAAAGACTGCAGCTATGAGGAGTGCTCTTACTCAGTTCGCGCAGCAACCAACAGAATCTATTTGCGAAGCTTGGGAGTGCTACAAGGAGATGTTGAGAAAGTGTCCACATCATGGTATGCCTGACTGGATGGTGATCACTGGTTTTTATAATGGTTTGGGGGCCCAATCTCGGCCCATGCTCGATGCAGCAGCTGGAGGCGCCTTGTGGGCCAAAAGCTATACTGAGGCTTATAATCTTATTAAAACTATGGCTACAAATGAGCATCAAAACCCAACTCAAAGGATGATTCCTGGGAAGGTAGCAGGTATTCTGGAAGTTGATGCAGCTACAGCTATTGCAGCGCAGCTCCAAGCGCTGTCTTTGAAGGTCAATTCTTTAGCCACCTATGGAGTCAATCAGATAGCTATGGTCTGTGAGCTTTGTGCAGGTTCTCATGCTACGGATCAGTGTTCTCTTGTTAATGAATCTGTTCAGTATGTGAACAATTATCAGCAGCCGCAGCAGCCTGTGCCAGCTACCTATCATCCTAACAACAGAAATCATCCCAATTTCAGCTGGAGCAATAATCAGAATGTTATTCAGCAACCATATCAGCAAGGCGTAAGTAAACAGTTTAATCCACCTGGATTCCAGCAACCACAATATTATGCTCAAAGGCAATCATATCCTGAACAAGGAGGTGATGATCCACCTTCTAGTGCTGATTTCGAGGAACTAAAGTTGTGCAAAAGTCAGGTTGTTTCTATCAAGACCTTGGAAAATCAAATCTGTCAAATAGCCAATGCAGTGCTCAATCGTCAACCTGGCATACTTCCCAGTGATACTTAAGTGACAGGCACGAAGGAAGCTAAAGAGCAAGTCAAGGCTATTACCTTAAGGTCTGGAAAAGTTGATGATGCTGAAAAAGCAAAAGACGGAGAAGCTGAAGTTGGTGATGAAGAAGAGAAGCAAAAGGAGAAAGTGACGGAACCAAGGAAGACTACTGTTAAACACACTCTACCTGAGGGTAATACAGGGGAGAAATAAATCTATCCTCCACCACCTTTCCCTAAGAGATTGTAACAACAAAAACTGGATAAGCAGTTCGGTAAGTTTCTAGAGGTGTTCAAGAAACTTCACATCAACATACCTTTCGCTGAGGCTCTGGAGCAAATGCCTAGTTATGTGAAATTCATGAAGAGTATTCTTTCAAGGAAGGTGAAACTGGATGACCTTGAGACCGTTGCTCTAACGGAAGAGTGCAGTGCTATGCTGCAACAAAAATTCCCTCCAAAGCTTAAAGATCCAGGTAGCTTCACCATTCCTTGCACCATTGGCAAGTTGTCTTTTGACAAGTGCCTGTGCGATTTGGGAGTAAGCATCAATCTGATGTCGTTGTCTATCTTCAAAAAGTTGAATTTGCCTGATCCAAAGCCCACCTACATGTCTCTACAATTGGCTGATCGTTCTATTACATATCCACGAGGCATAGTGGAGGACGTGTTAGTAAAGGTGGATAAGCTCTTCTTCCCTGCAGACTTTGTCATTTTGGATTTTGAGGAAGATAAGAAGATCCCCATAATCTTGGGAAGACCTTTCTTGGCTACAGGTCGTACATTGATAGATGTGTAGAAAGGTGAACTTACTATGAGGGTGCAGGATCAGGATATGACATTCAATGTATTCAAAGCGATAAAATTCCCTACAGAAGATGAGGAGTGCTTAAAGGTGGATTTGATTGATTCTGCGGTAACTTTAGAACTTGATCATATGCTAATGTCTGATGCATTAGAGAAAGCCTTAGTGGAGGAGGTTGATAGTGATGATGAGGATGGCAATGAGCAACTACAATATCTAAATGCTTCTCCTTGGAGGCGAAAGCTAGACATGCCATTTGAATCTCTTGGTACTTCTGATCTCAAGAATGCTGAAGGAAAGCTCAAACCATCTATTGAGGAAGCACCTACTTTGGAGCTTAAACCATTGCCTGAACACTTGAGGTATGCCTTTTTAGGTGATGCATCTACTTTACCTATTATTATTACATCTGAACTTTCAGGTAGTGAGGAGGACAAGCTCTTGAGGATCTTTAGAGAATTCAAATCGGCTATCGGATGGACTATAGCAGATATCAAAGGGATCAGCCCTTCGTACTACATGCATAAAATTCTGCTAGAGGAAGGTAGTAAGCCAACTGTTGAGCAATAGTGTCGACTTAATCCTATCATGAAAGAAGTGGTGAAGAAAGAAATCCTGAAGTGGCTAGATGCAGGAATCATATATCCTATTTCTGACAGTTCTTGGGTGAGCCCCATGCAATGTGTACCGAAGAAAGGAGGTATAACTGTGGTAGCAAATGAGAAGAACGAGCTCATCCCCACTCGAACAGTCACAGGATGGAGGGTATGCATGGATTACAGAAAGTTGAACAAGGCCACGAGAAAGGATCACTTCCCTCTTCCATTTATTGATCAGATGCTTGACAGGTTGGTCGGACATGAGTATTATTATCTTCTGGATGGCTATTCGGGGTATAATCAGATTTGCATTGCACCAGAGGATCAATAAAAAACTACCTTCACTTGTCCATTTGGCACGTTTGCTTTTCGCAGAGTTTCGTTTGGCTTATGTGGCGCATCTGCCACTTTTCAGAGATGTATGATGGCTATATTCTCTGATATGATTGGAAATAATGTCAAAGTGTTCATGGACGACTTCTCCGTCTTTGGACATTCATATGATGAATGTTTGAATAATCTTCGTGCGGTGCTCAAAAGGTGTGTGGAAACTAATTTGGTGCTAAATTGGGAAAAATGTCACTTTATGGTGTGTGAAGGCATTATTCTTGGGCATAAAGTCTCTAGCAAGGGTCTTGAGGTGGATAAAGCCAAGGTGAGAGTCATTTAAAATCTTCCACCTCCTATTTCTGTGAAAGGAATCTGTAGTTTTCTTGGTCATGCGGGTTTTTATCGGCGTTTCATCAAGGACTTCTCATAGATATCTAAGCTGTTGTGCAACTTGCTCGAGAAGGATGTGCCTTTCAAATTTGATGATGAATGCTTGGCGGCATTCGAAACTCTCAAGAAGAGTTTGATAACTGCACCAGTTATTACGGCACCTGATTGGACAGAGCCTTTTGAGATGATGTGTGATGCAAGTGATTATGCGGTGGGAGCAGTTCTTGGGCAGCGCAAGAATAATCTTTTTCATGTGGTCTATTATGCTAGTAAGACTCTAAATGGGGCTCAAATGAACTACACCACGACTGAGAAGGAGCTCTTAGCTATAGTCTTTGGTTTCGAAAAATTTCGATCTTATCTGCTTGTGACAAAGGTGACAGTATTTACTGATCATGCTGCCATTCGCTATTTGGTTCCAAGAAGGATTTGAAGCCTAGACTTATTCGTTGGGTGCTCCTGTTACAGGAATTTGAGTTAGAGATCAAGGATCGAAAAGGTACTGAGAATCAAGTAGTTGACCATCTCTCTAGATTGGAGAATCCTAATTCTACTTCACATGATTAGACATTGATCAACGAATCTTTTCCAGATGAGCAGTTGTTCGCAGTTCAGGAGGAAGAGCCATGGTTTGCAGATATTGTGAACTATATTATCAGCAATATAATGCCTCCTAATATGAATACAGCTCAAAAGAAGAAGTTTCTGCATGAGGTGAAGTGGTACATGTGGGATGAACGATATTTGTTTAGACAAGGAGCTGACCAGATCATCAGGAGATGTATTCCATTCTGTGATACAGAGGGGATATTACGAGACTATCATTCCACAGTTTATTGTGGACATTATGGTGGTTAAAAGACAGCAGCTCGTATTTTGCAAGCAGGTTTTTTCTGGCCTACTTTGTTTAAGGATGCACATCAGTTCGTTTTAAGGTGTGATCGTTGACAAAGACTGGGGAATCTTACGAGGAAGGATGAGATGCCGTTAAATGTAATGCTTGAAGTCGAGGTCTTTGATGTTTGGGGAATCGATTTTATGGGACCATTTATCTCATCCTGTAATAATCAGTACATCTTGCTGGCAGTCAATTATGTCTCAAAATGGGTAGAAGTCAAGGCTCTACCGAAGAATGATGCAAAGGTAGTGTTGAATTTTCTTCATAACCAGATTTTCATAAGGTTTGGAACGCCACGAGTAATCATAAGTGATGAGGGGTCGCATTTCTGCAACCATAAGTTCACTTCTATGATGCAGCGCTACAATGTGAATCATCGTGTTACTACTGCCTATCATCCGCAAATGAATGGTTAAGCGGAAGTGTCTAATAGAGAGATCAAGCGCATTCTAGAGAAAGTTGTTTGTCCGTCAAGAAAGGATTGGTCTTTAAAGCTCGATGAAGTTGTTTAGGCTTATAGAACAGCATACAAGACTCCACTTGGGATGTCCCCGTTTCAACTTGTTTACGGTATGAGATGTGGTTTACCTGCAGAGCTTGAGCATAAGGCTTATTGGGCACTGAAGAAGTTGAACCTTGATCTAGATGCAGTTGGGAAGAAGCGAATGCTTCAGTTAAATGAACTTGATGAATTTTGACTCCAAACGTACGAGAACAACAAAATGTACAAGGAAAAAGTGAAAAGGGCACGACAGGAAGCTATATCCTAAGTCATTTGTGTCGGGCATCAAGTTCTTTTATTTAACTCTCGTCTCCGACTTTTTTCTGGAAAGTTGAAATCAAGGTGGTCTGGACCTTTTATTGTCAAAACTGTGTTTCCACATGGAGCGGTGGAGAATTTTGAGAATGATCCGGGCCAAGCATTCAAGGTTAATGGTCAGCGTTTGAAGCATTACTATGGGGACACGGTAAACCGGGAAGTGGTTAGTGTCGTTTTATTGTCAACTTGAGCAAGGTATTCTACGTCAAGCTAATGACGTAAAAGAAGCGCTTCTTGGGAGGTAACCCAAGATTTGTTACTATAGGAACCCTTAGAAGTTAGTAACCTATCCAAAACCACAAAAAAATCAGAAAAAACGGGGCAGGAAAAATATTTTTCCAGAGACCACCTGGGCGCCCGCTCAGCCTTGCTGGGCGACCGCTCAGGATGCGGATGTTGGGCGCCCGCTCAGCTCAACTGGGCGGCCGCTCAGGACCCGTCTACCAGAAAAAAAATTTGCCTTATAAAAATTACAAAAAATCAGAAAAACACAAAACTAAATACAACCCACAATCCCACGAATTCTTTTCCTATAACCCACGTTTTATCTCCTCAAAAACCCCACGTCTAATCAATTTCTAACCCTAATCCCTACCCTATATATACATACAACTCCTCCATATACTCTCCCTTATACTTTCAACCTTAAAACTCTCTCCCATATTCAAAAACACAACTCTTAAACACTTTTTCTCAGTTTCAATGGCACCCAAGAGATCCCGGACTATCGATAGCAGCAGCACTGTGCCTACTGCTGATTCTTCGAGGGGTACTGCTGCGAGACCTCGTTTGTTTGATAGGGCTGCTGAGGAGGAGTATACTAGGCTTCTAGCTAAGCCAATTTTGAAGAAGAGGGGATTCTTACCATCGGGGAGGGATGGCGAGTTGTTGCCGATGATTGCTGAAAAGGGGTGGATTTCTTTTTGTGAGTCGCCGGAGGCGGTTTCGATGAACGTGGTTCGCGAGTTTTATGCGAACGCAAAGGCTGAAAAGAATGGGTTTACTGTTGTTCGTGGGCTTACGGTGGATTATCATCCTGAGGCGATTCGCCGTGTGATTGGGCAGCGACAGAGGAAGCCCACGGAGGAGAATTGGAATGAGAACCCTCCGAGGAGTTTGATTTGGATTTGATTTGTGCTACTCTCTATCAACCGGGCACGGTTTGGAAGTTCAAGACGGGAACTAACGAGTATCGTTCTTTTCCGGCGATTGCGATGAATAGGTATGCCCGTGCATGGAATGCCTTTATTTGTGCTAATATTCTGCATACTTCACATGCACATGAGGTTATAATTGAGTGAGCAAGGTTGTTATGGGGTATTTTGAATGAGGAGTATTATATGGACCTTGGTGAGTTCATCTACCAAGGAATTCTGAAGTTTTTAAGGGGAGCGAAGCACATGAACATCCCTTATGCATCTACTGTCATGAAGCTATACCGAGCAGTGGGAGTTCATTGGCCTTCTCACGAGCAGTTGCAAGTGCTGGCCGCTCCTATTGATTCAGCGACTCTGAATTCGATGCAGGAGTGGATGGGTGGAGAGCCCGAGGAGCATGGGTTGGGTTATCGTCTTCCAGGAGGACGTCCAGCAGCTGGTGCTACCATGGCTAGGTCGGTTCGTGATGAGGCAGGCTCTTCTAGAGCCCGGGAGGGTGTTGGGATGGTTGATGCCCAGTATAGGAGGCTATCGAGGAGGATGGATGCTATGTATGAGACGCAGAGTAGGTTTGCTCAGGAGCTCACCCTTGCACTTGGGACTACTTTCAGAGGCCTTGGAGCTGACATCCAGTGGCCCGTTTTTGGTGAGGACTCTGCTTATCCGCCTCCTGATACTCCACCCTCTGAGGGTGATGGTGATGATTTCTCCGAATAGGTATACCCTGTGTTCCTTTCTACTACCTTCACTGGCGATAGTGAAGATTTTAAGTTTGGGGTGGTAGTTAAGGAATATTTTGTGTGTGTGTCATGTAGTTGCATATTCATGATAGTTTAGTTCATATAATTGTATATTTTTGCCATATAGTTTTATATATATATAGCTTTATTTATCATGTCATTTAGCTCATGCATTTACCATGATCCCTTTTTTGTTGCTTTACCAATTGATTTGTGATATTGATGCGAGTGTAGTGATAGCGTTAGAGTGATGTTGAGTCTTGTAGGTTGACATGCATGCTAGAAATACTTGTAATTTTACTAAGTCTTAGAGTATGCTGAAGGGCTAGATTGTTGTCATGGTTTGATGGTTTTCGAGGTTAATCTATTGTTTATGCTTAGAATTTATAATAGGTTCTTAATGATAAAAGGCATGAAAAGAGAAAAAAAATTGGAGTAAAAATTGGAATTCATTGCTAATTGTGATTAAGCGTCAAATGGCTAGTAGCCGACTCATATTTTTATGCGAGTAGTCTAGGGTTGAGCAAGATGGAGCGAAACGCACTTGCTCAGAAATTTGAAAAAAAAGAATAGAAAAAAGAAAAAAAAAAGAGAAAAAAAAGAAGAAGTAAAGTATGTGTTAATGCATAATTGATCACGAGTGGGCTCTTTGGAATTCGAGTTATTAAGTTCTTAGGGGACTTTGTGCCTAGCGACCTAAGGCTTTTATAGTCTGGGATCCGCTAACCTAACGCTCGCTAAATGGATGCCATTGCATAAGTCTTTTGTGGACATCACTCATTGCACGGTCAAATAAGCATTTATTGTTGTGTTGAATAAAAGCATGATTTTGTACTAAGCTCCAGTAATCTTGAAGTGTTTAAGTCATTTTGTGCCTAGAATTTATTCTTCGTATAATCATGTGATTGCCTTAAGGATAGTCGAGTTATGATAATTGATCTAGTTTCGAAGCATATATGTCAAGCATCCACACACACCACGTTTCTGGTTGTATGTTAGGTTGCATGATTTGATTGATCTTTAGTCACCTAATTGCATTTGTTGAGATGTCGTGAATTGGTTGGTTTAGTCATTGTGATGGGGATCGCTGCATTTCATATAGATTGCATTCATGCATGTTTTTGTTTTGTTTTTGAGTCTGTGACGCTTGAGGACAAGCATTGATTTAAGTTTGGGGGTGTGATAAGTGGCATTTTATACCACTTAGAACGTCTTATAATGGCTTGAATTGATGTCTTGAAATCAAGTAATTTATGTATTTGATGCGTTTTTCTAGTGTTTGTGCATTTCATGGTATTACTTGTATTTGTGGAGAGATTTCATCAGGAATAGGCCTAAATATGTGCTTGGCATTGCAAGTCGGAAGTTAGGAGCAGAACGCAGCAGAAAACAGGATTAAAATAATAAATTTTCCACTGAGGTGTTGGGCGCCCGCTCATCCTGGCTGGGCGGCCGCTTAGGAATGCTGGGCGGCCGCTCAGGGACGTAATTTTTAATTCTAATTTTTAGACTCCTGATTCTGCTGGACTTCCAACTTCTGAGATAGTTGGGACTTGTGGGGCTTCTATATAAGTAGTTTTCAGAGACATTTCACGTGTGTTGAATCATGGTATCAATCGAGGAGCAAGGAGATAAGGAAGAAGACCGTTTTAGCACATCGCAATGAAGAAGAGGAAGCATAGTTTTCTTGTGATTCTTTTATTCGTTGTATCAGTGGATGCTAGTTTTCTTTACTTTGAACCTTATTACTCTTGTTACGTACTCTGATTTAATTAAGTATTTTTATTAGTTATTCTCGTATGTTATTATCATGTTTTCATATGAACCCATGGTGATGATGAGTTCAATCATGGGCTAATCGTGATCATGGGGTCGTAACGGATTTACTATGCAATTATTTAGTTAGTTGTTTAATACCTTAGTGTGTGATGATTGTATGATATCTAGTATTGGTTGTGCTTATTCGTCTTATGTGCATCGCGAACATATAAGATAGGGTGTTAATCTCTTGTGAAGCGATGGTGGATCTTGAGATTTAGAACTTGCCATGCTAGCATAGGTTCATGTATGTGTATGCATGATTAGTGGGTAACTCTAACCGTTTTACTTGCCCTGTGTAATCATAAGGAATAACTTGTGCTTAAATCGTTATGTTGTGAAATTCTGTAGACATATAGGGTCTCAACATAATTGATGACTATTCAACTTCTATCTTAATTGTGGATGTTTGGTAGAATGGTATTAGTACAATGAAAGTTGGCTTTTATCAGTTTCGTGTTGTTCGATTAATATCATCACCGTTACATGTTAAGGATAATAACAATAACTATTGAAGGAAGTAGTAATGAAGTTATGATCTCATGTGTGTTTAATATTGTTAATTCAAGTGTCAATTAAGTGTTTAATTCTAGTAGTTAATTATAGTTAATAATTAGTTAATCAAATCTAAGTGTTATTGTCTTGACATTGAGAAGTAATCATACATTGGTGAGTAAGTGTTAATTGAACATAATTAGTCTGATTCTCTGTGGGAATGAACTAGAAAGTATTCTATATTACCTGTGAACGCGTATACTTGCGTGTATTATTAGCGCGTGTTTTCCGCCCTAACACTAGTTAGAACAATTATCTAGTCATTCATGAGAACATACGCAACTAAACATATTTCAGTTTATTCGTAAAAATCTCAACATTGTAACCATTTAAGAAATTTGTGGCTACCTGGATGATGATTTTAAAATAAAGAGTTTTCAAAATTGGACCGAGAACGATAATTATAACTTTGAATCGAGTGGTCTTGGCATCGGAAGAATCGATAGCCCTCATCAAATATTTCTTGCCAATAAAATGATACACTTAGATGTGCCCTCGTTCACATACTTTATCAGATTCTCAAATAGATTTAAACTCGGAATACCGATATCAAATTGATACCTTTTCTATGATTTTAAAGTTCAATATACAATCACATCCCGAATAGAAGAAAAGAATTCTCGAGGAATCTATGGATATTAGATCATCCGTATTTTTAACAATTTGTTAAATATTTACAATCTTGACTGAGAAGAGTAAGTATGAAAGAAGAATCAAATGAAGATATTCATTATGAATATTCGTAGATGAATTGAGGAAATTTTATTAAAAATTCCTTGGATAATTGAAATAAAGTATAAATAGCTTTGAGCCGAACAAGAAGATCATAATCTATGAATGAAATTTCATGGATTAACTAAAAAATTGAACAAGTCCTGACGCGGAGAAAGAATATTCAAGTTTTTGGTCACATCAGAAGTTCAAATTAGGGAACTAAAAGGATTACTTGATATGACTTATCAAGGCAATGCGAATGATAAACAGTTTGGAGGGAGTAGCATGACGGTGAGTAGATGCCAAAATAATTCACTGATTATCCTAACCCTCGTTATTATCCGTCCGAGGATGATCTCATCTCTTCATTTTCGTAATTCCATGTTTCAACTAATGTCTCCCTCAACATCATTTTAAAGTCACTTACTAACTTGACTTTTGTAAGTATATCTGTCATTCCGGTATTTTACCTCGAAGACCTTTCTCAGAATTATTTCGAAAGCATCTGTTAAGCCGATAAGGGCCTGCTACACACATCTGTTACTAACTAAAAATAGCCCGTTCCTTCTAGGAACAGATCAAAGAGATCTCTCAGGGATCTCAATACAGTCCATAAGTTCGGTGACATTTGTGTGTAAGTGAACATACGTTACCAAATACATAGAGGTCTACGAGTATATATATGTAGTCTCTGACATTATCTCTACCGAAAACTTCTGCTTTAGACTCATTGGTCTCCCCTTAGTCCTTGTAGTAGGTTCTAATATCGAACTGTCGCTCATTGTAATCATACACCATTTAATTGTAGACATGCCATCAATTTTCGACGCTCTTGATTTTTTTGAGCTAAACCATCATAACCTTACATCTTAAGCATACTAATAATAACATGTAGTGTAATCGTCTTACAATAACATTCTTATATTACATTCAAATCTTCTTTAATAGAAATAAAATCCTTAATGGTATATTGGACACTATCTCTGCTAAATTTGTTATTAATACGATATTAAAATCCTCAATGGTAAAATGATCCTTTAACTAGTTTGGGTAAATAACCTCAATTGTATATTAATAATTAGACTTCATGGTCCTCACATGTGATGCCCCCTTACGGAAAACCTATAAAGAACTACGAGTAACAAGGCTCGTGTTACCCGAATGAACATAGGGTGTTGGTAACACCGTCTTTACCCCAAATGCCCTGGAGGCTCATCTCCGAGTTCTACATCCACATCCTTTCCAAATCATATATGATTCTAATTTTTCTTCTCATTATTATGATAATCTCCAATGGTTCTCTTAGTCATACTTTAATACCTCAAATATACACTTATCGTAACTAACACATTGGGGCTACATCCGGCAGTCCAATGATGAACTCTATATGAGCTCTTATGCAATCTCGCATCTAGATAGACTTCTAACACTCACGTCTCTGAGTACTATAACTTAATGCTCTGATACCATTTCTGTAACGCCCCCAAATCTGGGGTCAGGAATCTGGGTCGTCACGCAATCCTTCAATCAGGTGTAACCTGTATTAACTCAATAATCCAATTACTCTATATCACAGACCCCCAATCACACACACACACATAAGTTATAGCCTTAGAAACGATGTACACAATGTAATATTCTTTTATTACAACTCAAATATACTTTACAGGATCTAAAACAATTATTGGTAACCTCTACATTAAGTTATAGTAATTATTACTAACATCTTATACCTATTTGAGTACTCTGGTCCATCTGAGACAAAGCTATAAGGGATTCTCCCCACGATTTCAAGTGGCTAAGTCCCACGCCGGCATACTGGTAATCTGTTGTGTTGTGACATTTAAAAGAAAGCAAGAGTGAGCAATAATGCTCAGCCATAATAATCAACAGTATGAAAAGACAGTGAAAGAAATTATATTAATCCTTATAAGAGACTTATCGAAGTCTCTTATTACTCTAGTTTGTTATTAAACACTGGATGCTTTGTTATAGTTGTAACAAAATAGATCCAAAAATCTTGTAACTCTCTCAATAAAGAAGTTGAGTTCTTTATCAACAAAGAACCCAGAAATTTGTAGCAAGACATACTTGATTTTAATATAAAATTAAGTGAGTTTGGAAAGATAGGGTGTTCATGTGCATGTTTTATTATTCCTGTTAAAATATATTCATCTCTACAAGTTAGACTACTTTGTTCACCACTTCCATAATAGTTCGAAAAGCTTGAAAAAATTCTAAAACACATTCACCCCCCTGTGTTGTATTCATTACCTAACACAATTAAACCTCAAATAATTATATTTTAAAAAAATATTTGAAATAATATTTCTCAACTAATTTATGTTTAAGTAATTAAATTAATCTTCAATATATAAAAAAAAATTGGCTTTAAAATAGAATAACCGTTGGAGAAAACTTTTCCCTTTTTAAATGAAAATATGAAATAATATTCATTGCTCGGGTAATTAAATAGAGTTGAAAGAATACGATATTTAGAAATCGTTTTAAATAAATTCGAGGTAATTTGATATTTCGCAAGGGACATCGAATCCCTTGGAATAAATAAGTACTGAATTTTAATCGTCCAAAACATCTCCGTAATTCTTCCGGGTTCTTAAATAAATTATACCGACCGTCTCTCGGTCTATGATATATAATATCACGCTACTTGCTAGCATAAATATTCTCAAATATAAATACCTTCGGAATACTTCCGATTTTTTATAAACTTACACTGATCGACTCTCGGTCTAAATATATTATTTCAAATCTTGTGTTTTACTATATCAATAATATTAACAATTACTCGAAACAACGTATCTTGTTCGGTAAAATAGCTTAAGAAGTGTCATGCATATATTTCAGTAATTCAAAAATAAACAAAACACAACAGTTTTGAAAGTTTAGGGTTTGTAAACTTGCCTTGGTGCTAGGGAGTGCACGACCTCGATTTCTCGGATGACAACCTATAACAAAGGTCACGTTCTAGGTTAGCACCCGACCAACGTCCCGGTTTAACTATTAACTTTCATAAACACGTAAATGCAATTAATTTCCTTTTTATCCATACTTGGCACTTAAACAATATCTTTACGACCTTAGACCAATTTTTTACAATTTGCTTTGGTGTAAGTGTTTTACTAAAATGGTCATATATCCTAAACCGTAAATCGACTTGACGCATTCTTTATATGCAAGTAAACTACAAATCAAGGGCTAGCTTGAAATGTCCAGTGTGTTTTACTTTACACAGCTTATATGGCCTAAAACTCCTATCTAATCAGTTCATGTGCAAACAAAGTCTCAAATCCACAATAACATCAAATCCTTGAGGTTTTCATCCGTCAATCTCATACCAAAACTCAAACTCACCAATATTCATCCATTAACATGTATTTCAGTTCATATTAATCAACATTCAAAAGTCACATCTTCAAAATAATTATTACTCATCAAGATTCCATCTTGCGTGTACTAAACTTTCAAGAACTCAACATAACAACACTCATATCACGATCAATCACAAAATCCATCCAAAAAATATTTAAAAGTAAGAGTTTATACCTTCTTGAGTACAAGGGATGCTAGAACTATGTTTTCTGGCTTGTATGGCTTGGATGATGCTTATAGTGGGTAGATCCTTCAAAACCTAAACCAAGAAAACAAAGTTAATTTTCGGATTTACTATTCATCACCAATTTTGAGTAAGGATTTGACTATGCTACACTAATCCAATGGCCATAAAATTTTTAACGTACCTTACAAATGATAGGAGGAAGCTCTATTTAAAATTTGGTGAATTTTGAATTCCTAGAACTCGAGATATGAAATTTTCTTTCTTGGTGGTTTGTTGGGCAGTTTCAATACATCCCTGCAAAGATCTGGAAAAATGAGGGCTTTACACTGCTTAAATGGAAAAGTTGTGTGCGATAAGAAGTGTAGATCGTCTCAAGACCTTTCTAACGAGCTATTGAATACAATTGTTGAGTGAGAAATGAAGGAGATACAGCCTTTCTAAGTTGATGTTCTCAGTTTGGCCATGTTGAAGAAAAAGAAAGAGAACTTAGCTTGCTTGTTTGGGTGATCAAGTGTATTTAAATTATTTTGTGTACTTAGATATTTATATATCTTGTAGTACTCAAGAAGCATGACAATTTATCAAAGCCTATACCTTAGCCAAGTACTACTTTTACTATTATTGCTACTATTCATCATACTAGGTTACTATTCTCCTAGCTAGGTCACTATTCTCTTTAGCTAGGTTACTATGCCCCTTGGTTGATCATTATTTGATTGTCAATCCTTGGTAACATTCTTACTAATTAGTTTGCATGGCTTGAAACGTTTTATGTATTTGCTTACGTATTCGCTTAGTCGCTTATTCGTTTTCGTAATAAATTTTCGTAAGCGATTCGTGTGGTAAATCCTTTCTTATATATCTTTTATGCTTTGAAACTGTGTACTTGAATTTTAATTTGTAGAATTTTAAATTCTTAATCGTAATGTGATTCTCGTATTCCTCGATAGTCCGTAAAATAAGGTCATTTAAGAACGAATGACTTTTACATACACTTATTTGGTACGTATAATCACAATATCAACTTGGAAACTAAATTTTCCATGCATAACATAGTGTGGGCTAAAAAAATTTACCCGCTCATCAGCATTACTATTCATCGAATGTTTTATAAAGTCATAAAAAATTGGGTTATTAAAGTCATTGCGAGCAGATACATACATAATGCTCCTATACTGACAATGTGAGAATTTAAATTAGATATTTATTTACATATGATCATTTTTATAATCTGCTATGTAATAAGTTATTAAATATCTTGATGGATACACAAGTTAAATGAGGATTTATTAAATAATTATTGGCTAAAACGTTACCAATCAACAAATTTAAAAGATTATCCAACATAGAATCTCATAAACTCAAGTGATATTGTAAAATATATTTTGAATAGGAGCAAATGCATGATGCACTCTTTTTTCCGTAATCATGATTCTTTTTATTAGGTTTTACCCAGTAAATTAAATTTATTAGAAAAGAGCACCATGTTTGCTTAATGGAATAACATTCTTCTTACTTCACTTCTTTTTACTCCACGAGAGTTTTCCGATAAAGTTTTACCAAGACATTTTTTTATAAAGACTTAAAATGTTTTGTCCATCAAGAGTATAATATGACCATAAATAAGTTTTCTTCATGATGGATGCGCTAGTTGCTAACTGTGTGTCATCAGCTTTAGATTACCTAGAATGATCTGTGTCAATGTCGAATTTTACAACATCTTCGTATTTTTTCTAGTAATTATATTTTACAACATTTTTGTATCTTTTCACGTGATTATAAGAATGTCCTGTCTCAATGCCGAGAGTTTTCCAATGAGGTTCTACGTAAAGATTTGGTGAACTTGGTCCGACAAAACATTTACAATTTTCGGCCCAAATTTGGAGGACAATTTCAAGCATGGGCAGTTCAGTAAAAATAGTCATAGAGCACGTGGATCGCGAATGCTTAATTATAAATAGTTCGTTACATCTGTCTAATTGCCTACAGGCCAGCTGAAGCGCTACTAATTTTTTTTACTCTCCAACGCTCAACGAAAAAATTTAAATAAAATAAATACCCAAATTAATATATATATATATATATATTCAACACTAGTTAGACAAGGATTTGACACTCGATATGTTCGAGGTACACAATTTCTAGGGTTCCAATCGGAGGAGTCGATATCTACTGCTTTACTCAGACGATAAACAATTCACATTCAATCGGTAACTTTTTCGTACATTTTTTTTATTCGACTCACATTTATGTATCTATTTTTCTGATTAATTTTTTCGATAAGAAAATGATTGAAGATTGTGTTATAGGCTCGTTTGTTGGTCGTAAAATATTGTCGTGTGTTTCGTTGTTGTTTTATTTTAGTGTTTGTGTGCAATTGTTCAGTTAATTATGTATTATTAGATAAGAGGACATAATTAGTTTAATCATATGTAGGACGTATAATGGGTAACTGCTTCGTTACATTTTTTAATCGGAGTCACAATTGTGCATTTGTCTTTTTGATTAATTTTTTTGATAAGAAAGTGATTGAAGATTGTGTTATAGGCTCCGTTTGTTTGTCGGAAATTATTGTTGTTGTGTTTTGTTAGTGTTTAAGCTTACTGTTTGTGTCTGATAGTTCAGTTACTTATCTACTATTAGATACGAGGATAGAATTAGTTTTATCATGTATAGGACATATAATTGGTAACTAATATATACATGTATGTACAGTATATCGGCCTCGCATTTGTGAATCTCTCTATGAATAAATTTTTGGATACGTAAATGATCGAAGATTGTGTTCTAGTCTCCGTTTGTTTGCATAAAATATTTTGTCGTGTTATTGTAAAATTTTACTTGTGTGGAATTTTCTGTTAATCATGTACTAGAAGCTATTACTAGATAAGGGAACAGGATAAGTTAAGATACGTAAATGATCGAAGATTGTGTTCTAGTCTCTGTTTGTTTGCGCAAAATATTTTGTCGTGTTATTGTAAAATTTTACTATTTGTGTGGGATTTTCTGTTAATCATGTACTAGAATGTATTGCTAGATAAGGGAACAGAATAAGTTAATTTACGTATAGGGGAATCTACTTTACTTTATAACTGTATTCTTTTGTGCCAAGTCATGTTTACGTATGTATATATGTGTTATTTAGATAAAATATTGGTGTAAGAGGGTTCGAAGTCGAAACTCAAACCCTCGGGAACTTGAGATTCGATAATATGTTAATAGGAACAAATTTACTAGAACTCTAAGTTGTGGATTAATGTACTTTTAACGGTGGGATTATGTTTGTAGAAGTTAACAAGGTGCATACTTTTTATAGTTGATATTCGCATAATTTTGAATTACATGGGTTGGTTTTCGCATATCCTGAGGTTCATCGAAATTAAGCTTCACATTTAGAAAAGTAATAGATGTTCAATTTGACAACACAATCTGGTCTGAACTCTGCTGTTTTACATTTGGTTTCGTGTAGAATGAATGTCGACGTATAAAATATGTAGTAGGATTTTATGAAATCCGAGTAGACCAGAACTGGTATTCAGTAGAAATTTTCATTCAAATACATATATTATGTTTTTCGATTTGCAGTTATACTGATAAGAAGCATTATCTGATGCATCTTTTGTTTCAAAATTTATAGTAATATTGGGAAATGGGCGCTCCAAAGCAGAAGTGGACAGCAGAAGAGGAAGCTGCTCTAAAAGCTGGAATTGCTAAACATGGAATAGGAAAATGGAGCACCATTATTAAAGACACCGAGTTTTCTACTGCATTGCATTTGCGTACAAATGTTGACTTGAAGGTATTGTGCATCAAGTCTTAATCATAGTTCTAATGGTGGAAAATAATTGTTACATTTCCCTGATTTAAACTTCTACAAATTGAAACAAATTTGCTAGAAATTTGTTACCTCCAGTATCCATATAATCCTTTTGCCATGTATGCAAATATTTTTTCTATTCTGCAGTAAAAGTAATGATTGTGACTATTTGAATTACAGGATAAATGGAGAAATATGAATGCTTTCTCCAGTGGGTTATCGCGACAGAGGTTCAAGCCTGTAACTAGTAATACTCAAGTGTCCCCCATGGTTTGTGATGAGTCCAGGTCTCTTATCACTGTTTCATTTGGTGATGAAACAATATGTGATGCCAAATCTCTTGCAACAATTAGCGAAAATTTCCCAAATTGTGGTTCTAAAAGACCAATTTCAAGGTAACATTCACTATATCTTATCTTTACTAAGAAAATACTCCTTGAGTTTGGTACATCAATCTCTGTAGTTCTGGCATGGGCTTTAGTAGTTTTTGGTTTTGTCTTTATCAAAAAATTCCCAAATAAATGAATCCACTTTATGATGTACTTTGATCTGGATATATTTTAAACCAGCAATTTCTGCAGAAGAATTTATGCGTGAAATTAATAATAATAGTTAAAGATGTAGACTGTAGAATGTAAACCAGGATCCAGACCCATGTTGCTATGGGGAGGTATGTTGAAAATTGGTTGGACTGCTTTAGACAATTTAAAGACTTGTAGATGCATTAGAGTGAAGAAAAGTGATGTGCCATGTGTAAGTGGAATAAAAATAGGAGAAACACACGAAAGATCCAAGTGGCCTTGGGCATTGAATATCTGCTAACACGACATATGTGATGTCGATATAAATAATCTAAAACATATACGTCATAAAACCAGATTGCATTAGGTTGCACTTTTAAATCAAAAGCTTATATTTTTAGACAAGGTAGAAATAAATGATCATAGAATAGTTTTCAATGATTCAACTATGCAGGACATTGGCATCCATAAATTTATGTGTTAATTGACTGCATATATGGAATTTTATTTTGTCGTTTAGGTTGGATGATCATATATTAGAGGCTATAACCAATTTGAAGGAGCCTCATGGTTCAAACCGGGGTGCAATTGGCGCATATATAGAGGTATGTTGCTGAACAGGTCGAACTCTTGGTTGTAGAAACAAATCATCATTTTGTAATTTCTGGGGGCTATGCCTCTATAGAATTTCTGTTACTTAAGTGACAATTTGAAATTATGAAGCATTGCATTTAAAAGTTTTTTTTATACTAAACGTTTCTGTTATATAAAATTATTCCCATGTCCCTCACACACATGCCAAAGAACGAAATCAGATTTCCAATTTGAAGAGACTACCAGTAAAATTTGTGTAATTTATGTACTGTCATATATTAAGCTGAACCCATATACCAATTAGGCAAGGTTTTGGGATGACAAAATGGAAGACTGAAACTCTTTCAGTGAGAGGTAGAAGGGACTTGTACTTCATGTCTCCCAAGTATTAGTACCGTGAGTCTGTAATGCCATTTGTTTCTGGGACCAATTGGTTTGGTAACAGTACGATAACCCAACTTTAATCAATCATCAATCAGTTTATTGTTGTCTAGCTCTCATAAACTTGTATTGATCTTATCTATCATAATTACTTGAAACTTGAAAGTGGACAAGATCATTTTAAAGTTTAACCCACCTAGACCTTTCATGAAATTTCAGCTCACCTGATGTTCAACTTCCTAGAAAGCTAAAGGTTTAAACAAAAAATTTTAGAAGGAACTTTACCAAGATCTTTGAAGTAACCAAGTGTAAAGAAATTAATATATCACACTCAATACACACATACAGCATTTATATTAGTGAATGACTTCATTTATTTCCAACAAAGAAACAAATTAACTGTCAACCTTAATGTCTGGTTATTTGGTGTATTATCAAAAAAATTCATGCTGTTTGTATTTCTGTATGTATAAAATGCTAGATGAATTTTAGGTTAATTTTGGGAAGAACTGTTTTTCTGATATGATACTACCAACACTCATATGCAGGAACAATACTCAGCACCTCCGAAGTTCAAAAGTTTGTTGGCTGCAAAATTGAAGCTTTTGACAGATGACAGGAAATTAATTAAGGTACCTGTAGAAAGATAGTTAGAGCTAACACTTGAGGTAGAAGAACATGATGATAATTGAATTCATTATTTGACTTTGGATTCCACCATTCTCATACTTTTGAATGTAATGTACATAGATTCAGAATTTTTCTGGTAAAAACCAAAAATATCAACTTTTATAATCTATAATTATAATGATATAATAATTCAGTAGCTTATATAACTTGCAGAGATTACTTGAGAAATAAAGATAACATCCCTAAGTATATAGTGTTTTTTACCTTTCTGAAATTGCTCTGTTAAATAAATGTTTAGACCATGGATCACAATGTAGTTGTTTGCTTCAACAGGTAAAACATCAGTACAGGATTGCACCATCTTTGGCTACTCTGGATGTAAAAAAGAACAATTCCCCGTTGCTGCTGGATGACAGGAAGGATAGTTCTATACCAAGGATGAATGACACCGTAGGTCCTACTTCCCCATTGCTTAATGGAATAAATTGTCCTTCACAAGCAGTGGGGACTGACCAGATCAGTGCTTCATTTTTGCTGAAAGGAGACAAGCCAGTTAACCGAATTGCAAAAAAGAATCACCTTGAAGTTCTTACAAGAGCTGATATTGATGCAGAGTTGAGAAAGATGATATGTATGACTCCAGAGGAGGCAGCATATGTGGCCGCACAAGCAGTCAAAGAAGCTGAAGAAGCTATGGCTGAGGCTGAACAGGCAACAAAAGAAGCAGAGGATGCAGAACGCGAGGCAGATGCAGCACGAGCTTTTGCTGACGCATCAAGTCTGGCTTTGGAGCGTAGAAAAATGCGATGGTGAAGTCTAAAGAAATCTCATCTGGTAATCTCTTGTCATCCTGTTACTACAGCAAGATACTTCACCAACTTTGGAAACTGTTTCGAGGAAAGGTTTTGAAAGGTTAAAATACACAAGACGAAAGGTTTGGCTTTGATATAGCAGTGTAATAAACTGCAATAGAGCTAAAGTACAAAACGATAAAATAATTGTCAGCGATTTTCCAGAAGTTGTTACTTTTGAATAGAATTGACATGGCAATGAAAATGCGAATGATTATGGATATTTTTGAAACTTTCCGAAACTACCTTTAAAGTTTAGAATATTAATTCTTTGACTTGCAATTTTTTTTTGCAATAACTCAACGCTATTGCACAGCCCTCTGCCAAAGGGACATCACTAACTCTCCACAAGCCTTTCTCGGAAAGTTTACCTACTTTTTGCTTACATGGTTAGATACGATAAAGTTTGTTTAGTTATACAAAGCTGTATAAATTAGGACCATCCAATTTGAAGTTGCCAACTATCTAAGAAAACGAACGACTATATTCTCGGCATGAAGCATGAGCTTACGTGAGAAATAGAGGTTTAGAAAGAAGAAATGTGCATGGAAGATGGTAACGTGAATGGGACAGCTTGAAGAAGTCCCATCAAATATTGATACGTATCCTGAAGCTCATAGGAGGATTTAGGGAAAAAATCGCCCACGCCGCAATTTTATCTTTGATAAACAAATCACGATATTTGATGAATTTTTGGTTGATTTGCTTAAAAGTTAAACAATGAATGATGCCGAAAAAACTTATTATCTAGAAATCTCAATTTTCTTATAGGTATTGATGGCTTCAAAATTCCCCTCCCTACGGACATGTCCGATTGGAACCAAAATATCACAAGCTTCCCAAGATTACCTTCTCCAATAATAATCATAATACATCTACATCGGCATATTTTAGAATAAAAGGCCTACACCCTCGAAGGCGTATCCACAGCCCTCGATGGCCGTAAGTATATCCCTCTGAAAGCCTACTTCCCGAAAGCTTCCCGTTAGCCTATTCACGTAGGTTTTACTTCCGTAAGCCACTGGCCTCACTCAAAAACCTTATCCTCCAAAATTTACACGTGTCCTCTTCCTAGACGCCTTGTCACCCTTCTCCACGCCTTTCACGTGTCCCAATAACCTATAATAATCATATAGCTACTAATATAGGGGCCATCTGGCAAGAAATAGGGTATAAAACGAAAGAAAAGGGATAGACAACAAGACAACTAAAAGAAGCTAGACTACCCTACGAACCTAACCAAAAACCTTAAACACTGCTATCAGGTATTTTATCAACCCAGTGGAGTGCTTAACTTCGTAAGTATACTGTTTACTCTCTTCCACTCCAATTTCACCCGGCCGGAATCTTCTTTCTCTCTTCCCCTCTTGTTTTATGTCCAGCGAAGATCAAGGCGGCCCATGGGTTGAGTTGGGTCGGTTTGGCCCTCTTAACGATCCAACCCATTTAATACGGGTTACAAAAATTTTAACCTATTAATTTTGAAAAAATTAAAAAACCCTACCCTACTAATAATGTGACGGGTTGGGTTGGTTAGGGTTGGGTTAATCGGGTTGTTAAAAATAATATTATGTCACAATTATATTATTAGAAGTGTCATGATGCATAACTTTTAGTATAAAAGTATTTAAAAGAGAAATTCACCAGCGCATATAAATAATTAAAAACTGGAAGAAAGAAAAAAAAATCTACAACTAATGGAGTTCAAATAATATATGAGTTTAAATAACTACTTTCATTTAAAGGAAAAAAGTGTAGTTGGAATTGTTTTTCATGTATACAGGAAGCTAATCAAATGATCTGCCTTGTAACTGATAAAAGTAGAGAGACAAAATAAATAACTAGGGTTTTATTATAATAATTTATAATACTTAATAATCAGGATACATGTCTCAATATTTATATAATAAACTGTTACAAGCTAAATTATAAAAATACACTTAATATAATATATCACTAATAATTTATAATAAATATATATTCTAACATTCCCCCTCAAACTCACGATGTTGCACCATTAAGCATCGAGAGTTTGTCAGACAAGAGCCGGAAGCGCGAAATCGAATGAGCGCTTTGCAATCTGAAGTGAAGAAGAGACATAAGGTAAGATGATAGTACCCTGCTGTAAGTGATGACGGGTAACATGACAATCAATCTCAATATGTTTAGTGCGTTCATGAAAAACAGAATTACGGGTAATATAAACTACACTCTTATTATCGCAATATAACGGAGTAGGATGAGTAAGCTTAATACCCAAATCTGCAAGCAGCCAACGTAACCAAACAACCTCACAAGTAGTAGAAGTCATTACACGATACTCAGCTTCTGAAGATGATCGAGAAACAACATCTTATTTCTTACTTTTCCATGAAATTAGAGAATCACCAAGAAAAATACAAAAACCAGTAGTACACTTGCGATCCTCGGGATCTCCAGCCCAATTAGCATCACTATAAGCACGCAACTCTAAAGATGAAGTAGAAGGAAACAATAGACTCTGAAACTGAGTCCCTCGAAGGTATCTGAGAATACGAAGAACAGCTCCCCAATGCACGGTAGTAGGAAAAGTGACGAACTGACTAACAACACGAACAACATGCGCAATATCTGGACGAGTAACAGTGACATAAACGAGACTACCCACAATAGTACAAAATAAAGTAGGATTCCCCAAAGGAAGACCATCGGATGACGAATATCGAACATTAATCTCAAGAGGAGTATCCACAATCTTATTATCTATAAGGCGAGCACGATCAACTAAATCAGCAATATATGTAAACTGTGATAAAAGATAACCCTGTGATGAAGTAGCAACCTCGATCCCTAAAAAATAACGAAGCAAACCTAAGTTTTTCATAGAGAAACAATGAGCCAACTCCTGTTTTAACGACTCAATACTAGCACAATCATCACCAGTAATAATCATATCATCAACATACAAATCAAGAGAATACGACATACACTTGTACAACGAACAAATAAAGCAGAATCATGATGACTAGAATGAAAACTAAGTGAAATAAGTACTGTGGCAAATTTCTCAAACCAACTACGAGATGCGTGTCGTACACCATATAGTGACTTACGAAGTCGACAAACATAACCAGGTCGATGAGGAAAACCAGGAGGAGGTGTCATATAAAATTCCTCATGTAGATCACCATACAAGAAAGTATTTTTAATATCCAACTGAAATATGTCCCATTTAGAAACTGAAGCAACTGCAATTAGAGTATGAACCGTCGTCATCTTTGCAACAGGTGCAAAGGTCTCCTCATAATCCAAACCATACTCCTGAGAATAGCCTTTAGCAACAAGCCGAGCCTTATAGCGTTCAACAGAACAATCAAATTTGGTCTTAATTTTATAGATCCAATGACTACCAATAGCATATTTCCCTGGTGGTAAGGGAACCAAGTCCCACGTATGTGTCTGATGTAAAGTAGTAAGTTTCTCAGCCATAGCTGCCTACCCAAAGAGGATCACAAACAACATCTCTATAGGAAACAAGCTCAGATAAACCGTGAACAGATGTAACAAATGAGGCAAATGAAGGAGAATAAGATGAATAAGAAAAATTAGGAAGTCGAGTGGACTTACGAATACGAGTAGATTGACGAGTTGGAGGAGGAGGATCCAAATTCTCTGGAGAGGATTGAGTAGTCGTAGACGGGGGCGGAGATGGGGGAGTCTGAGATGTCTCAGGAACTGAAGTACTAGGAGCTGTGGATAAAGTTTCCTCAACATCCAAGTCAAAAGGATCAATACGAATGAGATCTGCCTATGTCATATTATGGGAACTAGCAACGACATAAAAATATGGAATATGCTCAAAAAACAAAACATGACGAGAAACATATAACTTTTGTCTGGCAGGATCAAAATAACGATATCCTTTCTGACTGATACCATAACCCAAAAAAATACACAAAGCAGATTTAGGAGTTAATTTTGTACGCTCTAAATATGGGAGAAGGACAAAACAAGTGGAACCAGATACACGCAATGAAAAATAATCTGGAACATCTTCATATAATTTCTGCAAGGGAGACAAACCTGAATTATGAGAAGTAGGAATCATGTTAATCACATAGGTCGCAGTAAGAACTGCTTCCCCCCAAAACATACTAGGAACCTAAGCGGACAACAAGAAGGAGCGAGTTGTTTCTATAATATGACGATGTTTTCTTTCAGCAACTCCATTTTGTTGAGGCGTGTCTGTACACGAGGTTTGACGTATAGTACCATCAGAATCAAGTAACTGGCAAAATTCATTATAAGTGTATTCACCCCCCAAATCACAACGAAAACATTTAATAACAGCAGAATGTTGAGTATGTACAAGAGCACGAAATTCCTTGAATATATCAAAAAATCAGGCATACGTTTCATCATATAAACCCATGTAAAATGAGTATAATCATTAATAAAGGAAACATAATATCTAGAACCTCCCTTTATGGGTACAGGTGAAATCCCCACATCTGAATGAATAATATCAAAAGGTGCAACAATAAAAAAAATACTTTTATAGAATGGCAAAGCAGCAAATTTAGCTAGTTTACAACCACTACAATCAGAAATATCATGAGTTTTTAAATGTCTTAAATCTCCTGTAGAAACCATATATTGTAAACGAGGGGAAGACACATAGCCCAAACGAGAATGCCAAAGATAAAAATCTGACGAATAATTACTCAAATGAAAAGATGATAAATCAATAGTAGAAGCTCTAACATTCGAGACTTTCAGTTCATCTAAAATATAGGGTCTCTCTTGCCTACGACCTATCCTAATCATTTTCTGAGATCTTGGGTCCTGAACACAACAAGTGGAAGAAGAGAATGAGAGTAAGTATTCAGATGCACATAACTGACTCACAGAAACCAAATTCATCTTAAGATTGAGAACATAATATACATCAGATAGGGACACATTAGGTGTGGCAACAGAACCAACACCTTCCAATAATATGAGAGAACCATCAGCAGTCATAATAGACAAAGATGCGATAGAATACAAAGATATAAAAGATGATAAAGTTGGATACATGTGATGAGAAGCACCCGAATCCAAAATCCATATGGAAAAAGATATACCTGATGAAGTGGAGGATGATAAACCTAGTGAAGGAGATGTAGACGTAGCAAAATTCTGTTGAACACTAATCGACTAAAGAGAATCATCTTTACTGAAAGCCATGACAATAAAACAAACAACCTCAAATAAAATAGAGCAATTAACGAACTAATTTTTCCATAACCTAGCTCTAAATACCATGATAAAAGTAGAGAGACAAAATAAACAACTAGGGTTTTATTTTAATACTTTGTTAGGCCCTTAATCAACTATAGAGGGGGGGTGAATACAGTTAATACGATCAACTAGACAAAGCTTCAACATAATCAAGCAGTTTTTATATAAATCTTATAAAAACTTATTACACAAGTACTCTCTCGAAAGGATGAACAAAATATCCTTGAGAGCTACTAGGTTATGCGAAAGATATAACAATGTCGCAATGCATATAAGATGAACCTAAACTATGCTTTTGTAAAGCACAGCTACCAATGTATAAGGAATCATATTCTATCAACAACAATAAAACCTTTACTAATGCTTCTGAGATAAAGTCCTTCACCGCCTTGAAATTTATGTTTCCTTTTCCTCTTCAAAGATCAACTGATGTGACAAATACTGATCTCGTCATCTGTTGACATCATCATCCATCGAATACCAACATTCGTTGACGCTTGTAATCATCATCCGTTGATGCTTCTGATAGTTTCTGTTTGATATCATCAATTGCTCCTAACAATCTCCCCCTACTTGTTCATTATGAAATTATGGACAAGTTCCAATTGATGATGTCAAAGCTATCTAAATGCAGGAACCAAGTATGCATATTCAATGTTGCTTTAGTGAATATCAGACTTTTACTCTTCATCCTGAACTGCTTCGTTAACTTGAGCAATGTCAGAGGTTAACTTCACTTCCTCAGCTCAGAATGCTTCCAGAAATCTTCTTTTAATCACCAGCTTAAATAATTTTTGCTTCGATAAGATTTTCTTCAGTATCAAGAGCTTTAACTACTGTATAGACTAAATCTATCAGAGTTTAAGATTTAAATTCTTAGATATTGTCTTCAGCTTTAGCTTTTGACTTTGAAATCTTTCACTTCTCCTTTCCTTTAAGGTTCATGTCAGCAGTTCCAATAGCTTTTGATCTGAGGGATCTTTCACCTTCTGCCTGACTGATTTCCCTTATAAAAATACCTCTGGTTGGTCTGTTAGAAGGTTCATCTTTATAAAGTACTTGAGAAATAACAGCAATATCAGCATTTGCTGTCTTCATAGAATTTTTAAAGTCTTCCTCTGTTTGCCTTAGTTGTTCAAGATCAACTCTAGGATTTTCCTTTGCAAATATTCTTATACTTACTTCAGAATCAAATAATTGAATCTTTGGATCTTTGTAGAATAGAGTTGTCTTTCTTCCTTTAACTTTCAAAGTTTGAAGATATTGGCTTGCTTCAGCACCAGTTTCTTTCTCCAGAATACCTTGGACTTCATCAGCAACAATTGTGACTTGTGAAGATTTTTGCAATTTAGTAGTCATAGTGAATTCTTCAACTTTTTTGTCATTCCTCTTGCTTCTTATTTTAATCTCTTTGGGTTCCCCCTTATTACCTCCATCAGAATTTTCAGTAGCAGAGATATTCAGAGTCTTCAATATGTCAACGACCAACTTGGGAAAGGGAAAAGTGAAACCGATATCGAAAGGATAGTAATAGAAACATACCCAATTAGCCCTTTAAAAATCTTGTTAGGAATATGTGTATTAGTTTGATGATAAGTTAAGCAAAACACTTAAGTAGAAATCTAGTGTTTGTAGCCTCAACGGATAAGACCATCTTGGCTATCCGTTGAAGGAGTAGCTTTACTTAGCAATAAGTTTAGTATTGTAGCACATTTCACTCTCTGGTTCTAAGCTGTAATTCTTAGATGTTGTTAGGAAATAATCAGTCATGTTGACTACTAATGGATGTACAAATAGGAGGGCTAATTGTAAATATTTCATGCCTTGTAATTTTGTATAAGTGAAGAAGTGTCAACGGATATTGAAGACCTTCAACGGATAAGAAACAAAGCTTCAACGGATGTCTCTAATGCTTCAACGGATAATATCCATCAACGGATAAGTGCTTCAACGGATAAAGACTTCAACTGATAATGCATCAACGGATAAAGCTTCAACGGATAAAGCCTCAACGGATAAGGCATCAACGGATGAAAGCTTCAACGGATGCTTAGTTCATTAGCAGTTGATAGTGACAATTCACAAGCTGACAGAGGCACATGGGTTGACAGAGACATACTGGAATGTGGAAGCCTCTAGGAGGAATCAAGAAAATGCAGCATTTCCATTCTGATGCAAACAAGGAAGTATTCAAAGATTTACAGATTATCCTAGATTGCATTGGATAGAGAAATGAAGAAGAAACATGTGAAGAATCTTTTCAATTTTATTTTACAGTTTGTCTTCACTTGTAAACTTGGTGATATATAAACCAAGTAGCAGCTAGTAATTAGAGATGAATTTTCCTGAGCTGTTTAGAAATATCATAAGAGAAAATCATCTAGTTTGTACTAGGAAGCAGCTGTGATTTAATTTTTTGAATCACAGATTTTCTGAAATAACACATCTCTGGTGGAACAACAAATCCACCAGAAAAGTTTTTAAGTTCTTTGTGCTCATTACATTTGTGTTTGAATATATATCTGTCTGCATCAGCTTCAAGCAATTCACACACAATTGATCACTCAAACACTTAGCCTTAGAAACTGCTCAAAACTTGAAAAAGTTTTGAGATTTACATTCAACCCCCCTTCTGTAAATCTCATTGTTAGTCCACTGGGAATAAAAATTGGTATCAGAGCAAGCTCTTAACATACAAAGAGTTTAAAGATCTATTCTGCTAACATCATGAGTGCACAGAAGAATCCTCCTGCTACCATCATGAGTAGGAAGGATATTGGTGTAAAGATCCTAGTCCTGGAAAAAGATAATTATCATAACTGGAAAGTGAAGATGCATTTACATCTTCTTTCTCAAGATGAAAGCTACATCAACTGTATTGAAAATGGTCCTCACATCCCTCACAAAGTAGCCACAGCTGCTACTGCAACAGTTGCTGTTGGACAGTCCATTCCCAAGCCAAAAGCAGAATGGACTATTGAAGACATGGAAGAAATCCGTAAGGATAAGAGAGCCATGAACATCTTGTTTAATGGCTTAGATCAAGTTATGTTTGACAATGTCATCAATAGCCAAACTGCAAAGGAAGTTTGGGATACTGTACAAATCATCTGTGAAGGTACTGAGCAGGTCAGAGAGAACAAGATGCAGCTTCTTATTCAACAGTATGAATATTTTCACTTTGAAGAAGGTGAATCATTAAATGATACCTTCAACAGGTTTCAGAAACTGTTGAATGGATTGAAGCTGTATGGAAGAGTGTACCAAGTCAAGGATTCCAACTTAAAATTTCTTAGGTCTCTGCCAAAGGAATGGAAGCCCATGACTGTCTCTTTGAGAAATTCTCAAGATTATAAGAACTTCACACTTGAAAGATTATATGGAATTCTGAAGACTTATGAACTTGAAATGGAGCAGGATGAGCTGTTGGAAAAGGGAAAGAGAAAAGGAGGAACAGTTGCTCTTGTAGCTGACAGTGAGAAGATGGAAGCCAGGAATGAGGAGAAGACAATGCCAAGTCTCAAAATTGGCACAAGCAAATCAGAATCAAGCAAGGGTAAAGAGCAAGTTGCTGAGGATGAAGACAATTCCAGTCAGGATGAATCTGATGATATTGAAGAACATTTGGCCTTTCTGTCCAGGAGGTTTGCAAAAATGAAGTTCAGGAAAAACACAAAGTTCACTCAGCCAAACAAAAACATGGTGGACAAATCAAAGTTCAAATGTTACAACTGTGGCATTAGTGGACACTTTGCAAGTGAGTGTAGGAAGCCAAATTCTGAGAAAAAGAAATTTGAGCAAGTTGATTACAAAAAGAAGTATTTTGATTTGCTCAAACAAAAGGAAAAAGCTTTTCTCACTCAAGATGATTGGGCAGCAGATGGGGTAAATGAAGATGATGATGTGGAATATGTCAACCTAGCCCTGATGGCTAATTCTGATGAAAATGAAACTAGTTCATCAAGCAACCAGGGACAAAGAAGGAATCTATGGTACTTGGACAGTGGTTGTTCAAGACACATGACAGGAGATTTCACCCTGCTCACAGAGTTTAAGGAGAGAGCTGGCCCTAGCATAACCTTTGGAGGTGACAACAAAGGATTCACTATGGGATATGGCTTGATTTCAAAAGAAAATGTCATCATTGATGAAGTTGCATTGGTTGATGATCTCAAACACAATTTATTGAGCATCAGTCAACTATGTGACAGAGGGAATACTGTTTCCTTCAATTCTGAAGCCTGTATTGTCACAAGTAAAAAGGACAATAAAGTGGTTCTAACTGGAGTTAGAAAAGGGAATGTGTACTTAGCTGATTTCAACTCTACAGATGCAGAATCCATTACTTGTCTTCTCAGCAAAGCAAGTTCAGTTGAAAGTTGGCTATGGCACAAGAAGCTGTCCCATTTGAATTTCAAGACAATGAATGATCTAGTCAAAAAGGACTTAGTTAGAGGAATGCCTCTAGTGGAATTCACAAGGGATGGACTGTGTGATGCTTGTCAGAAAGGAAAGCAAAAGAAAGTATCATTCAGTAAGAAGCTTGAATCTGCAATTGATGAACCACTACAACTTCTACACATGGATCTTTTTGGACCAGTCAATGTATTGTCGATTTCAAGGAAAAGATACTGCCTAGTGATTGTAGATGATTTCTCAAAGTTTTCATGGGTTTATTTTCTTGGATCAAAGGATGAAGCTAGTGAAATCATCATCAATCATATCAAGCAAGTCAACAATCATCCTGATTTCAAAGTAAGGAATATTAGGAGTGACAATGGAACTGAGTTCAAGAATTCAACCATGAAGTTGTTCAGTGAAGAAAGTGGGATCATGCATGAGTTCTCAGCTCCAAGAACTCCACAACAAAATGGTGTGGTGGAAAGGAAGAACAGATCACTAATTAAAGCTGCAAGGACAATGCTTGAAGAGTCAAAACTCCCAACTTATTTTTGGGCTGAGGCTGTTAACTGTGCATGTTACACTCAGAATATTTCTCTAATCAATCAGGAAAAATGCATGACTCCCTATCAATTATTCAAGAGAAGAAAACCAACTTTAAACTTTCTACATGTCTTTGGTTGCAAATGCTACATCTTAAGGAATCAATCTGATCACAAAGGGAAGTTTGATGCAAAGGCTGATGAAGGAATATTTGTTGGTTATTCTGCTGGAAAATCATATAGGGTCGACAATCTAAGAACCAACATTGTCATGGAATCTGTACATGTTGTGTTTGATGATAAAAAGATTGATGGACTAACAGATGAGGAACATCATGAAGGACTCAAATTTGACAACATTGAGATATACTGTGATGATAGTGAAGATGAGAATGATGAAGAAGGCATCTCAAGAAGAATTCAGAATCTGTCTTTGGATAATGCACAGAATGCTGCATCCGTTGAAAGTCATAATTCAGCTTCCGTTGAAAGAAGCAATGCAGCATCCGTTGAAAGACAAAGTACATCATCCGTTGAAGTTCATAATGAAGCATCCGTTGATCACAGTCTGTCAACGGATAATCAATTCACTTCATCAGTTGATAGAGCTCCCAATTCCTTTCAAAGGATCAGCAACTCAGGGGGAGTTTCAACAAATCAACATTCTATCTCACATCATGACAATACTGAGGCAACCTCATCTAGGGCTAATCTACCACCTCAAAGGAAATGGACCAAGAATCACCCTTTTGAACTGATCATTGGTGATGCTACATCAAAAGTACAAACTAGAAAGGCTACTCAAGATGAATGTCTGTATAGTAGCTTTCTATCACAGGAGGAACCTAAGAGAGTGGAAGAAGCTCTATTGGATCCAGATTGGATTTTAGCAATGCAAGAGGAGCTAAACCAATTTGAGAGGAACAAAGTATTGAAGCTGGTACCCAAGCCAAAGAACAAGAGTTCTATTGACATAAAATGGGTATTCAGAAACAAGATGGATGAAAATGGCATTGTCATAAGGAATAAAGCCAGATTGGTTGCTAAAGGCTATTCTCAACAAGAGGGAATAGATTTTGATGAAACATTTGCTCCAGTTGCCAGACTTGAAGCCATCAGAATCTTTCTAGCCTATGCAGCTAATGCCAATTTCAAAGTCTATCAAATGGATGTCAAGAGTGCATTTCTAAATGGGGAATTGGAGGAAGAAGTTTATGTAAGCCAACCTCCAGGTTTTGAAGATCCAAATTTTCCAGACTATGTGTATCATCTGTTGAAAGCACTCTATGGACTAAAGCAAGCACCTAGAGCCTGGTATGAGACTTTGTCAAAGTTCCTTCTAGATAATCACTTCACAAGAGGTACTGTTGACAAAACTCTCTTCTTTAGAAATGTTAATGGCTCTAAGATATTTGTACAAATTTATGTAGATGATATTATATTTGGATCTACAGATGATAAGCTTTGTAAAAAGTTTGCTAAATTAATGCAAAGTAAATATGAAATGAGCATGATGGGAGAGCTAACTTACTTTCTTGGTTTACAAGTTAAACAAGTTAGTGGTGGAATTTTCATTAGTCAAACTAAATATATTTATGATCTTTTAAAGAAGTTTGACTTAATGGATTGTTCACCTGCAAAAACTCCCATGGCCACTTCCACTAAGCTTGAATTAAACAAGGCTGAAAAGTCAGTGGATATTACAAGTTATAGAGGCATAGTTGGCTCACTTTTATATTTAACTGCTAGTAGACCTGATATAATGTTTTCTACATGTCTCTGTGCTAGATTTCAAGCTGACCCTAAAGAATCTCACTTAGTGGCTATTAAAAGAATTTTCAGATATCTCAAGGGGACTCCAAATCTAGGAATTTGGTATCCTAGAGAGTCTGGTTTTGATCTAATTGGCTACTCAGATGCAGATTATGCAGGTTGCAAAATAGACAGGAAAAGCACAACAGGCACCTGTCAATTTCTAGGGAACAAGCTTGTATCATGGTTCAACAAGAAGCAGAATTATGTTTCCACATTAACAGCCGAAGCTGAGTACATTGCTGCTGGTAGTTGCTGTGCACAGATACTATGGATGAGGAATCAAATATTTGACTATGGTCTGACTGTTGACAAAATTCCAATATTCTGTGACAACACAAGTGCCATTGCCATTACTGAAAATCCAGTGCAGCACTCAAGAACCAAGCACATTAATATCAAGTACCACTTCATTAGGGAACAAGTGATGAAAGGTACAGTGGAACTTCATTTTGTTCCAAGTAAAAAGCAGATTGCAGACATATTTACCAAGCCACTTGATGAATCAACATTCACAAGATTAGTAAGTGAGTTAGGTATGCTTAATTATTCATAATCTATGTCATCTATATAATCTGTCTTGAAGCCTGAAATGAATTTGCTGCAAGAACAAAGCTGGCTTTAATTAAGACTTATCCTATCAACGGATATTCTCTATCCGTTGAAAGCCAAAATTGTTCTATCAATGGATGTTCCTTATCCGTTGAAAGACAAATACATTTCTGGTAATTTTATCCTTCAACGGATAAAATGGTGTTGTTCATCAACGGATAACTATTTCCCTTACCCGTTGAAGTGTCACGTCAGTTACTATAAGTGAGTCACAGCCGTTGATTCTTTTACTCAACCGTTGATACAGATATACAGTGTTGTATGTATTTGTATTTAAGGTAGTTTTCAGAATTTCTACAGTTTTATTTATTCTTGAACGGCTGTAACTTACTTAAAAGTATCGTTTAATCATTTTATTTACGTTTTAATTCAAGAAAGTATAAAAGCCCAATTGAACTCTTATTCTCACTTTACGCTTTCTTGCAATTCTTATTCTCTTTCTCTCTAAATTCTCAAGTTTTTCTCTGCAACCTCTACTCACAACAATGGCACCAGTAGTCAAAATTATGTCTCAAACAGGATTTGTTTATGAAAAGAATAATTTCATAGCCTTGGTTGAAAAGAATGAAGCCCATTCTGATTATCACAAGATGATGGACTTCATCAAAAACTGCAAACTAAGCTATGCAATGCTGGAAGCCCCAACCATCTATTGTGAGGTGATTGAGGAGATTTGGACAACTGCAGAGTTCAACTCCACAGATATGACTATTGCCTTCTCTCTCAAAGGTAAGGACTATTGCATTAATTGTGATGATATACAATCTTGCTTTAAGTTGCCTGAGAATAATGCCATGACACCACACACTGATAAAGATGTCTCTGCTATGCTAGATTCCATAGGCTATGCTTTTCATTCTGCTAGTTTAGGTAGTATTAGAAGGAAAGGCCTTAGGAAAGAATGGAGTTTTCTTGGAGATGCCTTTATTAAGGTTTTCTCTGGGAAGATTAGCAATTTTGATGCTATCACTTCATCTCTTGTTAATATGCTCTATATGCTAGTTTCTGATAGGTACTTTAATTTTAGCAACTGTCTTATGCTAGAATTAGGTTCCAGATTAGGTAACAAAGCTAATAGACCACATAACATCTACTATGCTAGATTCTTTATGTTATTGGCTAACCATGTTGCTGAAGGTTTGGTTATATCCAATGAGAATAATAAACTCAAATGCTGGGCACAAGAGAAAAGGGTCCTTGCAGACCTTTTGAGAATGAACCTCAACAGCCAGGTGCCATTGGTATACTTGCCAATCATGAATGCACCACAGGTAAGTGAGGTAAATACTTCTATAACTCCTACTATTTCTAACCCCAATGTTTCTTTGCCTTCTAGTGTGGCTATGGAACCTGTATCTTTGTCCAAACAGGCTCCTACCAAAGCCACCAAATCTAAAGTTTCCAAAGTCAAGTCAAAGAAACCTACCTCTTTTGTTTCTCAAAAGACAACAGTTGTAACAACTACCATAAACCCTGAAGGGAGTGAACAGGGTGTGAGTGGTGAGGGGAGGGGTGAACATCAAAAAGCCCCCCAGGATAAGGTGGGAGAGGTGAGTGGTACCCAAACCAGCCAAGCCACAGTCTCTCAAAAGACTGTGGCGGTTCAAAAGGAGTCAAACACATCCCTAGTTGCATCCTCCCAAAAGGTTGTAACTATTGAAAATAGTCCCTAACCAGGGACACAGAACAAAAGAGGGAGGGACACTGAAGCCACACATTCACCATTTAAAGCCTTTTCAAGGAAGAAGAAGGCCAAGACCCTAGTTTCCACACAAGGGACACATACAGCACAGATACATCCACCTGTATCTGTGCCTTCTCAAAGTCAGCTTGATGTGATTCCAGCAAATGTGGAATCACAACCCCATTCTCTCAATATTGAAACACACCATTAATTAAACTCTCCAACACCCTCTCTGGATGTGGATCTGATATTCACATCAATTCCTGATTCTCCCTCATTAAAACTCAGGGAGGAGCCCCACTCAAAACCTGGTGATCATCATCTTTTAGATGATTTATTGGATCATCAGCCAATTCTTTCAGATGTAGTTGCAGAATCTGTGTCACCACACTTAAAATCAATCCACACAGATGCAATAATTATGTCACTTTGGTCAGACAAGTCATGACAATTCAGAAGGCCCTTCAGGAAACTCAAGATGCTGGTACCAAGGCAATTCTTCAAGCTCATCTGGAATCTCTGCATCTCTTGCAGTTGCAGCATTACCAGTAAAATCTAAGTGTGGATGAGCTCAAGCAGGACATTGCTGATCTGAAATCCTACAATGCTGAGAAATTGGATTCAGTTATACCCTATGGTACTATGCAAGATTTGTTGGGGAGACTGAGGAAAGCATCTGATGCTGACAAGAGGCTGGCCAGATTGGAAGATAGGGTTCAAATCATTGAAGACTCTAAGGTCACCATTCTTCAGAATCAACAAACTCAAACAAATCTACTCATGCAGCTGGCAAAAGCACAAGGCTTGACCCCTACCCTTGATGATAACAAAAAGGGGGAGAATAAAGGGGAAGGGGAAGGAGAGCCATCTACAACAGTTCAGATTTCTCAAGTGCTAGTTCCTGTCATCACAACTTCTCCAACTATTCAAGTCAAAGGAAAGCTAGATGGAATTGATCTAATCCAGATAGCAGCAGCTGAATTGCAAGTCAAAGAGCAAAGGAAGAAGATTGATGAAAAGATGCAACTAATATTTGGTTCTACAACTTCTCAATCACAATCTGTGAAGCATAGCACAAAAGTGGAATCAATTATTATGGAACTCAAGCCAGTAGGGAGGCATAAGGATGGAGAAACTTCTTCCAAAGATCTGCAACCTATGGTTCTCAAGCCCAACAACAGATCCAATAAGGACTCTACAAAGAATCCTCTAAAAGAGGTGGATTTTCCTCTTCTAAAAGCTGATGAGGACAAGCTTTTAGGTAGAAGTATTGCATATCTCAAAGAGACCATGGATGAGGCTGTAAGGAGAAACATGGCTATTATCTTCAGAGAGGGAAAGAGCATATGTGTGATGCAAGGACATCCCAAATTCTCAATAGCCAAGAGGGAAGAAACCAAAAGGCTGAAGGAAGAAGCCAAACAGCTAAAGGCTGACAAAAGAGCACAAGCAATGCTTGAAAAACAGCTAAAGTCAAGTCAGGCTGAAGAACAGAAAGAAATTGAAGACAAAGGTGAAGATGAAGCTATGGGGGACATGGTTGGTACTGAGATGGAGGAAAGAAGTAAGGAAGAATGGCAGAAAGGGAAAAGAAAGAAGGTTAATGCAAAGAGAAAGAAGGTAGATAAGACTGAAGAAACCCAATCAATATCCAAACCACTACCCTCTATTCCTGAACCCATTGTACCTGACCCCTTCATGAACATACATGGTGAAACAATCATTCCCAAGGAGGAACCAATTGATTGGGACACCATCAAATTGCCCACCTTCCTAACCTCTTCTCCACCATCAAAGAAGCAGAAAAGAAGAATCAAGTCAACACCCTCTAAAGCCTCAATCAAATTCACACAGAAGCCTAAGCCTAAACCTCAAACCTCTAAAGATGATTATGTTCACATCTGTGACATAAAAGAATTTTCATACATTGAACTCTATCTGGATGAGCTGGAGGAAGTAAGGGGAATAACTGTAGGCAGCTACCAGAAAGACTAGTGTTCAAATACAAAGGAGCTGGGGAAAGAACATGGCCTCTTCACAGAATTCTGAATGAAGGCTACTCTACCTTGATTAGAGTCTACTCAGCCATACAAAGGGATTCTGGCTTTACCAGGACTGCCAAGACTGAGATTCTCAATAAGATTGCCAACATAAGGAAAACTTGGAGGGAGCCCAATGCTTTGCCTAGAACTTTACTCATTCAAGAAAGAGGAATTACAATTCACAAATCACCTAATTGGTTGATGGAGTTCAGAGACAACAAAGGAGTCAGAAGATTTTTCAGAATTGAAGATCAGCTAAAGATTGCCAGTAATGAAACTCTCAAGGATATGCAATCTAAGTTAGATATCAATGAAGAAGATGAAGCTGAATTCCATAGACAACTTCAACTTCAAATAGAGGAGAATGACAGGAGGCTAGGAAAGAAAACCAGGGATCAAAGGAAAAGAAAGTAATTTGCTCAGGCTAAAGGAGCACCCTTGGAAACAATGTAATTCTTCAATTCCATCTCAGCATATACATTTTTGTAGCACTTTTGAATTTTTGCTTTATTACAGTTTATATATTTGTTAAGTGTTTTGTTATCATCAAGCTAAACCCAAATTTATGCCTACAGTTCTAGTAGACATAAATAGGGGGAGATTGTTAGGAATATGTGTATTAGTTTGATGATAAGTTAAGCAAAACACTTAAGTAGAAATCTAGTGTTTGTAGCCTCAACGGATAAGACCATCTTGGCTATCCGTTGAAGGAGTAGCTTTACTTAGCAATAAGTTTAGTATTGTAGCACATTTCACTCTCTGGTTCCAAGCTGTAATTCTTAGATGTTGTTAGGAAATAATCAGTCATGTTGACTACTAATGGATGTACAAATAGGAGGGCTAATTGTAAATATTTCATGCCTTGTAATTTTGTATAAGTGAAGAAGTGTCAACGGATATTGAAGACCTTCAACGGATAAGAAACAAAGCTTCAACGGATGTCTCTAATGCTTCAACGGATAATATCCATCAACGGATAAGTGCTTCAACGGATAAAGACTTCAACTGATAATGCATCAACGGATAAAGCTTCAACGGATAAAGCCTCAACGGATAAGGCATCAACAGATGAAAGCTTCAACGGATGCTTAGTTCATTAGCAGTTGATAGTGATAATTCACAAGCTGACAGAGGCACATGGGTTGACAGAGACATACTGGAATGTGGAAGCCTCTAGGAGGAATCAAGAAAATGCAGCATTTCCATTCTGATGCAAACAAGGAAGTATTCAAAGATTTACAGATTATCCTAGATTGCATTGGATAGAGAAATGAAGAAGAAATATGTGAAGAATCTTTTCAATTGTATTTTATAGTTTGTCTTCACTTGTAAACTTGGTGATATATAAACCAAGTAGCAGCTAGTAATTAGAGATGAATTTTCCTGAGCTGTTTAGAAATATCATAAGAGAAAATCATCTAGTTTGTACTAGGAAGCAGCTGTGATTTAATTCTTTGAATCACAGATTTTCTGAAATAACACATCTCTGGTGGAACAACAAATCCACCAGAAAAGTTTTTAAGTTCTGTGTGCTCATTATATTTGTGTTTGAATATATATCTATCTGCATCAGCTTCAAGCAATTCACACACAATTGATCACTCAAACACTTAGCCTTAGAAACTGCTCAAAACTTGAAAAAGTTTTGAGATTTACATTCAACCCCCCTTCTATAAATCTCATTGTTAGTCCACTGGGAATAACAAATCTGCACAAACATCAACATCCGGAACAAAAGCTAGAGCTCCAGGCCGAAATAACAATTGGGCCTCGTCGAGCTTCTCGGGTTTCATGGAACTGAGTTGACTATCGCGAGCATCTAACAGATTGGTGATGATCCATCCAGAAGTATTGGAGGATGTAATGGGGTTCTTGGTGTTGGGGCTTTCAGCATGCTTGTAGTTTTTCTTAGCCATGAGTGTTAAAGTGGCAAGGGTTTTGATGAAGTTACGTTACTGGAAGAAGATAAAAAATTTGGGGTAAAGAAATAGAAGAGTTATGAGAGTATATATGGAATGGTAAAGGAAAAGTGATAAGATTTTGAGGGGGTTCTTGATAATTGAACTACTAGTGCATGCATATCACAAAGTTGTTCACACGCTTATCTAGGGAAGATCAATGGTCTATTTGAACACGCTACATACATGTATTCACGCTACTGATTAATGTTTAGGTCAGAGATTTTGTAAATTAATTTATTTTATTTAATAAAATTTGGGGCTGTTATATCCAAAATTTTCATCATTAATGACGTGACTGAAGGAGCAGACGACATGGATCACGGTGGACAGGTCGAGAGTGAGAAGATGTCTTGGACAACAACGAACTCGGTGTTAACGGCATAAACTATAGACTCAGTCAGCCATAGCCCGAGTTTAAAGGAATGTCGAGGGGGAAGTTAGAGAAAAAAGGTGGAACAACTTAGCAGATAAGGTGACTAATTTGAAAACACAAGGGAGAGTACTACAAATGATAAGCAAGTGAATATATACATTACAGATGAACATAATAAGGGGGCATCTTCTTCATCAAAAAAAACAGCTTGCAAGACACTTAAACATAATATCCAGATCGAAGCCTATGCACATTAGATTACAATTAGTCATAGCTCAAGAATAAGATAATGTCTCATCTAAAACTCTTTGTAATCATCGTCAAATATCTAGTGGGTCATATTTAGGTTGGGCAATCAATCCCACCCGCGTTTTTTCCTATTTACAAGTTTTCCGCGTCACCAATTCTTCGAGTCATTTTTATTTACATTGTTCTTAATTTAGTTACAATACACAAATAATACAACCCACCAACCTTACCACTTAATCCACAAATTTTGATAAAAACATTAACAACTTTGGAATATTTTTATAGTTTCTTCTATAATTCCTTTTGGAAGAGCTGCATCCGTATCAGGTGTTTGTTCTTTCTGATAAAGTAGAGAAAAGTGTTACCATAATCTGTGAATAATGAGGTTCGTTTCCTGGATATCATGGAAACGTCTTCTAAAAAAATGAGGCATTCCTAGATTCCATAATCGTATTCTTCTGAATGTTATGAATCTTGGAATCATATACGAGAAACCGATATGCAGTGCTATATGGTGGATATCCGATGAAGATACAATCCAAAGTCTTTGGACCAATCTTCACCTTCTCAACTGTAGGGACCAGTACCTTTTCCAGGCACCCCCAAACTTTCAGGTGTTGGTAACTTGGTTACTTTTTCTTCCACATTTCATAAGGACTTATATCCTTATTCTTGTGCATAGTAATATTTAAAATATTATTCACGCTTAAGATGGTTTCCCCCCACATCGACCGCGGAAGTCCAGAGCTTAGCAATATCGTATTCATTATTTCTTTGAGAGTGTGATTCTTCCTCTCATCCACTATATTTTATTGAGGGAAGTATGGTGCAGTGTCCTCATGGATTATACCATGTTGAGAACAGAATTACACAAAGGGTTCAACATATTCACCTCCACGATCACTTCGTATCATTTTGATTTTCTGTTTGTTGTGTCTCAACTTCTTTATTATATATTTTAAATTTATCTATAGCTTTATCTTTGCTTTTCAGCAAATATATATAGCAATATTTTGCACAGTCATCTATGAATGTAATAAAATACTTGTTTCCTCCTCTAGTTGGAGCGAATTTTAAATCACATATATCGCTATGTATTAGGTCTAGCACTTTCGTGTTTCTTTTCACGCGTTTAAATGATGATCTCGTGAATTTTGCCTCAACACAAGTCTGACACTTATATTTTGAATCAATTATTAATTTTGGTATGTATTTTTTGAAAGGAATATGTCCTAAGTCCAATCATGTATAAGGATTTAGGAATAACTTTTATGTAATCTGTTTTGATTTCATTGATATTAATAAAAGACTTGTTTTGTTTTTATTACGGGCTTTATCTATTTAAGTGTTTAAATAAGATATACCATAGTTTAGAGTAAAGCTTTTTATGGATTATGATGAGATCATAATAGTGAGACCTAAAAAGATGATAACTCTAAACTTAAATAGTTCCTGGTCATAGGATTACTAACTGGTAATTAATAATCCACAAAGATCGGTACATACTATGCTTGCTTCATTATGAAGGATGTCTGTTCTCATAGACATTTGTGTGGTGACACTATAGCTAGTATGTAGGTGCTTATTATAGAATAAGTTCACTGAACATGACTCGCACAGCTGAACAACTGATGAAGTTCACTCACGTGTCAGCAGTTGTTCACATAGTGATAGTTGTACAAGTATCCTTAGACTTGAGGTCATCATAGTCATCTTGTGTACACTGAACTATGCTTTGGTTTAGTTCTTAGTCTCCAGGGACAATTATTAGGGCTCTTCTGGGTATAGGAATTTGTACACGAAGATAGTGTATGATCAATAAAGGATCTACCCCTTCCAGTGAAGGAAGCGAATGTTCAAGGCTGATCCACTTATGCTAGTTCAGGAATCTCTTGCCAGAGTGAATGAAATTAGAAAGGAGTTTCTAATTTGCATAGAACTACGCATAGTAAATGGTAAGCAAGTGATTGAATTAGATAGGCTTGACACGAGATCCATGCCTTGTATTTAATCGGGACATTGTAGGGTAGAAGGAGTTTATTGTACGGTAACTATTCACTGAATAGGTTCTTGGTATTCTAAGCAGTGAATTCATATTATCCGGATAGTCGCGATATGCTGAGAAGTATCCCTCACGATGTAGAATAAATATGATTAATTAATTAATCATATTTAATAAATTAGAGAATTTATATAAATAATGATAAAATAGTTTTATTATTATTTATTTCTACTACCGGCTTAATATTGAACCTACAGGGTCACACCATAAAAAGAGAATGATTTAATGGTGGAGGAATTAATTAATAATGGCTAATAATTATTTATTTATGAAATAAATAATTAATTGGCAAATTTAATAATTGATTAAATGAGATTTAATTGATTATAAATTAATTAAGAAAAGTTCTTAATATTATTAATTAAAGGATTTAATTTTTGGAAATTAAATCAAGAGATAGAATTATTTCTAAAGTGTTTAGAAAAAAGATTAATGATTAAAAGGTGTTTTAATTATTAATGAGAATAATAAATGGGATAATAATAATAATATTTATGGGAAAATTTCAGCTGAAAATTTTGCCTATAAATACACTATTATAGACCCTATTTTATTTGAACCCACACAAAACCCAAAAAGTTTGGAAAACCCAATTCTCTCCACCTCCTTCCTCCTCCTTAACATCGTTTTCTTGGTGGATACCGGTGGAGTGCTTCACACTTGAGGAGCAACTGCTAAGGATCTCTGATCGTTGTCTCCGAATTATTTTTAAAGGTTAGATTCGATCCCTCGAATTTTTATTCATGATCTGTATGCTTTTATTTAGATTTTATATGTGTAAAAGTGTTTTGCCATGCCCCCGCTGTGTTTAAAATCCAACATTGGTATCAGAGCATAGGTTGTATGCATATAGATCTGTGGTAAAAATTTCAGAATTTTATGTGCTTGTATGAATTAATTATGATTTTTACAAGTTATATTATGGATTAATTTTGTCTGATGAGAAATCGTTTCTCAGAATAATTTTGAATGTTGATCTGGGTTCTACAAGTGTTGTAGATCGTCTAGGTATTTTTTTCATAATTTTAGGATGTATAGATTTTTTATTATGAATTTTTGAAGTTCTTGTAATTAAAATTTGTAATTAAATAATCATATATATATATAATTTGTAAGTATATTTATATATTGCATCTGCTGTACTGCTGTCTTTGTCTGTGGTTTATGTTGCTGCACGAGAAGACAGACAAGGAACAGGTATGTCAGGCGGCGGCGCGGATTCCGAGAAAAAAAGGCGGCGGCAGCTGCGAAAACGAAAAAAAAAAAATAGGGGTGTAACGCATTTCGGGAATGCGTTACACACCTGTGGCGCATTCACGGAATGCGTTACACCCTTTAATGGCTTAAAAGGGGTGTAACGCATCACCGGAATGCGTTACAGGGCTTGTAACGCGTTCCTGTAATGCGTTACAGCCCATCTGTTGATATTAAAATTGATTTTCTGGGAGTTTCGTAACTCCGTTTTGGGCGTGCAATATACCGTTGGATTCGTTTTTCCGAGACGGATCTAATGGAGTGATCAATTTTAGTTTATATAAAAGTTTTGAACTGTTTATATTTCCATGAAGTGTTTTAAAGATGTTTTTGACTGTTTTAATTGCTTTTAAATGCTTCATGTGATACATAGAGATGTATAATGCTTAGACTAATGTGCTAGATGATGTAACATGCCTACCTTGATGTTTATTCATGTTGATATATGTGATATATGCTTAGTTTATCATGCGATGATAGATTTAGGTGAACTTAAATAAACATAAGGCGTTTGTTAGACAACCTAGTATAGTGAAATTGTTTCATAACCTTAATAATAATATTATGAATACAATCATGAGATTCTTGTGTTTGTGAAACACGTAATTGAATATGAATTTTCGATATGAGAGAAAGGATGATTCTGTCAACAACAGATTTCTATCTGTAAGAAAGGGTTATTAAGTGACGCCTCTTGACAATGCTCCACCCGATCTGGGAATCATCTGATTATTGATTATTGATTTGAAATATTTAATTTAAAAGGAAGAATCTCTTTATAATATGATTATGATTGTAACGTAATATAATCCCTCTAAAATTAAATAATATCAAGTAGTAATTGGCCAATGATACAACGGGCTTGTGTCGGTCATAGCCTTCCAACATGATAGAAAGTAGTTCTTATTTTTAAATCATTGTCGTTTCGTGCCACAGCCGAGGGCTTTGATTTCGAAGTAAGAAATACTTGTCTATTACATAGAGATGGGTACATTGAATAAGAATCTAAAGATCGTTACGTGCCACAGCCGTGGGCTTTTGGGGACTGATTCAATTATACGGAATGTTGGGTTAGACTTGACTTAGAATATTGAGTTTGTCGTGCCACAGCCGTGACTCAATTATTCAAGAGGCTAAAGTTTGATTAGGGAATAACATTAGATGTAATTGACAAGAGTTGTCTGCCTATTGAACATTACATGGCATTTCGTGCCACAGCCGGGGTTGTGTAATGGAATGTAGGATCCCTATTCCCACTAGCATTATGAATGCTTAATTTTTCACGTAGGGGGTTGAATAAATTAGGTAAACCAGTGGGAGCCACTTATGAATAAAGACCCGATTCATATAGTGTTTTGAAATGAAATCGAATATTTGCTAAGTGTTGTTATGTGTTTATCATTTACAGATTTACAATATACATTATGTCTTCTGCACTATCACTCAGGAGCATACTGGATGCTCACAAATTGACTGGTCCTAATTATGCTGACTGGCTTCGAAACTTGAGAATTGTTCTCAAGATTGAGAAGCTGGAATACGTGATTGACTCACCTAAGCCTACTGAACCTGCTAGTGATGCACATAATGATGAACATGTTGTGTATCGTAAGTGGATAGATGATGCAAATGTTGCTCAATGCATCATGCTAGCTTCCATGAACATTGAGCTACAGAAGCAACATGAGCATATGGATGCTCACACTATCCTCATGCATCTACAAGAGTTGTATAATGTGGCAGGGAGGATAGCTCGATATGAGATATCGAAGGAGTTGTTCGGTTGTAGGATGTCTGAGGGATCATCTGTGAATGACCATGTACTTAAGATGATCAATTTGATTGAACGTCTTGGACAACTTGGTTTTGCCATGGATGGGGAGCTGAGCCAAGACTGGTCTTGCAATCACTTCCGAGTTCGTTCTCGCAGTTTGTTGTGAACTTTCACATGAATAAGTTGGATGTCAGCCTGCCTGAACTCCACAACATGTTGAAGACTGCGGAATCGAATTTTCCCCCAAAGAAGAGTTCTGTTCTTCTAATTGGTGAAGGTTCCAATCCTAAAAAAAAGGAAGAGGAACTCTTCCAAGAAGAAGAAAGTAGGTGAGAAAATGCCGGTTCCACCAAAAGCTGAAGACCCCTAGAGCAAAGTTGTTTGCTTTTACTGTAACAAGATGGGGCACTGGAAGAGGAACTGCAAGGTTTACCTTGCAGAAATGAAGAAGAAGAAGGGTAGTGAGACTACCGCTTCTGATTCAGGTATGATCATGAAAGAAGTGAATATGTCATTAAATCAAATTTCTACTTGGGTATTAGATACCGCCTGTGATTCTCAAATCTGCAATTTGTTGCAGGGACCAAGGAGAAGTAGGACTCTTGAGGAAGAGGAGGTGATTCTACTGATGGAAATGGAGCAAGAGTTGCAGCTGTAGATGTAGAATCATTTCATTTACATAGGCCTACGGGCAAGACTATTGTTCTTAAAATAATTGTTATTTTGTTCCCTCGATTGTGAGAAATATTATTCCCATGTTAGACTTGGCTGGATTTTCATTTATTATTGAGAATAATGAATGTTATATTCTTAGAGATAATATTCTTTATGGACGTGGTGCTTTAAATAATGGTCTGTATATATGTGACATAATTTACTTCAGATTGAACAAACTAATAAAAGAAAAGGGATGATGAAAATCTCACTTCATTGTGGCACTGCAGTCTCCATTTAGTAGACATGGAGAGAGGGCTGCAGATTTGCTAGGAATGGTACACACAGTTGTATGTGGACCAATGTCTACGCAAGCCATGGGTGGATTTTCATACTTCATTACTTTCATAGATGATAGATCTAGATTCGGATATGTGTTTGATGAAACACAAGTCTGAAGCCTTTGAAAAGTTCAAAGAGTATAAGTATGAAGTGGAGAAACAAACCAAACATAGTATTATAATTCTTCGATTAGATCGAGGTGGTGAATACTTTAATGAAGTGTTTCTAGATTATCTCAAAGTAAATGGTTTAGTCTCCCAGTGGACTCCTCCAGATTGGTATCTGAAAGGAGAAATCGAACTTTGTTAGACATAGTTCGGTCCATGATGAGCTATGCAAATCTTCCAGTATTCCTATGGGGTTATACATTGGAAACCTCAGCATATTTACTGAATAAGGTGCCTTCCAAAATCTGTTCCTCAAACTTCGTATGAGATATGGAAAGAAAGGAAACCGAGTCTTAAACACGTTAAGATTTGGGGATGTCCAGCTTATGTCAAGAAAGTTGACCCAGATAAGCTGGAATATCGATCCGGAAAATGTAGTTTTGTGGGATATCCTAAAGAGACTTTAGGGTATTACTTTTGCACCGATCATCGGGTGTTTGTCTCCAGACATGCTACCTTCTTGGAAAAGGAGTTTATCCTTGAAGGAAACAGTGGGAGCAAAATTGAACTTGATGAAGTTCAAGAAGCACAAACTACTACAGATCGAGTGGAAACACCTGTTCTGACTGAACAATCTTTTGTGGAACAGCCCATTCATAGGTCAGGGAGAGTGTCTCGCCAACCTGAGAGGTAATATGGTCTTGTCATTGAGAATGACAATGAGTTTTCGATCATTAATGATGACGACCCTGTGACTTATAATGAGGCTATGAGTAGTGTTGACTCAGAGAAATGGCATAGTGCCATGAAATCCAGAATGGAATCTATGTATACGGTATACAAAAGATAGATTATAGCAGATGGCCAGGTGGAGACCTTTAAGGCCAGGCTTTTGGGAAAAGGATTCAAACAAAGGCAATGGATTGACTTTGATGAAACCTTTTACCTGTAGCCTTGTTAAAATCAGTTCGGATTTTGCTTGCGAATGCTGCTTACTACGACTATGTGATCTGGCAAATAGCCAGATGGTTTTCTTTCCAAGGGAAATGAAAACCTAGTGTGTAAGCTGCTGCGAACCATATGTGGTTTAAAGCAAGCTTCTCGAAAGATGGAACATTCGTTTTGATGAGACAATCAAAGAGTTTGATTTTATCAAAAAAACGTAGATGAACCATACGTCTACAAAAGAGTTAGTGAGAGCGCGGTAACATTTCTTGTATTGTATTGAATTAGAGTTGACACACATAACAACATAGCAGACCCACTCACAAAGCTACTTTATGAAAGTCACTTTGATCGTCATAAAGACAAGATGGGTATTAGATACCAGAGTGATTGGCTTTAGTACAAGTGGGAGATTGAAAGGAATATGTCCTAAGTCCAATCATGTATAAGGATTTAGGAATAACTTTTATGTAATCTGTTTTGATTTCATTGATATTAATAAAAGACTTGTTTTGTTTTTATTATGGGCTTTATCTATTTAAGTGTTTAAATAAGATATACCATAGTTTAGAGTAAAGCTTTTTATGGATTATGATGAGATCATAATAGTGAGACCTAAAAAGATGATAACTCTAAACTTAAATAGTTCCTGGACATAGGATTACTAACTGGTAATTAATAATCCGCAAAGATCGGTACATACTATGCTTGCTTCATTATGAAGGATGTCTGTTATCATAGACATTTGTGTGGTGACACTATAGCTAGTATGTAGGTGCTTATTATAGAATAAGTTCACTGAACATGACTCGCACAGCTGAACAACTGATGGAGTTCACTCACGTATTAGCAGTTGTTCATATAGTGATAGTTGTACAAGTATCCTTAGACTTGAGGTCATCATAGTCATCTTGTGTACACTGAACTATGCTTTGGTTTAGTTCTTAGTCTCCAGGGACAATTATTAGGGCTCTTCTGGGTATAGGAATTTGTACACGAAGATAGTGTATGATCAATAAAGGATCTACCCCTTCCAGTGAAGGAAGCGAATGTTCAAGGTTGATCCACTTATGCTAGTTCAGGAATCTCTGGCCAGAGTGAATGAAATTAGAAAGGAGTTTCTAATTTGCATAGAACTACGCATAGTAAATGGTAAGCAAGTGATTGAATTAGATAGGCTTGACACGAGATCCATGCCTTGTATTTAATCGGGACATTGTAGGGTAGAAGGAGTTTATTGTACGGTAACTATTCACTGAATAGGTTCTTGGTATTCTAAGCAGTGAATTCATATTATCCGGATAGTCGCGATATGCTGAGAAGTATCCCTCACGATGTAGAATAAATGTGATTAATTAATTAATCATATTTAATAAATTAGAGAATTTATATAAATAATGATAAAATAGTTTTATTATTTATTTCTACTACCGGCTTAATATTGAACCTACAGGATCACACCATAAAAAGAGAATGATTTAATGGTGGAGGAATTAATTAATAATGGCTAATAATTATTTATTTATGAAATAAATAATTAATTGACAAATTTAATAATTGATTAAATGAGATTTAATTGATTATAAATTAATTAAGAAAAGTTCTTAATATTATTAATTAAAGGATTTAATTTTTGGAAATTAAATCAAGAGAGAGAATTATTTCTAAAGTGTTTAGAAAAAAGATTAATGATTAAAAGGTGTTTTAATTATTAATGAGAATAATAAATGGGATAATAATAATATTTATGGGAAAATTTCAGCTGAAAATTTTGCCTATAAATACACTATTATAGACCCTATTTTATTTGAACCCACACAAAACCCAAAAAGTTTGGAAAACCCAATTCTCTCCACCTCCTTCCTCCTCCTTAACATCGTTTTCTTGGTGGATACCGGTGGAGTGCTTCACACTTGAGGAGCAACTGCTAAGGATCTCTGATCGTTGTCTCCGAATTATTTTTAAAGGTTAGATTCGATCCCTCGAATTTTTATTCATGATCTGTATGCTTTTATTTGGATTTTATATGTGTAAAAGTGTTTTGCCATGCCCCCGCTGCGTTTAAAATCCAACATTTTTTTACACTTAACCTTCATAAAGTGTCATAATTAACATGTCCAAATCTAATACGCCATAAATTAGGAGACTCAAGCAAGTAAGCAGAAGAATTCTTTATTTCATTATCGTCCTTAATGGACATAACATTGAGCTTAAAAAGCCCATCGGTTATATAGCCCTTGCCTACAAACATACCACTCTTAGACAAAACAACTTTATCTGACTCAATGACAATACGAAAGCCATGCTTATTCAACAAAGAACCAGACACAAGGTTTTTGCAAATATTAGGCACATACAGGTACAGTCTTCAAGTCAGATTCTTCCCAGATGTCATCTTCAGAATCACCATGAGCAATGGTACCTCTTCCTTCAGGAAGCGATCCAAGTGTAACGTGGTTAGATAGAAGTGCATCTTTTGCTGCCAACATTTGAAGTTCGTTCTGTTGAACTTGTGCAGCAGGCACAGTTGGCATAACAGGTGCAGCAAGCACCGTATATGTGACAGATGGTACGTGCATCTGTACTACAGGTGTATGTACACCAATAGGCACCACAGATACAATCGGAGGAATTAATCTTGCCGACGTATGTCCAAGAGGCACACTAAACTGTCCAATGACAGTGTGTCCCACAGGCACATGTCCAACAGGTGTCTGACCCCTTTCAGATATTACGATCTGTGCGTTCGGGTTAGGCGCCTGTTGGTGAACCCCATCAGATCCAGTGATCTGTGCATTGGGATCAACAGTTGTGTTTATCGCATTGTTTACAGTGTTATTGTCCATAGATCTGTTACTCACCAAAATAGGCAGAGACAGATGTATTAGTCACAGATAATAAATAATAATAATAATATCTTTAAGATTGTTACCACAATCTGTGAATAATACAAACAATATAAGTGAGTGTGTGTAAAAAATAGAGTAATAAACTGTGAAAATAAATAAGAAGGATATGAAGGAGACGTTCTCGAGTCCATTCGTATAACTGCCTCTTTAAAGCTATTACGGCTCTCACCGTATGTGCGAGTCATTAGCCTTCCAGGATAAAATGAGAAAATGGCGTTGTTGCACGAACAACGCCTTCGAAAAACAAGAACAGAGCAAGAAACTATCACCGGAAGAGAGTAGGGTTTGTGTTTAGGAGTCGGCATTAAGAATTTAAAAGCCCAAGGCCAGTGCAAATTAAATTTAGCAAAACTAGTCCATAATTATTCGGGCCAATTTTCCACTACATTTGTGTCCGCACGTCTCACATGCGGGCAAGCTCGAAGGCTTCGCAAGCCTCGGATTGTCCCTCAAAAACCCAAAGCCCAAGATTTGCACCCCCATGCGTGCACATAGGTGTTGGAGAAATACATAACACATTTGAACACTACATAAGTGTTTTACTATATAAAGTTATGCATTCTCCATTACAAAATCAATGTGGGACTTTCATTCTTTTACACAAATTTCCACTACTAGGAGACTAACTTTGGATGATCATATCTCATCCATCTCTTAGTCATCTTGAGTGAATCAAAGTGTCTTGGAAAGCTCTCTCGGAGGAGAACACATTCCAAGTGTCACTCGCTGCGCGCACGCAACATTCATTCATTCAAACTATGACTAAAATTGACTTGATAATGTGTGACTACTACCCGCATTTTCCAACAAAAAGAAGGATTTTATTATAATTCAAATGATAGAAGATGTATGTTAACACTTTCGTGCAGAATAGGGGAGTCCTGATAGAATTATATGTATACAGTTTAGGTGAATATTGGAAAAGGCCATCTTTAAACTCTTGTATTCAAGCTACATCTATAATTTTTCGTAAGCTCTCTTTCTTCTAATTTTTAATTGAATTTGTGGGCTTTATAGTTACCAGATATTTTATTTTATTGCTTTAATTTTACTCCAAAGAGTCAACATCCATATTTGGATTAGTTTTTTTTTAGATTTGGTTCGATATTTTAGCTACAGGACCAAATATAGTTTTAGGAATATGTTGTGAACTTGATAAATTCAACAAAATACTTTAGTAGATTTAACTTAGTGAATTTTATAGCATTCGACGGATGATCAAATATAGTCTCGACGGATGATTCAATATAGTCCTGACGGATGATGATTTGACATCCACCGGGTGAGTAGCTTATGTAACAAATAAGTATTGTAGCACATTTCTGCAAACAACTTTGTGTAGAATCTATAGGAGCATGTGAGTCATGTTGACTACTAGTGGATATGCAGAATAGGTTGATTAATTATAAATATGAAATGCCTTTTGATTCTGTATAAATGAAATGGAGTCAAGTGACAAATAGCTACCCGGCGGATGATCAACAAAGCTATCCGATGGATGATCAACAAAGCTACCCGACGGATGACAAGCATGTACCCGACGGATGATCAAATTCAAATATCTGTTGACAGTGACAACACAGTCACAAGCATTAGGTGTTTGTAAAGGGAATGTGGCAGCCTGTTAAGCAGGAATTTGAGAACAAAGAAGCATTACCATTTCCATGCTATTATGAAGATATTCAAATATGCTGGAATAGAGTAGTGAAGTAGCATGGAGTTAGACTAGATATGTTTTATTTTATTATCTTATCTTATTGTCATATAAACTTGGTGATATATAAACAAAGTGTAGCTAGTAGAACAATTAACTAAGCACACACATTTTCAGAGAAACATTTTCAAGTTGTATTCTATAGCATTTCTCTGTGGGCTATTCAAGCTAAGTATAGTTGTTCTACTTGTAAGCAGATGCGGACTATTCAAGCTTCACAAGGTTCTCATTCGATATATATATATCTGGTGGATACTTTCAAATCCACCAGAAAGTTTTAAAAGCTTGTGTTTTTATTACTTTGTGTTTTGATTTATATATTTCTTCATTCCGCAGTTTGCAAATCAAACACTTATATACTTATTGAATTAGAATTGTTTTAAAATCTTGAAAAAGTAGCCAGAATTACATTCAACCCCCTTCTGTAATTCTTGTTGTATTGTTAGGGAATAACAATTGGTATCAGAGCAAGCTCTTGAAGTAAAAAGAGTGTAAAGATCACAACAAACAACAAGATGGACAAGAAGGATGTTGGAGTTAAAATTCCTTTTCTCGACAAAGACAATTATCACCACTGGAAGGTGAAGATACACCTATGTACCAATGAGAGCTGCAACTGGAAATGAGCCATCTGTTCCAAAACCAAGGCATGAATGGTCAGACCCTGATATTGAGCAAGTCAGGAAAAACAAGAAGGCCATGAATATATTGTTCAATGGAGTTGATGGTGATATGTTTGATAACATCATTAACTGCAAAAACAGCCAAAGAGGTTTGGGATATGTTAGATATATTTGATAATGTCATGGCTAATGTGATTTATGTTTAGTTTTCAGATCTTACATAAAATAGGATAAATCAGTACTTATTGGAAGTCAGGACTTAAGGATATCAGTACTTATATTATCAGGAGATAATTATCAGAAGATGGATATCAGAACTTAAGTACTGAAGGATGTTCAGATAAGGAAGACAGCTGGTTAAAGGAAAGAAGATCGAGACAAACATAAGAAGAGATATGCATGAAGAAGGAATTCTATGAAGAATAGAATACTTGGAAGAAAAGATATCTGATTGATATATTTTAGGAAGCAGAATTATATTCCATATCAATTAGCGATTATCTTGTAACTGTGTAGTATATAAACACAGACATAGGGTTTACACTATAAGTGTTATCACAATCGAGAAGATTATTCATTGTAACCCTAGCAGCTCTCATGATATTTGTTCATCATTGAGAGAGAACAGTTCCATACTGTAACAGAGTTTATTGTTTCAATAAAGTTTGTTTTCTGTTACTTGAGTTATTAAAGTTTGATTTGATTGTACTATACACTGTATTCACCCCCTCTACAGTGTGTGTGACCTAACAAGTGGTATCAAAGCCTATCTGTTAACACACAAACAGTTTAAGATCCAAACACAATCATGTCTGAAGCAGAAACTCCAACTAAGCCCACCAAAGCTGAAGAACCTCCAAAGGCACAAATTCAAAGTCGATATGAGACTATTAGAATTCTCATATTGAGACCATATGAATATACCATATGGAAGGTGAGGATTACCATGTTTCTGGAAGTTACAGATCCAGAATATCTTGATAGAATCAAGGAAGGACCTCACAAACCAACCAAGCTCGTTGTTGCAGTTGCAGGTGAAGCAGCAAAGTCTGTACCAAAAGAGAAGAGTGATTACACTGCTGAAGTTATCGCATCAATTGCTAAGGATGCTAAGGTACGACACTTACTGCATAGTGCTATTGATAATGTAATGTCAAACAGGGTAATAAACTGCAAGACTGCAAAGGAGATATGGGATGCCTTGGAAACAAGATGTCAGGGAACATATATGATTAAGAAGAACATGAAGACAATACTCAATCAAGAGTATGAACACTTTGACTCAAAGGCTAATGAGTCATTGACTGATTTATATGACAGATTTGTCAAACTCTTGAATGATTTATCACTGGTTAATAAGGAGTATGATCTTGAAGATTCAAACCCTAAATTCCTGTTAGCTCTTCCTGAATGCTGGGATTTGAAGGCAACAACAATAAGAGACAACTATAATCTTGATGAAACAACTCTTGATGAAATTTATGGAATGCTCAAGACTCATGAACTTGAGATGGAACAAAGAAGCAAGAGGAAAGGAGGAAAGTCAAGGACAGTTGCTCTTAAGGCTGAAGAAGAATCCCCCAAGGCAGCTACCTCAAGGAAAGACAAGGGTAAAGCTCTCTTCACAAAGTCTGATACTGAGTCATCAAGTTCTGAAAGTGATGATGACTCAGAATCTGAAAGCTTGCCTGAGACGGATGCTGATGAAGAGATGATGAAGCTGTGTGCTCTTATGGTGAAAGGAATCACAAAGATTGCATACAGGAAGTTCAGGAAGGGAAAGAAGTTTTCCAGGAAAGGCACAAGTTCTGATAAGAAGAATTTCAGAAAATCTGAGGGCAGAGGAGGAAAGTCTGACAGAGGAGATTATACAAATGTCAAATGCTACAACTGTGGTGAGAAAGGCCACATATCTCCTGATTGCAAGAAAGTGAAGAGTGACAAATGCAAGGCTCTTGTCACAAAGAAGAAAAGCTGGACAGACACCTCAGATTCTGAAAGTGAGGAGAATTATGCCTTGATGGCAAATGCTGATAAGGCAAGTGCTGAAAGCAGTTCTGAAGCTGCTGAATTAAAGGTACCTCAAACTACTTATGCCTTTCATACTGATGATATTAATGAGTTGAGAAGATATCTTAAAACCATGTTCATTAGTTATAGAGATCAAACTTTAACATGTGAAAGATTAACTTCTGAAAATCTTGCTTGTAAAAAGAGAAATGATTATTTAGAAAAAGAGTTAGTCATGTTCCATCAAACTCAGAAAGATAGAGATGATGCTTTCTATGTTAGGGATGAAGTACTTAAAATGAATGAATCTCTAAAAGCTGAGTTGGAAAAGGAAAGAGAGATTATCAGGACTTGGACTAACTCTGGCAGAACAACTCAGAATTTGTTAAGTAGTGAAAACTGGAAAGAGGGCTTAGGATATGGAGAAGATAAAAATGATAAAGGAACTGTAGATATTAAGCCTGTAGTTTTTAATCAAAAACCAAAGTTAAAACCTGTTAAGTTTGTAGCTGTAAAGTCTGATAATGAGAAATCAGAAGTTAAAAAGGAATTAACTTCTGACAAACTAAAACAGGAAAAGACAACTGAAGTAAACGTAGGCTTAATGTCTAAGAAGCAGCTTAAGCATAAACTGAAAGATGTTAAGAATGCAAACAAGATAAAATCACCTAGGAAAAATAGGAATGGAAAGGAAGGTGTGAATAAAAGCAATGATTATAAGCCTGTTCCTGAAGCTCCTAGGAAAACGTGTCATAACTGTGGAAGTTCTAACCATCTGGCTTCTTTTTGCAGGAAGAATAAGAACATAAACTCCTTACCTTCAAAGTCAGGAGTTAAGAGTCAGTTTGTTAGATATAAGCCACAAAATCCTTATTTTCATTGTGGTAGTTTATGGCATTCCATTTATACTTGTAAGGAATATCATAGTTTGTACTAGGATTATTATCAAATAAAACCTTCTTTAAAGAAAGTTACCATTGTTCCTTCTAGTGTAAGTTCTGATTCAAAGTCTGATAGTGTAAATTCTGATAAGAAAAATGTTAACATAAACTCTGATGCTAAATCCGCTGCAAATGTTAACAGCCTTAATAAGGCCAAAGGATCCAAGCAGGTCTGGGTTCTTAAAACTAATCATTAGTGGTCTTTATGATTGCAGGGCAACAGGAAAAACATCCTAGTTCTGGACAGTGGATATTCAGGACATATGACTGGAAATAAAGCCCTGCTATCAGACTTTGTGGAAAAGGCTGGCCCAAGTGTTTCTTATGGAGATGGCAACATTGGAAAAACATTGGGATATGTCAATATCAATCTTGGGAATGTCATCATTAAAGAAGTAGCTCTGGTCTCAGGACTTAAACACAATCTGCTAAGTGTCAATCAAATCTGCGACAGAGGTTATCATGTGGATTTCTTTGAAGAACACTGTGAAGTTGTAAGTAAATCTACAGGCAAAGTTGTTCTGAAAGGATACGGGCGTGATAACATTTATGAAGCCAGGCTTTCAACAAATACTGATGGTTCTGCAATCTGTCTGATGAGTAGAGCATCAATTAAAGAAAGCTGGAATTGGCACAAGAAACTCTCTCATTTAAATTTCAACAATATAAATGAGTTGGTCAAGAAAGATCTTGTGAGAGGACTGCCAAAGTCAGTATTTGCTCCTGATGGCCTTTGTGATTCTTGTCAGAAGGCCAAACAAAGGAAATCTTCATTCAAGAGCAAGACTGAATCATCAATTCTTGAGCCTTATCACCTACTACATGTTGATCTATTTGGTCCAGTAAATGTCATGTCTATTGCAAAGAAGAAATATGCTATGGTCATAGTCGATGAGTTCACCAGATACACATGGGTGTATTTCTTGCACACAAAAAGTGAAACTGCATCTATCTTGATTGATCATGTCAGGCAACTGGATAAATTGGTCAAAGATTATGTGAAAATAATAAGGAGTGATAATGGTACTGAGTTCAAGAATTTGATAATGGAAAAGTTCTGCAAAAACTATGGAATCAAGCAGGAATTCTCTGCTCCTGGAACTCCACAGCAAAATGGAGTTGTTGAAAGAAAGAATAGAATTCTCATTGAAACTGCACGTACAATGCTTGATGAAGCAAAGCTTCCAACTTATTTCTGGGCTGAAGCTGTGCAGACTACTTGTTTTACTCAGAATACAACACTCATTAACAAGCAAAGAAAGACACCATATGAGATGGTGAAGAAAAAGAAGCCAAATCTGAAGTATTTTCATGTATTTGGATGCAAGTGTTTTGTTCTTAAGACTCATCCTGAACAGCTATCCAAATTTGATCTAAAAGCTGATGAAGGAATCTTTGTTGGATATCCACTTTCCACAAAAGCCTTCAGAGTCTATAACTTGAGAACAAGAGTGGTCATGGAATCTATCAATGTCTCTTTTGATGATAAGAAGATTACTGGACTTGAAGATTTTATTGATCATGATCAGCTGAGATTTGAAAATGAAGACTCAAATTCTGATACTGAAAATCCTGACAATCTAAATCCTGATACTGCAAACTCTGATGGATTAAACTCTGATATTATTGAAACTGTGGTTACTACGCCAAAGGAAGATGCACCTATGCAGGGGGAGCATACTCAAGATAAAACCACATCTCAAGAAGCATCAGAACATACATCTGGCTCTTCAAGTTCTGATTCGTCAAGTTCTGATAAGCCAAGTTCTGATAGTTCTGAAAATCTAAATTCTGAAGAATCCAACTCAGAGAGCATAGTTTCAGGGGGAGCATCAGAAAATGTTAATGAAGACAGCATGGATCATGGGGGAGCATCCAGTTCTAGAGAAAACCTTCCATCTACAAGGAAGTGGACTAAATCACATACACCTGATTTGATAATTGGAAATCCTGATGTAGGTGTCAGAACTAGAACAGCTACTTCAAGTGAATGTCTTTACAATTCTTTTCTTTCTCAGACTGAACCAAAGAAAGTGGAAGAAACTCTTCAAGATGCTGATTGGGTGCAAGCATTGCAGGAAGAGTTAAATGAATTTGAAAGAAACAAAGTCTGGACCCTAGTGCCAAGACCAAAGAACAGATCTGTTGTTGGTATAAAGTGGGTATTCAGAAATAAAACTGATAGTGATGGCATAATTACAAGGAATAAGGTAAGGCTGGTTGCAAAAGGATATTCTCAACATGAGGGAATTGATTATGATGAAACATTTACACCAGTTGCTAGATTGGAAGCCATAAGGATATTTTTGGCTTATGCTGCTCACAAAAAGTTTACTGTCTTTCAAATGGATGTGAAAAGTGTTTTTCTCAATGGAGAATTGGAGGAAGAAGTATATGTTGAACAACCTCCAGGCTTTGTAGATTCCAAATATCCAGATTATGTCTACAGGCTTGATAAAGCACTTTATGGACTTAAGCAAGCTCCAAGAGCATGGTATGAGACTTTAGCTCAGTTTTTTCTAGAAAGTGGATTTAACAGAGGAACAATAGACAAAACACTGTTCTTTTACATGGACTACCATCTCCATCTGGAGCGATTGGAGGAAGAAAGGCTGGAAGCTCTCCGCCAGCAAGAGCGAATCATCAGACTCGCTATTCTTTTTGTAGAGAGTAGGAATAAGAAATAATTTATTTTCTTCTTCCTATTTTTCTTCATCGTCAGCCTTGCCCTGCTTCTTGAGCTAGGACAAAGGCTGTTGATGTTAGGTTTAGAAGCTTAGGACAATCTTGTAATGTTCTGATGTAATTTGAATTTCATGAATATATTCTCTTAATATATTAATGGAATTTCTACTTTTTGCAAGTTTTTGTCTCTGAGATGTTTGTAATTTGAATGCACTGATAAATCCTGATATATTCATATTCTGATGACCATTTCATTTTTTATTTAAATTAAGTTCTGATCTTAAAATATCAGTACTTGTTTACTTGATTTATTTTGGTCATTCTCACATTCGAATTTTTTCTAAGAATATTGGTGTTGCAGTGAAAATAATTGAATAAGTGGGAACAGTTTAAATTTTGAATTAAAACTGACTTACCTCAATTAATGGAATTACTGGGTAAGTGGAACGGTTTTTCCTTGAAAAACTGCAAGTGGGTAAGTAATGATTACTGTTTTCCCGTGCCCATTAACTATTCATTATTGTTGCATGTCTGACAGGTGTCCAACGGTTATATTTTTTTTAGCAAGTAAAAGTAAGAGAGAGAGAGAGAGAGAGAGAGAAGATTATATAATCTTTTATTTACTTTTACACTTTATCTCTCTTTCTTTGCTTTTACTCTCTCACATCTCCTGACGTTGGTTTTTCTTACAGACATTTTATCAAACACCTAACAGGCAATCTTAATTTTCGATTTTTCTCATGGCACCTAAGGATTTGATCATTGATGGAGTTAAGTTCGTTCCAAATAACTATGCCGCAATTCTCGATCATGCTGAAGCTCCGTCTGAGTTGCATTTTGTGCAAGATCTTCTTGCACACAGTGAAGTTGGGTATGCATTGACCCAGCCTTCAGTCTTTTCAAGCCAACAAGTTCTAACGTTTTGGCGGACTGGGCATTTTGATAATGGTGGTACAACTGGTACTCCCAGTATTGTTTTTGAAGTGGATTATTCTGAACATGTGGTAACTCCTGGTACATTACGCAAGGCCTTACATTTACCAGAAGGCTGCATTTTCTCAACACCGGAGGAATCAGCTCTACAAGAGTTAATGGCCAGTTTGGGGTATGAGCAGAGTTTGGCTAAGCTTGGACAGTTGAAATGGGCTCATATCAGAAAGGAATGGAGCTTCTTCTTCGACTGCATCACTAAAGCCTTCGAGAATAAGTGTTCCAACTTTGATGCCATTCCAATAATGAGTCAGCACATCAGGTATGCTATCATTAACCAAACTCATTTTGATTTTGCAAGTGCTGTGATAGGTTTCATAGGGGATAGGATGACAGAAGATAGAAATGTAGTTTACTTTGCTAGATTCTGTCAGCTTATATATAATTTTTGCTGTACTGATCCCCCTCAACTAGCCAGTTCTTTAATTCCACCCTTTAAAATTGCAAAACGAGCCTTTAATGACTTGGTTAATGCTGACCTTAAGAAAAAGGTGGTTAGACCTTTACAGATTCCTCAGTCTGTGTAACAGATCTTGGTAAATGTTGATCCTCAAACCTATAGATCTGTTTATCCTGATATCCAACCCACCACCATAACCCAAACACCACAGCAACCATCAGAACATACCACTCATACATAAATACCTCAACCTTCCCTCAGAACATATCTCAAATCATATCTCTCAACTTCACAGACAGCTCAACCTTCATCCTCAGCACCTACTGTGAAGCTTTCATCTTCCAAGCCCAAGAGGACAAAGACTGTTTCTCAAACACCACAGAAGAGAAGGAGGATTGTTCTGAGAGATGAGTCTGATAATGAGGAACAGGTTTCTTCATCAGAACCTGTTGTTAAAGAAGCTGAGAAAGTTCCTTCTCAGAAGGATTCTGGAATTAGGGGATCTAAGCTTCTCAAAAGGCTTAGAAGAATGACTTCAGCTGAACCTCCCAAGGAATCCCCACCTTCAAAGAGATACAAGAAACAGAGAGCTAAAAGGCCAATTTCAGATGATGAGGAAGCAGCAGCTAAGGAAGGAGATCAGGAATCTCTGATCTCACAAGAACCAGAATCTGCTGAAGCCACTATTTCTCCATTAACTCCAACTCCTGAAGCTGCTACAGAAAAGGCCAACACATCATCTGTGTCTCCTGTACATAAGACTATATCTCCTGTTGCTCCAGGCACAAGTGCTGAAATTGATATTCAGAACCTGGTTGTGCCTGAGATACTTTACTTAGAAGCTCCAACAGCAATTAATCCATCAACAACACCTGTTACTGATGCTACTCAAACTCCAGAATTATCTACTACACCTTCTCTGCATCTAGATGTTGATGATCAGAATATAGGTGAGCATCAGGATATGACTGTTGATCAGAACTTGGAACCAGATCAGCACTTAGAGGATGATGCTGAAGCCTCAATTGTTTCTCATACTATTGTTTTATCAGAAGATGCTGATTCTGTCAGTTCTGATGCTTCAAATGTCGATGATACTGGTGATGTTGCTCCAAATGCAGATGCTGATGAAGCAGGTCCTTCAGGACATGCACCTCAGCAAACTGTTCACAAAAGTGAACTAGTTAAGAAGTTTGTTACAAGAGAAACACCAGTGCCTTTGAGTGAAACTCCTGCAGGACAGGAGTGGACTAAGGAATGGAACTCAGTTACCTGTGTTCCATCTGCAAAGAATGTTGCTAAGCACTTGACAAAAGTTGATGAGATGTTAATTACTGATGATTTCAAAACACAGCTTCGAGTCACTGCATTGAGTACTAAACATCTCCAAGGTCTCCATTCAACTACTCATGCAGAGTTACATAAAATTCATGAAGAATTAATCAAGCAAGACCAAGTTCAGAAACTTGACAAGAAAAAATTCTTCCAACCTACCTTTGACAGAGTTGCTTATATTGAGAAGACCCAAGAAAAACAACAATCTCAGATTGATGATATTTTGAAAAATCAAGCTTCTCAGCAATCTCAACTTGATGAAATCCAAGCCTCAGTGGAATTGTTTGTCTCTCTTCTCTTACCTGCTGATGCCAAAAAGGGGGAGAAAGTAATTAAGTCCAAATGCAAAACTGATAAGACACTGAAGGGGAAGGATGATGAAAAAGATGACCAGGGAAACTCTGGAATGGGTGGAGGTCATAGTCAAGATAGAGGTTTCTCATCAAGAAAAGCTGAAATCACAAGTCACAGGACAAGTTCTGATGCTGGAAAAAGAATTACTTCTGCTACTGGTAAAAGGATAAGTTCTGATGAACTTTTAGATCTCGATGAAGAAATGTCAAGACAGTTATTTCTTAAGGAAAATCCAGGAATGGACTTGGAGAGTCTAATGGAAGAAGAAGCCAGACTTAAATCAGAAAAAGTCAAATCTAACTCTGAAGCTTCTGGTAAAAAGAAACTTCCAAAGGCCAAAGGCATTGTGATAAAAGAAAGGACAAATCCTGAAGCAACCGAGGCTAAATCACAACTGCAGATAGATCCAAGGTCCAAGGGCAAAGAGAAAGTTGGTGAACCTATCAAGGTTTATGTGCCTCCTGTGAATGAAGAAATTACTGATGAAGATGTTGATCTTGCTCTGACTTCAAGAAAAGTTTCTAAGACAACCTCTGACATGGCTCAAGTTGTTCAGAGTCAAGAGATATTTAGTTATGATATCTCAAAGAAGCAAGTAACCTCTGACATAGCTCAAGTTAACTTGATATCAGAAGATAAATCAAAGGAAACCTCTGACGTTGCTCATGTTAAACCTTCAAAATTACTCCTACCAGGATTCACTAAAGCCAAACAGACTCAACCTTTGAAGACTGTTGCAAGTGGTTTTGAAGCAAGAGTGGTTACTGGAAAGGAAGCAAGAGATAAAACTGGATTGGGAAGTGCTGATGAAAGAAGAATACAGAACACAACCAATGATTCAACTTCCTTAAGTGAACCAGGTATTGGAGCAACTCCTAAGAGATTGAATCAACTAAAATCTGTACAAATGGTTTACCATACCTACTTGAAAGAACACATCTTGTTGTACTTCATGACAGATGGTAGGGTTTATCATATAAGGGAAAATTCCATTCCACTGAAGTATTTTGAAGAGCTGGAACATGTATTATTCTTACTTCAAGTGAATGACAAAATAACAGAAAGTGCTGCAAACTTTTTGAAGAGTCAAATTCAGAAACAGAAAAAGCTTTATTCAGTTAAGTTTGACAGCTCATATCTTCCAAAGTACAGAGATCAAAAGGGTGATATTGTTGAGATGAAGCCCAATTCTGCTAAGATTATAACTACCTTTTTGGATTACAGGGCTGTGGAATTCAATCTTGAGTCTGACAAGGCATATTTGATCAGACTGGATCAGGATATAAGGAAAGCTAGAATTAATGATCTCAGGGCTGCAATCTTTCAAACTGGTGAAGATTCTGCAGAACTTAAAGATGCTAAAAGGAGGATGATTGATGAACTCAGATATGCTGAGAGATGTTTGTTGAAGAACTATCTCATAACAACTCCTGACATCAGAGAGATCAGAAGATGAAGCCAAGTCAAGATTTACAACTGCTTAAATTCTGATATGAATACAGACTGAAGTTGTTATCAGAAGTTAAAGATTGGTAAAGCTTTAAGGATTGTAAGTTATAGTTATCTAGTCAAATTCTCATGCACTTGTACTTAATGTTTTTGACATCATCAAATATCTGTTAAACTTGTATATTATGTTAATTTACAAGTTGGGGGAGATTGTTAGATATATTTGATAATGTCATGGCTAATGTGATTTATGTTTAGTTTTCAGATCTTACTTAAACAGGATAAATCAGTACTTACTGAAAGTCAGGACTTAAGGATACCAGTACTTATATTATCAGGAGATAATTATCAGAAGATGGATATCAGAACTTAAGTACTGAAGGATGTTCAGATAAGGAAGGCAGCTGGTTAAAGGAAAGAAGATCGAGACAAACATAAGAAGAGATATGCATGAAGAAGGAATTCTATGAAGAATAGAATACTTGGAAGAAAAGATATCTGATTGATATATTTTAGGAAGCAGAATTATATTCTATATCAATTAGCGATTATCTTGTAACTGTGTAGTATATAAACACAATTATATAGGGTTTACACTATAAGTGTTATCACAATCGAGAAGATTATTCACTATAACCCTAGCAGCTCTCGTGATATTTGTTCATCACTGAGAGAGAACAGTTCCATACTGTAACAGAGTTTATTGTTTCAATAAAGTTTGTTTTCTGTTACTTGAGTTATTAAAGTTCGATTTGATTGTACTATACATTGTATTCACCCCCTTCTACAGTGTGTGTGACCTAACAGGATACAATCCATATTATTTGTGATGGTACTGAGCAAGTAAGGGAGAATAAAATGCAGTTGTTAATTCAGCAATATGAGGCACTTCCACTGTGAAGAAAGTGAGTCTCTCACTGACATTTTTAGTAGATTTTAAAAGCTATTAAATGCTCTGAAGTTGCATGGAAGAGTCTATCAAACAAAAGACTCTAACCTCAAGTTCCTTAGATCTCTTCCAAAAGAGTAGAAGCCAATGACAGTCTCATTGAGAAATTCTCAGGATTACAAGAAGTTCACCTTGGAGAGACTGTATGGCATCCTAAAAACTTATGAGTTTGAAATAGAGAAAGATGAGAGGATGGAGAAAGGAAGGAAGAAAGGAGGGTCCATAGCACTGGTTGTTGAGTTAGAGAAGGAGAAAGAGATGAAGGTAGAAGCTGTTGGGTCTACATCAAAGGTATGTGAAAGCAAGGGCAAAGGGCTAGTAGCTGAAAACGAAGATCATTTGAGCCAAGATGACATGGATGATATTGATGAACATCTAGCATTTCTATTCAGAAAATTTGCCAAGCTCAAATTTAAAAAGAATTTTGGAGTAGCCAAGCCATGTAGAAACATGGTGGATAAATCCAAATTCAAATGTTTTAAATGTGGCTTGGCAGGGCATTTTGCTAGTGAATGTAGAAAGTCTAATTCTAGAAAGAAGAAGTTTGAGCATGTTGATTATAAACAAAAATACTTTGAGTCACTCAAACAAAAGGAAAGGACTTTCATCACACAGGAGAATGACTGGGTTGCAGATGGTTTCGATGAAGATCAAGAAACAAACTATGTCAATCTAACCCTGATGGCCAAGTCTGATGAAACAGAAACAAGTTCTTCAAGTAATCAGGTAATCACCACTAACCTAGCACATTTATCTAAAGATGAGTGTAATGATGCAATAAATGACATGTCCACGGAATTTTAACACTTGCGTGTTACACTTAAGTCCCTCACTAAGGAAAATGCTAAAATCAAATAAAACAATTTGTTTTTAAGTGAGAGGAATAATGTGCTAGAGTCTCAGTTTATTGAATTTGAAAAATTGAGAATTGAATGTAAGATTACAAAGGAATAATTAACTGAGTCCTTGAAGAAATAAGAGATTTTAAAGAAGCAGCTTGAACGAGAATAGGAAGTGATTAAAGCATGGAAATCATCCAGAGATGTCCATGCTCAAATCACTAAAGTTCAAGATATTGAGTCCTTTTGTGATGCAGCCTGGAAAAGAGTAAGGAGAAGCTGGAATCCAACTTGGTTGAAGGATTGTTGACAGATGTGGACTCGACGGATGATGAAAATCACCCGTCAGATAATCAAAAGGATTATCCATTGAGTGACAAAGAGCCACATTTGTCGGCTGTGAGTAAACATGTGAGCAAAGCTAAGCTTGCCAAGATGAATGAGAAATATGGATCAGTTTCCAAAAACTTTGTTCCAGGAGAATCAAATCAAGTGAAGAAGGAGAGGAAAGTTAATGTTGGTCATCTGTCCATCAAGAAATTGAATGACAGATTAGAAAGATTGAGGTTAAAACAGAAACTAAAAGGAAAAATAATAGAAATAGGAAAGTAGGAATTAACAAGCATAACAACTACACACCTGATAAATATGCACCAAGAAAAATATGTGTTAAGTGTGGTAGTGTTAATCACCTGTCTGTTAATTACAAACTTGCTATGCTTACTCCTATGTTTGTGCTTCCCTCTTTTCCCAACATGACTGTTATGCCTACCATGCCTATGAATGTTATGTCTACTCAGAATATGAATGCACAATTTGATAATATGCCATTTGCACCTAATCCTTATTATGCTGCATTTAGTATGCTACAAATGCCATTTAGCATGCCTTACTGGAATAACATATTTGCAAACATCATGATTTTTCCTGTTAATCAAAATGTGCATGATAATTTTGTTTTAATGAATGATTTCAAAGGTCCAACTCAAATGACTAAGGATGAATCAGAAATTTCCAAGTCAAATAAAATTAAACCTAACAAACCAAAGAAGAAAGCTAACAAGGCAAAACCCAAGGAAATTTGGTTACCAAAATCAACTAAATTTGGCTTTGATGTGTGCAGGGAAACAGAAAGAATCTTTGGTATCTGGACAGTGGTTGTTCAAGGCACATGACTGGAGATTCTACCCTGCTAACAGAGTTCAATGAAAGAGTTGGCCCAAGTATTACTTTTGGAGATGAAAACAAGGGTTATACTGTGGGATATGACTTGATTTCAAAAGACAATATCATCATTGAAGAGGTTGTCCTAGTGGATGGTCTCAAGCACAATTTGTTGAGTATCAGCCAGCTTTGTGATAAGGGCAATTCAGTAACCTTCAGTTCAGAAGCCTGTGTTGTGACAAATAAAAAGAGCAACAAAGTGGTTCTCACTGGAGTGAGAAAAGGAAATGTGTATTTAGTCGACTTCAACTCATCTAATGCAGAATCTGTCACTTGTCTTCTCAGTAAAGCAGGTCAAGATGAAAGTTGGCTATGGCACAAGATTTTGTCCCATCTAAACTTCAAGACCATGAATGAGCTTGTCAAGAAAGAACTAGTTAGAGGTATTCCTCAAGTGGAGTTTACTAAGGATGGATTGTGTGATGCCTTCCAGAAAGGAAAGCAGATCAAAGCATCATTCAGAAAGAAGCTTGATTCAACAATTGAAGAACCTTTGCAATTGCTACACATGGATTTGTTTGGACCAGTCAATGTGTTGTCTATCTCAAGAAAAAGATTTTGCCTAGTTATTGTGGATGATTTCTCAAAGTTCTCTTGGACATATTTCCTAAAGTCTAAAGATGAAGCTAGTGAAATCATCATCAATCACATAAGGTAAGTCAACAAATATCCTGATTTTAAAGTAAGAAGAATCGGGAGTGATAATGGAACTGAGTTTAAGAATTCCGTGATGAGATCATTTTATGAAGAGAATGGGATTATGCATCAGTTTTCTGCAGCAAGAACTCCACAACAAAATGGAGTAGTGGAAAGAAAGAACAGATCTCTTATTAAAGCTGCAAGAATAATGCTTGAAGAATCAAAATTACCAACATATTTTTGGGCTGAAGCTGCGAATACTGCCTGCTACACTCAGAATATTTCTTTGGTTAATCAAGCAAAGTGTATGACACCCTACCAATTATTCAAGAATAGGAAGTCAACTCTAAGCAAAGTGTAAAGCTTTTTGTGTGATGTGGTAACTAAGGTATTTTCTGGTAAGATTAATAACTTTGATTCTGTTAACATTTATATGCTTAACATGATTTACATGCTAGTTACTAATAAGTACTTTAATTGTAGTGACTTGGTCTTGTTTGAGTTAGGTTATAAGTTAGGAGAACTGAATAAGAGAGGTAAAAGTGTCTACAATGCTAGATTTTTTATGATGCTTGCTAACCATCTCATTGAGAACATTGAAATTGAAAATCCAACCAACAAGCTGAATTGTTGGGTTCAAGAAAGGAGGATTATTACAGATCTCAACAGGACAAATCACCACAAAGAGGTGCCTCTCCATTATTTCCAATCATGGAGGGACCTCAGGTAAGTGAGGTAAGCACCAATGTCTCCACTCTTCCAACCTCACACATTTCTTTACCTTCAAGTGTAGCAATGGCATCTATGTTAATGACCCAACAGATGCCTACCCAAGCTACCAAAATAACAACTTCCAAACCCAAAACTAAGAAAGCCCCCTCTGATTTCTTTCAAAAGAAATCAGTTGCAAAATCCACTAAACACAAAGAGGGGAGTATGAAGGTGGGTAAGCAAGGTGAGGGATAGGGTGAAAATCAAAGAAACCCTAAGGATAAGGATGGTGAGATGAGTGTACCCAAGCCTATTCACATCACAGTTTCCCAACAAACTATGGTTGTTAATAAGGAAATAAGCTCAATTCTAGTTTCATCCTCCCAAAAGGATGTTACTATTGAAATAAGCTCCCAACCTGGAGCACGGGCCAAAAGGGGTAGGGACACTAGTTCACCATAAACTTATGCTAGAAAGAAAAGATCAAAAACCTTTGGGGATGTACAGGGAACACACATAGTGCAAACTGGTGCTAAAGACCCAATTACTGCACCTTCTCAAAGTCAGATTGATGTGACTCCAATAAATATGGAGTCATAGCCAAAATCTTTAACAATTGAAGCACCTGAAACACCAAATTCACCCACACACTCACTGGATGTTGACATGACCAATACATCACTTCCAAATTCTCCATCTTATACTCTAGTGGAGAAGCCAAAAATCCAAGCAAATGAGCATCATCTTTTAGATGATTTGTTGGCTCACTTGCCATTTCTTTCTGAGTCTGTTGAGACATCTGTGCCTAAATTTTTATCAATCTGTACAGATTCTACAATAGTCTCCACTCCAAACTCATTCATTTCTTCTATCCCGACGGATATTCATCATCCGTCGAGTAGTGATTGTATCCCGATGGATAAGCCTAAAAGCAGTCATCCGTCGGATAGCCATACTACTGTCCCGATGGATATTCATCATCCGTCGGGTGTCTCTGTACAACTTCAAATTTCTTCAATTCTTACAAGTGCAAAAGACTTAGTGGTAGTGCAATCAATCTTAGGAATGAGGGAAGGGAGTGAATTGAGTGAGAGTCGGAGTTGCTCCCAGTAAAAAGGAGAGAAAATGAGTGATCTATTGCAGACCATTTCTTCAGGTCTGGAAAAAGTGAGTGAGAGGAGTCCCACCTTAGATGGTAAAGGTGAGGGTGTGAGGGTGGGAAGCCAAGGGGAGCCCTTGATGCAAGAACAGAGAGATCATGAGAAAAATGCAGGTACAGGAGAAATAAGGGTGGACATCATTATTAGTGAGTCAATGAATGTCAATGAAGCAGAAAAAGAGGAACTATCTCAGCATAGTCAAGTTGTTAGAGATTCCATCTCTTTTGATATTGAGACATTTACTCATCCTGTTCCAGCATATCAACTTTTGGCTAGACAGGGCAATGAAAATGCAGAAAGGATTCTAAATTTGGTGCACACCACTCAATCCATGCAAAGAGCAAAAGATGCCATCACAACTATGCCTTCTACAGCTGGTGATGACATAGATTATGAGGCTAGTGGGTCAGAAGAATTCTTTGGTAATGAGGATGATGATAGTGAAGAGGAGTCACTGGACATAGGGGAGAAGTAGGCCCTAGTTCCACATATGGTATGCCAACTTGGGCATTTTCAAAGAAATGTGATGAACATTATTTCAAGACCACCCTCATTCAACTCATCAGTCAAACATAATCTGCTCTTTAATCAACAACAAATGCCAGCACCAAGAAGTTCCTACAAGCACACCTTGATTCTCTTCAGTTATAAAAAATCCAAGGCTTTCAACACAGTCAGAATGTCACTTCTATCAAAAATAAGGTCAAATGAAGAAGGACAATTCTGACAGATTGGATGTTAAACTTCCAGAAGCAATAATGATTGATATTAAGAGACAACTAAGGAAGAAACCTGATCTTGCCATAAAGGTGGAGTCCTTAGACAAAAGGATGACTGCTATGGAAGCTTGTCTCACAGCTATACATCTACATCAAGCACAACAAACTCAACTGTTGCAACAACTGGTGGTTGCACAATTTTCTTCCTCCACTCTACTTGATGATAACAAAAAGGGGAAGAAATCATTATCTCAAGTCAGTCAAGCAGAGCCATCTAGTGAGGGGGAGAAAATGGTAAATGTACAAATCAGCCAAGTAATTGTTTCAGAAATTACTCTCCCAAAGCCACCAGTATTGGATAGTATTGATCTGATCCACATAGCAGCTGCTAAGCTTGAGTCAAAGTCAATTCCTAAAATGCTTGATGTTGCAGCTGTGGAGAAGGAACTAGATGATAAATGGAGAAAGATAGATGCATAAATTCAACAAAAGTTTGGGCCAATTCAGATCCAGACAAAACATTCATTCATCACTCTCAAGTCAAGAATATTATTTTGAATGAAATGAGTATGAATTATCTGGAAAAAGGCCAAACATCTTGTATCAAATCTTCAAAGGCAAATCTGATCATGAAGCCTAAAAGGAACTACTCAAAGTTCTCAGACAAAAATCCTATGGATATTGTGTATGAGACACCTAGGCCAGATGAGAAGAAGTTGTTGGCTAGGTCAATTGCATTTTATAAAGATCCAGCAGATTCAGCACTCAAAAGAAGATTAGCCAAGATTTATAGAAATGGTAAGGAAATTTGTGTGGTGGCTGGACACCCTATGTTTGTGGAAGCTAAAAAGGAAGAGAAGGAAAGAATCAGGCAAGAAAAGAAGCAAGCTGCTTTGGATGCTAAGAAACTCAAACAAAAGAAGAAGCAAGCTGCTATATTGGCCAAACTTCAAGCTGTAAAGACCACAAATGAGATTTCTGCACAATTACCTGTAATTGCTGAACCTCAAGATCAAAAAGTGCAAGATGAACCACAACAGAAAAGAAGATTCAGATACAAGCTCCATTCCAAAAGGAAATTGGACTTCAGTGATGAGGAAATAGAAGATTATATTCCCAAAAAGCCTACAACTTCTACTCAGACATCAAAACCCTCAGTGGTATTTGAAGAATTCAAGGTGGTGGATCCAACTAGGAACATTCATGGTAAGCCCATTATTCCTAAGGATGAGCCAGTAGACTGGGATAGTTTGCCAATTCATGAGCTAAATTTTCCTATCTTCAACAAGCCAAAGAAGACAGAGACTAGAGCAAGCAAGAAAGTGAAGCCTGTGACTCTCAGATCCAAGACCCTAACCAAAACTCAATCTACAGTCAACAAGGGAGATTTGTTATACATCTGTGACATCAAGGAGTTCTCTGACATAAACCTCTACTTAGATGAATTGGAAGAAGTAAGAGGAATTGATGCTCACAGAGATCTTCCTGAAAGGCTGGTGTTTAAATATAAGGGAGGAAAAGAGATAATATGGCCACTTCACAGGATTATTCTAGAGAGCCAATCTGTTCTAATAAAGATCTACTCATCTTTCAAAAAGAACTTTGGATATAATGTGACTGCAAGGAGATTAGTTCTAAAGAAGATTAAGGAGCTGAGGAGTAATAGAGCCAAAGATGCACTACCAAAAACTCTGTCAATTTTCTTCACATGAAAGAGAGTGCATTTGAGGCCCTATTGGCTGATGGAATTCAGGGATGAAAAGGGAGTAAGAAGATTCTTTAGATTGGAGGACCAGTTGAGTATCTCTAGCAATGAGACTCTACTGGAAATGCAAGAAATAATAGATCTCTCAGAAGCTGATGAACTTGAGTTCCACAGACAACTTCAAAATCAGATAGAAGAGAACAACAGGAGGCTTGGGAAGAAATCCAGGCAATCAAGGAAATAGACTTATCTGCTCAGACTAGAGGAGCACCTTGATAATGATTGTGAGCAGCTTCTTTGTATACTTTGCTTTGTTCAATTTTCAATAAGAATTGTAGCACTTATCAGTTTTCTCTACTATTTTTATTCTGTATCTTTTGGATATTTTGTTATCATCAAGTTTCTCTTAATTTATGCCTACAATTCCAGTTGACATAAATTGGGGGAGATAGTTAGGAATATGTTGTGAACTTGATGATAAATTAAACAAAACACTTTAGTAGATCTAACTTAGTGAATTTTGTAGCACTTGACGGTTGATCAAATATAGTCCCGACGGATGATTCAATATAGTCCCGACGGATGATGATTTGACATCCACCGGGTGAGTAGCTTATGTAACAAATAAGTATTGTAGTACATTTCTGTAAACAACTTTGTGTAGAATCTGTAGGAGGATATGAGTCATTTTGACTACTAGTGGATATGCAGAATAGGTTGATTAATTGTAAATATGAGATGTCTTGTAATTCTGTATAAATGAAATGGAGTCAAGTGACAAATAGTTACCCGACGGATGATCAATGATCAAATTCAAATATCTGTTGACAGTGACAACACAGTCACATGCGTTGGGTGTTTGCAAAAGGAATGTGGCAGCCTGTTAAGCAGAAATTTGAGAACAAAGAAGCATTATCATTTTCATGCTATTATGAAGATATTCAAATATGCTGGAATAGAGTAGTGAAGTAGCATTGAGTTAGACTAGATATGTTTTGTTTTATTATCTTGTCTTATTGTCATGTAAACTTGGTGATATATAAACCAAGTGTAGCTAGTAGAATAATTAACTAAGCACACACATTTTCAGAAAAACATGTTCAAACTGTATTCTGTAGCATTTCTCTGTAAGTTTAGTTGTTCTACTTGTAAACAGTTGTGAGCTATTCAAGCTTCACAGGGTTCTCATTCGATATATATATATATATATATATATATATATATATATATATATATATATATATATATATATAGTGGATACTTTCAAATCCACCAGAAAGTTTTAAAAACTTGTGTTTTTATTACTTTGTATTTTGATTTATATATTTCTTCATTCCGCACTTTGCAAATCAAACACTTATATACTTATTGAATTAGAACTGTTTTAAAATCTTGAAAAAGTATCGAGAATTAAATTCAATCCCCCTTCTGTAATTCTTGTTGTATTGTTAGAGAATAACATATAGTTATGCCCGAACTCCCATGCTCGGACTATCACAGAACTCTAATGAATAAAACAAGACTGGATACATGACAAGAATTTATCTTTAAGTTAACATTACAGAATGACAAAATAGGAAGGGGAATCAAAACAACCGATCCTACCTTTGATTATCAATTTCGTAATTGTAACTATCGTCTATGTGCCCGACTGCCGAGCAAATATTCTTTCCAGGTCACCTTATAAAATTCAGTACACTCTAGATGTGTGACTTGAGAAATGACGGAAATAATTGTACAGTTGGTGGAATGCTTTTCAACCATATGGCGTCTGCAGGAACGACGTCTCACTATTGTATACAACGTTGTAAAGTCTGCTGCCATATCCTTCAACCATGCCCTTGCTTACTTCTTTTCTGCAATTTATCAGCGACTAACTCAACTAGTGTCATCTCTTCTTTGATTGTTTATCCTCATGTTACCAACTTCCTGGTACGTTTTGTGATCCCTACTTCAGTATAAGATAATAGATTGTACCAGATTTGCTTCCACGTCCCATCACCAATTATGTAGAGATAATAAAACTGGATGTGTTACACGAATTATCCTCACTAAGAAATAGTGATAAATTAGAGATTAGCTAGTCCATGAATAGACTAATCAAAAGATTACATTTAATTGAAACAAAAACCCACCCGGATAACTAAATGATTAGTTAATCAATCATTTAACTAATTTGATCATCTTCGATTGAACCAAAACGTCAGGAAACAAGTGGTTTTTTAGCATGAAGAATTTGAAACATTGTCAAAGTGCAGAATCTTGAGGTACTCCCCGATGGATATATTTATTTATCATGTTGTGCAAGAACAAAGCCTGTAGGTAACATTTTCTCTTCAAGTAGGATAACTACTTGAGCTATATCAGAAAAGGAATGACAAATTTCTCTCTTCTGCTGTAGTACTATCTGTAATGTAGGGATTCACTAATTAAATGACACTATATTTACGCTGCCTTATAGCTTCGTAGTATACATTATTTTTCGGGTATGTTCTAAAGCAGTGATTTAGTAGTGACTAGTATGGATGTATTAGAAGATGGTGCAACTGAAATCACTTCTGATTCTGTTCCCAGGGAGTCATGAAAATCATGCATCCTCATTCAATCTAGCCATCTAGGGTATATCAGTATTCGTCAAATTCTTTGTCGTTCTTCCAAATCATCCATGTAACATTTTTACCTATGGTTCTTGCTAATTCCTTGCACTCAAACAGGAGACATGAAAGGATAAAAAATTTTGACATGAGAATATTGATGTTCACTTCTACTGTTCTACAACAGAGTCTGACATAATATGTTAGGAGGTTCTTTTTTAACTTTAGGTCCCAACAAAATAACTGTATTTTTAACAGAGCAGTAAAATGATGCTCCAACCATTTGGTTGATTTATAATTTATGCAAAAATATTTTAAGGATTGATTAATGAAGAGGCTACTTTAAGCCTTAAACTTTCCATTAGAGTCATTTCTGCTGATACAAGAGTTGCTAGCATGCAGCACTATGCCTGGACACAAAAAATGTACTAAGATTTCATATAACAAATACTTTCAATAAACACTCTAATACAAACAAAGCACCTTCTTGCAACAAGCGCCACGGTCTCTTCTGTACGGAGGTAAGAAATGAAACTAGCAATACATCTCCATAAAGCTTATTAGCCTCACAGCCCTCCCCTGAAACTGAAAAATTTGACCATAGAGACTAGAGACCTTAGATGAGAAAAGATTTAAATGAAACAAGAAAAAGAAGCCGTCAATTCTTTGTATGTTCTCAACACGATCGTCTGCTTCAAAATGCGATATTTGTCATTTGTCGGACCATGATGAACATTATCACCATCTTGAGTTGTAGGTCTACTTTATTGTAATGTGCAAGCTGATAACTCCGGTGAGCGGGCGGCTCCGTCCGACGGCGTTCCTGGACCTTTTATGCGTGGATGGGGTGTAGATGCAGGTTGGGCGCCTGCAAAACAACACCGGAAGGGGGGTTTGGCTCCCACGGCGCCTCCGGTGTGAGAATGAGAACAGGCTTTGGAGAAGATGAAGGGATATATGTTTATGTAATTTAGAGGCTGCTGTGTATGTGTGTTTATATGTGATTGCTGCTGTATGTTTTTTAGTGTGTGAGTGTAAAAGTAAAAATATTTTTCAACCCCCAAACCCTTAAGTCTTGGGGGTATATATAGCCCCAAGGTAGGGTTTAGAGGTAGTTACCTCTAAATCTGGGCCGTTGGATCTTGGGACCGGAGGACGCCTGGCTTGGGCGGATTGCTTACATGCGTCCAGGGGAGGACCACCTCCAGAGTGTCCTAACGGCCTCTGACACGCGCCGTGCTTGTCTGGAGTGTCGGTTGTTGATAGCTGTCATAGTCACGTGCCCACGTACCCCTCCTTGGCGGGTTGTAGGATGTGCATGTGTTTGCTGGGACCCTGCTCATGGCGGTCTGAGTCCCGATCCGGATCCGGGTGGGCATTAGGTCCGGGCTCCCTGTTGGATCGGATCCGGGTCATGGGATGGGCCCGGGCCTGGTCTCTCCATTTGACTGTTCTGGGAGAGGGGGGTCTCGGTCCATCGATCGAGCCTGGTATCCTTTAGATCCGAGTTGAATCACAGCCGGGTCTCTTATACCCTATCATTTGCCCCCCACTCCCTTATGCAGATTTTCTGGATGAGGGAGTAGAGTAGAATTACATAGTTGCCTTGGTCGAAAAATTTGCGCTCCTGGTTGCCCCCCAATCCAGATATGGTGTAATGGATACCAATCCGGATTGAGGTAGAATAGTTGCTTCAGAGAAAATTCTGCTCCTGGTTGCCCCCCAGTCCGGATCTGGTGTATTGGAGGCCAATCCGGATTGAGGTAGAATAGTTGCTTCAGAGAAAATTCTGCTCCTGGTTGCCCCCCAGTCCGGATCTGGTGTAGTGGAAGCCAATCCGGATTGAGGTAGAATAGTTGCTTCAGAGAAAATTCTGCTCCTGGTTGCCCCCTAATCCGGATCTGGTGTAATGGATACCAATCCGAATTAAGGTAGAATAGTCGCTTCAAATCTGTATCCGGTTGTGAAGGGTCCGGATCATGGACTTGGGTCCGGATCGTGGGCTGTGGAATTTGAAGAGTTTTTAACTTGTAACGTCTTTCAGTCTTTCCCTCCCACAAATTTGAATTTTTCGGCAGTTATTTCCTAAAAATTCGGCCCATAATGATTATGGGTTTTAAATGTGTCATTATTTGTATTTGTTTAAATAAACAAATATTTATGTATGCGTTTTTTTTTGTAACTGTTCCCCCTGGCCAATTGTCCTCTGCCACGTGGCCGGGGCTCTTTAATTCTCCTTGCCTATAAAAGGCTGCACCTCCTCTTCCAACTTACTCTTTACTCACATCAAGAAAGAAAAAGAAAACCAAAGACGCACCAAAATACATACACACTTTAATCAAAAGTGATCAAAAGTGATCTTTTATAGGCTGTGTTTTGCTCTTTGATTCTCAAAATAACCGGAGTTATCATAAGCCTCTAGCTAGCTAAAGCGCAATGAAAAGTGATCTTTCCGTAATTCACATTCCCAGGCTTTATATGCTCCAAACCAAGAAAGCGCAAGTGAGATAAACCGAATGCATAGTGTGAAGCATGTTCAAATAACATGCAGTCCTATACATCTAATTAATTATGAAAATCTCTTAATGGAAAAAGGAGATTTCAAATAAATTAGGAGTTTGTTGGTTAGAGGTGATTTGAAGAAGTATGCAAAACCTGAACGAGTGAACCACTGAGACTTGGGATCCAAATGACTTGGCCCTTTTTGCCCAAGCAACTTCCGTCTAGAGATTTTGTAAACGGTGCATCAGTGATGCATAATTTGTAGTTCTATTCATCCATCTATTGTCACCTGACACTGATTCAACAGACATTCATTTAACTCCACAATTAGCAGAAAACCATAACTTTGCGGCCCAGGGGGTGAGCAGGGAGAGACAGATTCTATCTTTGGTCTGTACATATACAATTCTCTTTTTGTCATTTCATTTCAATTTTCTGTGGAAGTTGATACAAAATGTACCAGTACTTTCCATGATCATCAACTCCTTAATTTGATCAACTCCTTGAGTTACCCTTCTTTCTTTTTTTCATAAATTTTTTTTTTTGAGTAATGCTGGAAGCATAAAAATAGTTACAAAAAATTGTTATAAGATGACATGAAATGGGTGATATGGCAATATTAAATAATTTAATTGGTGGTATAATTATGAAGGCACTAGGTCCATTTATTATTTGTAACTATTTTAAAAACTAATTTTATATCCTTGACATTTTCCTTTGTTTTCGCTGGCGAAATTCTTTTCATACATCTAATTAATTTTTCATTCCTTACCACAAATACAAGTCTGAGTTGCTAATAATTTGATGTAAATGTGACTTGAGATAAAATTTTCATTTTCTCCCGCATTACTCTCTTGCATTTCTCTTAATTAACTCAATAGCAACCAGCCAACCACTTGCATTGCATATAGTTATTAATTATTGTGAATTGGTTTTCAAACTTCCTATCACTCTAATTTGTTTATACTTTTCTTTTTGGATATTTCTTCCAATTATTTATATCTAAAAATTTTCTAAAAATTATAAAAATTTTATAATATAAAAAATAACTACATTCATTATTTGTCTCCACTATACTCATTTTATATATATAATATTAATCAATCTCACTAACATTTTCAATTTCCTTGTTTTTTAACAAATGTCCCGATGCTCTTATTTCTCTATATTTCATTCAGCTATATAATCTCATACCGTTATACCATATTGTTACATGTGCATTTTATCATACATACATAAGCGTGCTAAATTAAAATTTTATTTAACTTTAAACATAGTTACTTGAATTTCACAAAAAAATATAGTTACTTGAATATTTTGTATAGTTACTTTTAAAAAAAATTGAATTCCAGATATAGAGTTAGGCATAGTACATAAATGGATTGTTATCTTATTTATTAATCATTTTTAGTTTGAAAATATGTCTCATATATTTTTAACATATTTTTTATTATAAAAAGTAATTAAATTGTACATATATAATTTTTAAAAAAATATTAAAAATAGAATCGCTTATATATAAATAATCTATATTGGTATTACATATTTAGATTAGTTCGAATTATAATGAGTCAATGCATTTTAGTTTATTCTGAATTTGAAATCAAAACTTAGCCCATTATTCAAAAAATACGCGAAATTTGACTACATGACCCGGCCGAAAAACATTGTCACATTCCAGGTTTAGTAAATTTAAATACAAGATAGGCGAAAATATCTTACCAATAATATGTAACTTTTCAATATCTTATTTTAATATAAATTAATGTGTTTGTGGTTTTATAGGATCAACTCAATTGATTATTTGTATTAAAATTACTAACTTCACTGGTTTGCATTATTATTTTAGGGACTTGTCCCAATTTTAAGAATATTCAAAATTTGATATGAGATCTCACGAGATTTCTTAAGATTACGATGATATATTAAATCGATTTATTTTTCATTTTTTACTTTAATATACTAGCTTTTAAAAAAAATTATTTTAGATAAGCAATATTCATTGATCAAGATAATATTATACAAATATTTTGAATTATTTTAATATTTTAAATTATTCAAATTTTTAGTCCCAAAATAGGGGTTAATAAGCTAGAAGGGGGGGTTGAATAGCTTATCACCTTTTTAAATTTTAGAGTTTGGCGTTTTTAAATTTTCTTTATCGTTTAAAGTTTGTTACTTGTAAACAAATAAGCTGAGTGCGGAAAGATAAAACAGTAAAGATGTAGAGTGCGAGACAGTCGATTGTATCCTAGTTCGTGGTGGCTGACTGTCACAAATGAAGTCCACTCACCCCTAGTCCAGTCCCCGAGATCTTCCCCGGACTCGAGATTTTCTCTACTATAAAGAAACTCCTTTATAGCAGGCGGAGAAGCCTTTACAACACTATGTATTTATCTTGGACCTTAACTACCCGCTAATTCCTAAAAATACAATAGCAAAACCTACTAGACTAATCTTCGAACGTAACTCCCCGTTACTTCCTCACAATCTAAGTAGAACCTTGCAAACTTGTCTTGGAGCGTAACTCCCCGCTACCTCCTCAAAATTATGCAACCTTTTAAGTAGACTTTGTATCTACACCCTTTGTCGGCCTTGGATCTTAAATCGGGTCTTGGATCTTTCCTCTTCTTCACGGTGCGTAGACACCCAACTCCCCGTTAGCGTGTCTAAGACTTGGATCTTAAAGCGAGAATCACCTCACTTCACTTCACCTCACGTCAAAGGATATAAACAAGCACTACGACTTATAAAATCCCTTTGGTAAGAAAGAAGATTGGATTATTATATAATAATACTAAACTGAGAGATAATCCAATATCTAAAATAATATACAAAGTATAAAACGCAACAGGGGCGTTTTAAATACAAGCATTATTAAGATATTAAATATAAGGCCAAATATAATTTAAGGCCGAATATTAATTACTTGAATAAAATTCAAGTGTATCTTGTTTGTTATTAAAAAGCTTCGGGAGAAATATAACAAATAGTTATAATAGCTTTTTAACAAACTAAGATAAACCACTTAATATAAACGAGGATACTTTATATCGTATATTAAATTATACGAATATTTCTCGACTCAGAATTAAGGTTGGTTTCAACTTCAAGAACAATGTAATAAGGCTCGTGTATATCTCTAATTAAAGTAGATGAGATTTATACGAGTAACCTTGAACTTAGTGTTCGAAGTTATTTTAACTTCTTTAAATCAACGAGGAAGTTTTGTTTATATCTCTAAATAATATAGTGAGATTTATACAAGTTGGGTTCAACTCGGATTCGAAGTTGTAACAAACTTACTAATATTCAACGAGAGATATTTTGCTTATGCCTCTTATAATTATAACGAGACTTATACAAAAATTCGTAACCTCGAAATTTAGTTAGTTTAAGTCTCTTTCTATTTCAAACAAAGAAGTATTTGTTTATATCGTATTATATCGACTTGTACAAATTTTACTTCAACTTGGAAATAAAATGGACTAATTTGGAAATATTCAACAAGGAAGCGTTTTGCTTATATCTCTTATAATTATAACGAGATTTATACAAATAGCTTCGAACTCGGAATAAGAGCGAGTCTTTAAGTTACTTTCTATTTCGGACGAAGAAGTTTGTTATTTTTATGGTTACTTTCGACTTATACAAATCAACTTCAACTCGGAAACAAAAGAAACCGTTTAGTAAATATTCGGCAAGGAAGCTTTCGTTTATATCTCTATATGAGATTTATACAAAATGCTTCTAACTCGAAATATGAACTTCTTACTTACTTTAACTCAACAAGGAGGTTATTTGTTTATGTCGTATATCGACTTATACAAAATCAGCCAATTTTCCATTTTTTATTATGAAATCAGAAGTATCTCTATATGAGATTTATACAAAATGCTTCTAACTCGAAATATGAACTTCTTACTTACTTTAACTCAACAAGGAGGTTATTTGTTTATGTCGTATATCGACTTATACAAAATCGCTTCGACTCGAAATTTAAGGAAATCGGAGTTGTATTTTATTCCGGATAAAGATATACGGAATATTAACAACTAATTTAGGAAAGAGTATATGAGGTAGAAGTTCTTCTAAATATGTTTACAAATTATGTATACTAACAAGATTTAACTAGTTTAGCACGAATACACAAAGATGTAAACTTACGGAATATTTGTGCAAAAGATCGAACAATAAAACACTAACACAAATATTAAAACTTATCAATCTTGACCTTCCAAAGGCTCACACCCCTCTTAAATTAAAGAGTGAGTTACAAGAGATACGAGTTAGGATCGAAGCCAAAAACACACCAAAATGAACCCGAAAAGTTACTGAAAAGTGGGCAGAAAAATGGTCGGAAATTTGGTCGGAGTAAGGACAATAAAAACCAACTTTTGGAAGTGATATGGATAGAAAATTCATCTCAAAGACACATTAAATGTCGCATTAATTACGCTTGGGCTTCTTTTCCAAAAAGTCCAATACAGACCTGTCTGGTCCAAGTTTCATAGAAGACCTGTCTGGTCCAAAACTTCGTAACAGGCCTATGACGGCCCAAACATCCAAATCCCATCAGCAGAGGTCGTCCAAGTCCACAAGCTTAAATTAAGGAAAAATATTGGTTGACCTTTGCAAGCATCCAAGAGCTATGTTATAACTTATTTTACGGTATAAAAACGTTCCTCACATTTTACATATTTAAACATCTCAAAATAAAGCGAAAAATGCGAGAAAGACGAATAAAAATGCATTTTGTATTAAATTGAGAAATCACTCAAAAAATATGAAATTTGGGGGATCCATTAGAAATAAACCCAGGGGATTATGGTAAAAATTTCACCTTGAAATCATTTCACCATCTATGACTTTTAAACGACCGATAAATCAGTTACGTACTGATTTTAGGGGTCCCCGAAAAAAGTCATGGAAAATTTATGACATTCCCACCAATATTAGAAATAAATATATTTATTTCAAATCCCAGGTTTCAAGTCAAAAAAATATTTTTAAGTATCGTTTCGGAATCTTCGAACGTTAAAACAGCCTTTCGGAACGACCGAAAAAGTCATTTGTCTTTACCGACAATTCAGAAAGAAGTTTTGACTTGATATATATTCAAACATAATATTCCTTAAATAATAATGACTATGAGGTCCGAGAAATATTTATATTTGAATTTATATTGATTTTATCTGGATAAATAAGCATATCAGGGTTCTTCGGAATAAAATCTGTATTTGATCTGTTGGCACGACTTTTGGCAAGATAATTTGATATTTATATTCAAATGAATATATCAAATATATATGAGAGTAAATCATTTAAGATCGACACGCTTTCAAATAATTTTGATAATTGAAGCTCATAAAAGCGGTTTTTTGAATATTCTCAACTTTTGTGCGTTTAGCCGTTTCCAGTTATTTCTTTGACGGAAACAACTTATATTAGAGCATATCATCAAGTTGATATATTTATCCCGAATTATGTCATTTAAGTTTTATCGAAAAATATATTGGGGATAAAATTATGGATAAACTGATATTGACTTGATTCTCGGAAAATGCCACAAATACAACGCTAGGGGTGGATTATTATCTGTTTTAGTAAACTTCCTAGATTACTAATTTAATTTGACACTTAATTGTTTTAAACAAAATAATCAAAACCTATGAAAAAAATTATATCTCACACATATAAAAGTTATATCTATAATTTATTGTAGCATTTGATTTAATACATTTATACTATTAAAAGAAAGTATATATATATTGTTCAGAAGAAATTAACCAGTTCAACTGATATTTATAAAACTTTATCGAATTGAAAAATATTTAATTTTAGAATAATAGTATACAATGTTATCAAATTATTATGTGAAGAAATATTAGAGTCGTAATAAAAGAAACTTAAAAATGGTTTAAGTAATATACAGTACAATTTGGACATTAAAAATCACATAATATAAGTGTTATTATATAAAGGGGTCGTTTGGTTGGAGGCATTCTGATATCAGGTATGAGTATCGTTCATTCCAACCCATACCTGATGTTTGGTTCAGAATTTTTCTCCTCCAAACTCAATCCTCGTACCCCTAAGGTATGAGTTTTTGATACCGAAGGGGAGAGGTGAGTATGAGGAAGGGATATGGGGAATCAATTTTATTTACAGTATTTCAACTTTATTTAAGTAATCAAATGTAAATGTTTAATACAAAAATAATTTAATGAACTAAAATTTATTAGAATGATAATTAAAATAAAATTTAAATTAATTAAAATTAAAAAATTAAAAAATATTTTAAATCTAAAATATTCATTTCAGCACTTAACCAAACACAAGATATCATAAATGATATCTGAACCAATACCACCTTAACCCGATTGCTGATTCCAAACTCATACCACTTCTCGAACCAAACGACCCCAAAATATGATTGAATTATATCGTCATTTTAACATTTAAATTAAATGTTTAAAGAGGACTGCAGTGTCAAAATTACTGAACATTTTTCGAACAACAAAAATGATGCTGCGGACCTTTTTTGTTAGCTGCTCAAGTGGGCCGTCTGGACATCAGTTAGGCAAAGGCCCATCATTTTCGAAAACACCAAACTTAAAAAAGCCCAAATAAACCTTAACCTAACACCACCACTCATAAAAAAACCCTAATTCCCACAACTCAGTCTCTCTACAAATCGCCACAGCTCAATCGAGAGAGAGCGAGATAGAGAGAGAGAGAGAGAGAGAGAATGAAGTACAATCCAAGAGTCACAAGCTCTCGCCGCAAGAACCGAAAGGCGCACTTCACCGCGCCATCAAGCGTGCGTCGCGTCCTCATGAGTTCCCCTCTCTCCACCGACCTCCGGACCAAATACAACGTCCGTTCCATGCCTGTCCGAAAAGACGACGAGGTTCAAGTCGTTCGTGGGACCTACAAAGGCCGTGAGGGCAAAGTCGTCCAAGTGTACCGTAGAAAATGGGTGATTCACGTTGAACGCATCACTCGTGAGAAAGTCAATGGCTCTACTGTCAATGTTGGTGTGAATCCTTCTAAGGTTGTGATTACCAAGCTCAGACTCGATAAGGATCGTAAGTCGTTGCTCGAGCGAAAGGCCAAAGGACGTGCTGTGGCTGATAAGGACAAGGGGACTAAGTTCACTACTGAAGACATTATGCAGAGCATTGATTAATGTGGTTTAGTTGTTTTGCGTTTCGTGTTTTCGTTATAATTATTGATGTTTCTATTTTGCCGATTAATTGAGTTATACGATAAACGTATCGGATGTTAGCCTTGGTATTATTGTGTTTGGTAATAGCTATGAATTTGAATTAAGACTTAAGTGAGATGTGTGTTGAGATGTTGATCTTCATTTTGATTTCATTTTTCGTTGTATGCCTCTGTTTATTTGATGTGGATTTAGGTCAGATATGCGTTAAATTAGTTTTCGTTATCTACATTTTGTGCTTTTTGTTGTTAAACTGTATCTTATGCTGCAAATTTAAAGAACGCGTACTGTTAGACACGATTTGAAGAAGAAAAAGTGTTTGCTGATAGATATGAGTGACTTGTGTGTTTTAATTTCTAAGTAGCCTTTATTGTCTTGTTGGGTTACTATGTGATTGAGTTGTATTCATCGACTGATTTGCTATAGGTTGCTATATATAAAAGAATAGTTTTGAAATTCTTGAGACTCGAGAGGGCTGCACTGCCACCTAATAATTTATTTCCTTGATATAATTTATAGGTCTGTCCAGTTAGTTATCATTAACAAATATCCTTTTTGTAGCTACACTACCTTATTCCAAATTTATTAATCTTGAGCTATTCTAAAATGTTTTAGGGCATGTTATATTGTCTCTTGCAAATTCACGAGACATTTTATGTAGTCATGTGCAGTTCCGATATACCTTGATTGATATAGCCCAACAGAACATATCTTGCCTCGATTTGATTAATCAGCCAACCTCTTCTTGCTCATAAACATATTACCTCGGTAACATGTTACATATTTACAATTTAACTAGCTAAAATCTGGCACTATGATTGTGAGCAGAGGCAAATGAGTGTATAAGTGACGAACGTGTTAATAACTTGGTGTCCGCAGCTGCTAAGTTTCAACTTTCAACCTATGGTCCTTGCCTTACACGCGAACTTCTCCCTTGTACCTTGTGAAATCCCTCTCCTTGTGCCTGATGACATCCCTCTATTGGAACTGGTGATTCTTAGATTATAGCCTCATCTAAGGTTGTCCTTCCAATACAATGTAAGATTATATTTCTTCCAATGGTATTTGCCCTGAATTTCATGTGGTAGATGTTGAAGGTATTTTAATTTTAATAATTTCTTTCTTCACCCAATCTCATGAGAAAAGGTCTTGCCTTAAACTGTCCCCAGACAGCCATCCCTCACCCAGGCTGCTGGCATGCTAAATGCTCTTCTATGAAGCAAGCTCTCCCGAATACGACAGATATGGGGAAGCCATAAGAGTTACCAAATAAGTTTGAGTAAACAATTATGAATTATTAATTTATATATAAACTTTTGTGTTCAATGTTTATCTCATTTTAATGATAGAAATAAATAGTGTAATTTTGCCAAGTAAAATTGACTTGGGACATGTTTTGCCGTCAACTATTCGGCTTTAACTGATAATGCTGGTAAAATTGATTTGTTAAATTCTGTCTGGAGTCCCAGATTGTTTAGAACTGGCTGGACAGATTATTGATTATATTTATATGCAGAATGAACATAGCACACAGTGATTAATGACCTATTCCAGTGTGTATTTTAGTATTTGTTGAAGTTTGTTACTCTTGTTATTCATTTTTTGTGCTATGTTGAGAATCTACAGTATGTCTTGTATTTTGAGTTCTGTGTTGCTAGATTTATAATCTACTTAAAAAGGCTGAGTTTTAGTTGCAATTGCTACAGACTTGGTTATGGCATTCTGTTAAGCAACTCTTTTGACTTATAATTTGCATGTTGATTGAGGTTTAGGAACCAATTAAGCAATTATGGGCACAAGCTGCCTCATGCGTTAATTTAAAAGGAAGAGTTATGTTGAGAGCATTGCTCATTAGGTCCAAATATATCAAATTAGTGCTATTGCAAAAATAATTCAATTTAGTCAATAGCCTGAAAATCTGTACAAGGGAGACTGATACCAAGTTGATATAAACTTTTCAATAACCAAGTTGATATTTATTTTTAAATTATTGACCAGCTTGTGTCACTTCTATAATAAGTGATTCACATAATAACTTCGGACACCGGAGCCGTACATACACTTGCAGGACTTTTGACCTATATTTTGAATTCGCAGTATATCGAAAATGTAATAGGTTGTTAGTGGATATAATTAAATTCAAACTGAATCCGACTGTTTACATGCTAGTATGGCCAAACTTATTTCAGTTCGGGATTGATTTTTCCCCGAGAGTTTGAGATTGAATTCGATCAAAATTGCATCAGGTAATACTACCAAAATTGTGCCTTCAAAACACTTGAAAATACCAACTCTAAAGCATTAGATTTTAGTCTGTCCAGTGCCCACCATTTCACTGTCTAACTAAATGAATTGACTGCACTATGTTCTAGCAAACTTTCTGATGTGAAACTTATACCAAATCAGATCGATTACCTTAAACGTAATAAGAAGTCCTTCCATACAAAGATATAAAAATGGTCAAGGATGTGAAATATGACAGACAAACATTCCTTGTACTTTAAAAATAGTCATTAGTAAACAGGATCGACAATGGTGTCTCTTGCCGTTGCAGGGTGCCGTGGTTGACGAAATCGATCAAATCGACCTAACCCGATTCTATTTTCGACCGATTATAATTCAATATTAAGTTGGGTTGAAAATACGTCAACGTGACTTTAATGGGTTGGATATGAGTTTTAAGTTATTTTTAACGAGCTCAATCCAACCCGATTTTTTAATTTATTCGTATAAATATATATTATGTACATCTCTATTATATATTTCTTGTTTTAATATGTTGTTCAATTTCAAACTACATTTGTTGCATATCAATTATAGTCAATTAGATAATTTGTTTTTTATACGCCATTAGAGATTCTTTACACTTTTTTGTGTATAAAACGTATTTTACTACGAATAAGCCTAAGAGTGTAACGTAGAGTAATATTATGTATCCCGAAAGATATCTAAAAAAATATTCTTGAATGACACATAACATGATCTTATTTACAGATTCGTATATCTCCGCAAGTAGTCTATGTCATAAATATATTTTCTATAAATTATTTATTTTAAATGACCTTTTAACAAACCATTTAAACCAACCCAAATCGAATCAACCCGATAAATAAAGGATAAGATTATGTTACAATTTTATTTATATGAGTAGGATTGTAAATTTTTAAACCGATTTGATTGATAGTCGGATTATTAAATGGTTTTAACCTGACCAAACCGACACGTGTACATTCTCTTACACGGGGGCAAGTGTGACACTTGGTTCAATTTATAAGCATGAGCATTCCTATCAAGTGCGCCAATCATGATTTCCGAGGCCATGGGAGAGCATGTGACTTGTACATTGCAAAAGTTTCATCTTGATCTTGATGGTGCAATTTGACTTGATTGGATTTGGAATTAAGATTGATCCGATATTTGAATAACATGGGGATTCAAATTTGACCCCGATATTAGGTATCAAAGCCGGCTCTATAAAATTTGATATGTCAAGTTGCGGAGGTGCAAGGAATACGAGAGAGATTTCACAAAAGTCTTTTAGATGATAACTCCATACAAAAGCTTCAAATTTACAAAAATGATTATCAACTTGCAACTTGCCAGGAAAATCAATATTACAACTTAAAATGTTGATTTACACAGCCAAACGCAACTTGAAAGGAGAATAGGTAGAGGAAGTATAGAAGCAAAATTATGCTACAAAGGGAACTCTCAGGTAGCTTTAAGAACATAATTTACTCAGTTACAAAATGCACATACACCTACTTGCCTTGTAATCAGCTGGAAAGAAATCAAGATATGCCACAAAAAAGGGTCTCGATAGCCAAGTATCAAATCAAAATATCTAATCAGCAGAAACCTAGTCAAAGATGTATATGAAGAGCTACTTATTGCATGCGTTTAGAAAGAGCACTCCAACATATGAAGTATATATAAATAATATGCTATCCTAAATAAATGACTAAACTGTATCAAGGCTTAAGAACAAGGGACAAGCCTAATTTTGGAGTTATGTCCAATGCCTTGGTATCGAACTCACTAGCAATAGTTAGCAGTGATTTTGGTACCACCTCATGTTGCAAAAGGGCAAATAACTTCCCGTGGTTGTTGAGCTTTGCTTTTAGCACTGTTAGATTATCAACTGAATACACCCCGCCAACAGTAAATGTGTTCTCATTTGTTGAAAACTTACGACTGATCTCCCCAATAACTGCACTTTTCTTTACTTGATCCAAATGATGCACATAAGATGCTTTAATAGAGTCCCCTTTGTCACCCCTGAAAAAAAAATGGTAACAATGTAATGAAAATGATGCCTTATACCTGGCCGGATGAGAGTATCCATGTTTCATAATGGTAACTTACAGAAGTACTGAGGCACATGAATCTGGTCTTGTAACACTTAAACCAGCAGTATACTTTGTTAATTTGCCTGAAGGAGTCTCATAACATGCCTCTGCTCCAAAGGCAAATGTAGGAGCACCAAGTGTAGCTGAAAGATCAACAGCTGGTTTTTCTTTGTTCAAAGCAACCGCTGAAGTAAAGGTCGCATGACGATGAAAGTATTGAACCTCTAGCTGCATTTCAGAAAACCCATGCTCTCAGAAGAAAGAGAAAAAACAAACAAACAAATAAAGTTAAAGTAACTGAAAACTAGATCGTCATAGGAAGTGAGATAAACTAGTCTAGATGCTGTTTATTAATTCTACCTTTCCAGAGTTGTAATCAGGAAGTTTACAAGCAACGACGGTTTTTGTTGAAGGAATAATGTCGCTGAAAGTTAAGGTTGTCGCAATCTGCCATAAAGATCAGTAGTGGTGATAAGGTCATACGATGTAAATTTTGAGAATAATGCTACTTTAAATTCATATATCTGTTAGATAAAGGTCACAAGAACGTACATTTGACTCTGTATCAAACTTAACATCAATAAGAGTGTTCTTATATTTATATTGTGCCCCAACATCACCGTTCAATAGTCCTCCTTTCTTCACTGCAGTAGATGTAAGTACCTACAGAAAGGGGCAGAATTGTTGCTGATAAATCATTAAAATGAACAATCATAGACATAAATACATCTAATTACATATTGATAATTATATGTAACATTATTATGAGATATCTGAATAGAATCACGAGGCCAGGACCAGCATGATGAATGGAAATATATAATTGATTATACTAGATGATAAATTATTAATCTTAAGACAATTAATCACTTTGGACTTTGATAAGGAGCACAGATTACTAAGAAGAAAAAAACATTCAGTTGCCATAGGGTATAATAAGGGTAGATTTCAAAGTTCAGTATAATAGTATAACATACAAATATGATACACTTATATTTAACATGGTCAAATACTAGAAAGTAGAAACACAAGGCTCAGTTATAAACCTTTTCAAGTATAGGGATAAAAACACAGAAAATATTCTATACTTAAAAGTTTGTTTTGACCTCTCCTCAATTCAGTCTCAAACCTTATGTGATTTAAAAACTATTGTAGCAACAGACTGTAGGGAACAAGTTCATATAACATCCACCAACACAAAACACTCAAACATCCACCAACTTGAGAAACCAAACAAGGATAACCACACTAACAATTGCTATAGCATGTATATAACATGTCTTATTAAATCTGTTATACAGTCCTCCTTACCAAAGGTTGTAATATGGTATACCCACATATCTTGATATATCTGTGGAGTACTGGAATCTATAACGAAAGAATAAACTCCACGTTTTTATTTTATTTTACATTGATCCATAAATTGTTTATGGGCTGTAAAAGTGCTATATATCCTCATGCATTGAGATTGTCATCACAAAACATTTAGTTCTATACCAATCACTGGGAACTAAATTAATCTACAGTACAAAGTGGAACAAAGTGATTATATGTCCAAGTTCAAGCTAACAAAGTTTATTAGTAGACGCCTGTTTTTAAGTAAAACTTAATTACCCAAGTGAAAGAATTTAATACTGTAAGCAACTAAAATCCCATATTACAAGAAGGAATTCCGGGGATATAATTAGTGATCTTATTGAACTTGGTAGACAGTGAATCTCCCATAACATCCTAAACTAATTTTATTGAAAACCTCCTAACTCGCACTAAAATTATCTCTCTATAAAATGCGGCTACTTGGCCCTACACAAAGAACTTAAAATAATTGAGACAAGACAGCCAGATTAATTATCGAACTCCTCGAAACCACTTCACTGACTACATTAAAACTAGATATATCATGAATTGCAAAATTAATATTGTATATTTGTCAATCAAACACAAACAGATAAAAGTAAAGAAAAAACATTAATCACATAAAAAAATAAACATACCACGCCAGTATCACTAGCAGCAGAAACAGAAAACTTCTGATCAGAGATATAGTCCCTGGTAAGAACATCTACAAATAACACAACAAGAACGAGATTATTTGTAATAAATCCAAGACAAAGAATGTATAAAAAAAATAGATACAGAGAATCTGTGTGTATACCTCTGGCTGTTTTGCCGATGTCGGAGAAAAGTCCTGGTCCGTTATTCATGTTCTGGTGATGAGTGAAACACAATTGTTGAGATGAGACGTCGAATAATCTTTTTGTGCCCTTGTATCGTTTTCTTTTTCTGGAATAAAAGAGTTTGTGCGCGTATATATATTGAAATTACAAATATTGGAAAATGAAAAAAAAAATAAGTTTTCATTTATTTTTAGGTGAGTAAAAAAAGTCGAATATTTAAAGGAAAAGTGAATAAGTTAGAATGAATATCTAAAAATAATCAGGTTTATTTTAAACGATCTGTTTAAATTAGAGCGAGATTTACATGATAATCGAAAAATTATTAATCTATTAATCACCGTTCGATCAATCTCAAATTAATAGTTTAGACTATGCTGTACCATAAATAAAAATAGATACAAATGAATTAAAATAAGAATAAATGAGTAATTCATGATATTTGAATAATGTCTAGTCAGTCAAATACTCTCTCCGTCCCAATTTATCTGTCTTGTTTGACTTTTTACGGTCAATTTGACCCAATTTTAACTGAAAATTTCATATAGTATATAATCAAAAAAAATTATAAAAATTATATCATTAGAAAGTACACATAATCTACTTTAATACATATTCTTCGGTTTTTAAAAATAATAAAAGATTGATATTTAATTTACGATCAAAGTTGAGTCGATTTGACCACAAAAAATCAAACATGACAAATAAATTAGGACGGAGGGAGTATTAACAAGTGACACCCAATATTACTTCTTCTTGAAACTGCAACATGTGAACTCGATACATTTTTATATTCCCGAAATATATGAAATATATTATTAACTACGTGTAACATCTTATTCTTCAACAACGTTAGATTAAGTATTCAGATACATAAAGTATATGTGATTATTCGAATTAAAAACCATAACACCTCTCTTAGGATTTGAAAAGGCGCCTTACATCAATTGTCTTTATCCCTTCTTGTTATAAATGTTGACCGAAAATATTAGTTATTTAATGTAAAGAAAGTATATGAGAGTATAATATGGAAAGAAAGTTATTTTTCATTTCATTAGCTAAATGAGCTGTTTATAATAGTTGGTTTACAAGGCTTAGTAAGTAAGTTATTCAAATCTTTTTCATTAAGTATTACAAAACTTCCTCAATAACCTTTACAAGTCTTCCTCGATAAGCTTTACAAGTCTTTCTCGATAAGTTTTACAAGTCTTTCTCGGTAAGATTTGAGAGACTTCCTCGATACGCTTTCACAATCACCTTATTTTTATTCAAATATTTTAACACTCCGCCTTGATTGTCAAATACGAGTTATTGCAAAGATTGACTGTCTCGTTAAAACCTTGCAAGGAAAAATCCAGTGGGATAAAAACCTTGACAAAGGAAAAAGAGTACAGCCTCCCCCTGAATAAAATGTCTCACATTTTGACATTTTGATGTAGTAAACTTTTTAACCTCCGCATACCCATATTATTTCTAAGCTTCTCAAATGTTGATGTAGGTAATGACTTTGTAAGTATATCCGCCAGATTATCGCATGAGCGAACTTGTTGAACATCAATATCACCATTTTCTTGAAATTCATGAGTGTAGAAGAATTTTGGCAATATGTGTTTTGTTCGATCCCCTTTAATATATCCTTCCTTAAGTTGTTTGATGCAGGCCAAGTTATCCTCGAATAAAACTGTAGGACTGTCTGAAATACTTGATAATCCACATGATTTTCGAATATGTTGAATGACCGACCTTAGCCAAATACATTCTCTACTTGTTTCATGAATTGCTAGTAACTCTGCGTGGTTTGAGGAAGTTGCAGCCATATTCTGTTTTGTAGACTTCCAAGAGATAGCAGTATCACAATATGTAAATAGGTAACCTGTTTGTGATCGCCCAAAATGAGGATCTGACATGTATCCAGCATCTGCATATCCAACTAGCTGTGATCTTGAATTGTTTGGGAAGAATAGTCCAAGATCGATTGTCCCTCGAAGATATCTGAATATATGTTTTATTCCATCCCAATGCATTTTAGTAGGGTCAGAACTAAATCTTGCCAACAGGTTCACTGCAAATGCAATATCAGGCCGTGTGTTATTTGCAAATTACATGAGAGCGCCAATTGCACTGAGATATGGAACTTCAGGTCCAAGAGTCTCTTCATCTTATTTTTAGGACGGAAATGATCCTTTTCAACCTCGAGTGATCGAACAACCATTGGTGTGGTTAGTGGATGAGCTTTGTCCATGTAAAACCGATCAAAAATCTTTTCAGTATAATTTAATTGATGAACAAATATTCCTGAAGATAAGTGCTCCACCTGTATACCTAAACAAAATATTGTCCTTCCAAGATCTTTCATTTCAAACTCATTTTTCAAATAGTTAGCAGCATTAGTAATATCTTCAGTAGTATCGATAATATTCAAATCATCCACATATACAGCAATAATAACAAAACCAGTTGATGATCGTTTAATAAAAATGCAAGGACACACTTGATTATTAACATATCCATCATTCAATAAGTATTCACTAAGCCTGTTGTACCACATACGACCAGATTATTTCAAACCATACAATAATCGTTGTAATTTATGTAACGACTGAGAAAGTTCGCTTGTATTATATTATAAAAAAGATAAATTTTGTGTATTATTATGTGATTAACTGTGTTGAGTTATTAAACCCTAATCATTATGTGCTACGTGTTGTCTGTTTTGACCTGAACGTGTTTAGGATATTGATTGAATGTTTTATCGCAAGTTATATATTTTATATCAAAACCCGTACAGCTCAAACATTGTTTTAAAAACCCGTATTTCAAACAAAATCATTGGCCCTATTTTTCCAAAAACAACCTATACCATATCACTATTCTGAACCCCTAGACATTTTACAAATTTACCTTTTTCGCGAAAAACAACTTTTCCGGACCCCTTCGGGTACCAAAAACCCCACAAAAATCACATTTTTATTTTTATATGATCATGAAATTATCATACATCATTTTTCTTTGCATTTTTGTAATACTCATAATTTTTGGGAATTTTTAGCATTTATTTTGTATTTATTGGATATTTAAAAATTCATTACTAATACCCAAAAATTATAAAAATTGGGGCCAAATGTTTTTATTAGGAGTGTAATTAGCCCCTTAATTTTATTTGGGGGTATTATTTTGCATAAATATAAATAGCTAATTATTAGTAATTAATTTGTTAATTAATCATAAAAAAATCAGAAAAATCAAGAAAATCCACAATTCTATGAAATCAGGGTTTGGAGTTCTTGGAATCAAACCGAAGTTTGAACGTGATTCTGTGCACCAATTTGATCATGTAAGTAATGGTTGTGAAGCTCTTTCGATTCCCTATTCGTTTATGTAACTAATTTTAGTGTTTGGATTCTCGATTTTTAATTCATAATTTTCGGGTTTAATCATTGAATTCGGGTTTTGATTTTGAGTTGTTGTTTGTTGATTCTGTGGTTACGAGCTTATAGATCGTTGGATTCTGAGTTGTTTGACACCGGTTTCACGTGATTTGGTGTTCGTTTTTAGCATCACCGGAAAAGCGGCGCCGCCGCCGCTGTGGTTGGTGGTTCAGACGACGGGGATGGCTGTGTTCGACGAGAAGAAGGAGGAGGAAGGGTCCAGAGGTGTTGTGGATTGAAACCGCAGAAGAATCACGTATGAAAACCGAGTCTTGTCGTTGTTGGTTCGCCGGGAAGCCGCCGGCGGCGTCGGGTTCCGTTCAGGCAACCACCTGTTCTTCCCGACCCGACGGGTTCATGGGTGACCCGATAACCCGGAGTCGACCCGGTTTCGACCCGGGGTTTGATCCAAAAATCCTGAAACCCCTCCCTGTTTTTGTGATTCTGATTTTTAGTATTTATTTTATTTTTCTAAAATCAGAAAATTATTTTAGTAATTCTAAAAATCAATTAAAAATCAGTTTTAAATTTTGAAAAATATTATAATTAATTTCTAAATTATTTTATTAATTTAGAAATTCGAATTTAATCATTTATTTAATTATTTAATTATTTAATTATTTATCTAATTATTTATTAGTTATTTAATTAATTAATAATTAGGTAATTAATTAATAAATAAGGATTAAAAATAATGGATTAATACGAATAATAATTCGTTAATTAGTTGAATATTGCGAGTAACTCGTATCTATACGAGTAGTGATTCGATAATTAGAATTATTACTCGAGCGATAATTTTTTCGAAGAGTGTCGTAATGATTACTCGTATCGAATAATTAAATACCAATAATTAATTAATTAATCAATCGTATAAGTAATAATAATAATAATAATAATAGTTCGATAGTTATACGAGAATTGCGAGTAGCTCGTATTTATGCGAGTAGTTAATCGTCGAGTTAGGTTATGATTCGAGTAATATTTATTTATTCGATAAATAGCGTATCAGTTAATTGTATTGATTGATTATTTGTAAATAATCGATCTGATCGAGTAAGTAATAATAATTTGTAAATAATTGTAATAAATTGTAATTAATCCTAGTAATTAGGGATTAATTATTTTAAAATACAATAATTATTAATTAATTATTTAAAAATATAATTAAGGATTATTTAATTATAATTAATTATTTATAATTCCTTATTAATTAATTAAATCTTGTTTAATTCATAATAATTAAACCGTTAGTCCGATTTGAGCGAAACGAAGACGCCTAGACTCAGAAAAATGAAACGAATCCAATAAAAATAATTGTAAGTCATAATTTCTTCCGGAAGAGAGTGGTCTTGTGTTAGTTAATGGTTTATATGCCCTAATAGGGGTAGATTCGAGTCAATTAAATCCCGAAAAATTATAATAAAATCAGAAAGGGTTAGTTATTATAGATATAAGTCTAGTATCGATTCTAAAAATATTTACAAGTCTACAAAATTAATTATGTGCCTTATGTGCTATGTGCTTTACGTGATTATGTGAACCATACGTGCTATATAATTATATGTGTATATATGCGAGTCAGATAGAAATGCATGGGTAGATTGATAGGATTGCGTAGTATCAATTCGAGATACGCGTATGTAGTAAATTATCTAAACAACTATCTTTCGATGATTGTTTCAGTGTCAGCAAGGCCGATCAAGCTAGAGACAGAAGGCGGTGAGTTGAACCAGGTTAAGTACGCGCAAGGCAAGTTTTTCCCCTATTCTAAATTCAGAAGAGTGAATTATATCCCATTTTTCCATATCAGTTACCTTTGATAATTCTTGTTCATATACACTGTTACACAATTATTGAATCTTGTTTCTATTTCATTTCGATTCTTGATTTCTCCCAATTTATTGAATCATTTATTTATATTTCTATACTTTTACCCTTGTTACATATACTCGGATATATCCTGAAATTGGGATACATCAAAAGCATTCCGATTGTTCCGGATGCTCAGTTTTGGACTGGATGGTTACGATACGGGCTGGGTTTTACCCAGACCTTTAATTAATAGGCCATAGTTGCCTGAGTACTCCTTATGTTGGTTGAGTCTATGCAGTTGGGTATAGATCTGCACTATATCCTGACTGATCAGCAGGTTATAGTGCATATGCTGGTTCTTGTTTCCAGTCTTGTTCATTTGGCACTCGCCCGTGTTGGCAAATTATTATTATATTCAGATACAGATGGTTGTTCAAACCAGCAGCTTATTGGTTCACTTATTCTTCTCTCTTTATACTATATATATATTGTTGCAGGCTTGTTGAGCAATTTTGGATCATCCCCTTTTATTGTTATTCCTATTATTTTACAGTTAAGGTAGAGAATGAAACCCATCAGGACCCGCATAGTCAAGAAGCGAGTCAAGCAGCGGGACCCTCTTATACCAAGTGTATGCATTCATATCCCCGAAGAGAACTTTGAGTTACCAGATCAGGTGTAACAGGATAAGTAGTAATGTTGGGTTGAATAAAGGTTTTGTGTGGTTTGAATAAAAGTTGTGTGGTGAGAATGTAGATAGAATAAAGTTTTGTAACAAAGAGAGTTCTTGAGACAGATTATTTTTATTTGGGTTTGTAATAAAGTTAGCTTGTCGTTCTTGTTTTCAACTCTTAACCTTAAAAGATCCTGAATAGCAGTAGTTCGGGGTAATTATTATATTTATATTATGCTTGTGCAGGTTTAGTTTGTAGTTGTTATTAATAATGCCCCAAATCTATACCCCGGATTTGGAGGGTGTTATAGTTGGCATCAGAGCTTAGGTTTTGACCCTTGAAAATAAGAACATTAGGATTAAGATAAGATAGGAAGATCATATAGGATAGAAGTAAGAGTTTTAGGATTGTTTGTTTATGTGATTAGAAGTTATGAGTTTTAGGATTGTGATTTGATTGTTCTTGTGTTATTATTGTTATGTATATTAGATGGCTTCTTCGTCATCGTCTACGAAGCGGACCGAGATAGATCCAGTGGTTGCACCAGTATTGGCACCAGTATCAGTGCAGATCTTTCCTCCATTACCACCACCTCCACCATTACCACCTGGACCAGCACCAGAGATACCCCCTCCACCAAAGGTACCAGATTTTGCAGATTATTTTCCATATTTTGAGCCGGAGATACCTGATTTTCCACTGTTAAATTTCCCGATGTTTGATGTACCTGACATGGTTGATATTCCGCAGTGGGAGGATTTAGAGCCCCAGATTCCTATGCCACCAGTTGAGATTCCAGAGATTCCACCGATGGAGCCTGAGTTGGAGCCACCAGTATATGCACCCATGGAGCAGCCTGTTTTATTTCCCGCACCGCTAGCTATCTATGCCCCTGTGCCCGGGGTATACCAGTTTCCACAGCCGGAGTTCATGGACAAGGTAGTAGTAGATGAGCCATTACCATTACCTTCTCGAGGTTTCCGCACGGATCTTCGTGAGCATCATACAGTTACATATCAGAGTTTTCAGACAGAGAGAGAGGAGATGGTCAGATGGAAGGATCAGTGTAGAGAGATCCTTGGGTTATTTGAGACACATACGGATGGTCCAGTTCGAGCACTTCACCCAGACTACATATTGAGAGAGAGGCTACGCCAGATTCACAGAGTTGGTTCTGAGGAGCTTACTGACCTGAGGCAGCAGGACATTAGTGCGGAGGCAGCATACCGCAGGGCGATGAGACTTACAGAGGCAGTGTTAGAGGCTTTGCAGGAGGAGCTGAGCCATGTGCCACCAGGATTCTGATCTTAGCAGATGGAGGAGTGTTGTATTTTGTATATATTTTTGTAGATAGAGGCAGCGTAGTATGGTATAACTAGTTTGTATGAGTTTAGCTATTAGTTTTGACTGATAGCAGTAGCAGTATGACTGACATATCATAGACTTTTGTATCAAACATTGACACCTGCAGCTGGTGTTCTACCCATATATATATAAGATGAACCTTTTCACGTTTTCTTTATTTTATTTTTCCAGTCATTTAAGCATTTACATCTATTTCACTATTTTACCGTTGTATATCTTAAAATGATGTTTTATTTACGATCATGTTGTACCCTTTATGTTTTCAAAATTTTTAAAATTATTTTTAAAATGATTTATTTAAACATCGCAATGTTTTATTTATTTAAATATTTAATAAATTGTTTTCTTTCCCTATATCAATTATTTTAACGCTGTTTTAATATTATAGAGACTGTTTCTATTCCATAACACATGTTTAGTATATTGCTGTTAAGAGAACCCATTGTTTTATTATCAGAAAGATGGCACCTAAAAGAAAAGCACGACCCGACTCGTCTAGCGGAAATACCGAGTGCCAAAACGATAATAATCAGATGGATCAGATGTTTCATCTCATGCAACAACAGATGTTGATGATGCAACAACAGATGCAGCAGCAACATCAACGGTTTGAACAATAAATGCTATGGCAAGCTGCTCATCCAGAACATCAAGTACCACCAGCAGCACCTGTAGTTACTTTCAAGCAATTCCAATCGGTAAAGCCTCCAGAATTTACCGGTTCCAAAGATCCTACAAAGGCGAGAGCTTGGCTGAAGGAGATAGAAAAGGCTTTTACGTTGGTGAAAGTTGAGGAATAATAGAAGATGGATTTTGCCAGCTACTTTCTGAAAGGCGAAACCAATTACTGGTGGGAATCGAAGAAAGCTTTGGAAGGGGAAGGTGTGGTGACGTGGGATAGATTCATTGATCTTTTCCTGGAGAAATATTTTCCTCGTTTCATGAAGAATCAGAAGGAGATCAAGTTCCTGGAACTGAAGCAAGACAACTTATCGGTCACGGATTATGAGACCAAGTTCACTGAATTAGCCAGATTTGTTCCTGAGCAAGTGGATACGGATGAAAAGCGGGCCAATAGATTCCAGCAGGGACTAAAACCATGGATTCGTAGCAGGGTAGCTGTATTTGAGCTGACAACTTATACGGCTATTGTTCAGAAGGCCATGATCATTGAAGGTGAGAGTAAAGCAGCTCAGAAAGAGAAGGGACCAGGAAATTCCCAGAACCGATTCAACAGAAGGCCGGGATTTCAAGCCCGGGGAAAAGTAAATGCCAGGAGACCAGAACAAAACAACCAGAGGATGGGTAATCGACTTCCCGCCCCAACTCAGCAAAGACTTATCCGACCGCCTATACCTGATTGCAGAATATGTGGTAAAAAGCATACGGGGATTTGCAACAAGCCAAATGTCACGTGTTTCAAGTGCAAGCAAAGGGGACACTACTCTGGAGAATGTCCGATGGGAAGAGCAGAGGTCACTTATTTCCAGTGTGGAAGAAAAAAAGACATATTGCCAAGGACTACAGAGGAGTTGGAATGGCCGCTAGTATTCCAAGGGTTTTAGCATTACCTCCACCTCCACTACCACCACAAAATCAGCCCAGGGCAAGGACTTTCAACATGTCAATGAAGGAAGCAGTACAGAGTCCGAATGTGGTTGTAGGTACGCTCCCCGTGAATTCCGTAAATGCTCTAGTATTGATTGATTCAGGAGCTACTAGATCTTTTATTTCTGAAGATTTTATCTCTAAGATAGACTGTGAGACTCAGTGGTTAGATGAAGTGCTAGTCATAAAATTAGCAAATGATGATCAGGTTATGGTAGATCGAGTATGTCCAGGTTGTGATATTGAGATAGGGAGATGTCATTTCTCAGTTGACTTGATACCTTTCAGGTTAGAAGAATTTGATATTATTTTAGGAATGGATTGGTTAGCTAGTAATAATGCTCAGATTGATTGCGCAAATAAGAAAGTGAAATTGCAGACTGAAGAAAATACAACGGTAATATTTAAAGGAGAAAAGCAGAAGCAGAGATTCTTAACAATAATGCAGACGAAACAATTGATACGCCAAGAATGTCAAGCCTATTTAGCCTACGTGTTGGATACTAACAAAGAAAGTTCGAAGATTGAAGATATTCCTGTAGTTTGTGAATTTCCCGATGTCTTTCCTGACGAACTTCCAGGACTTCCACCGGATCGAGAAATCGAGTTCATTATTGATTTGGCGCCAGGGACTTAACCAATTTCGAAAGCTCCATATCGAAGGGCACCTGTTGAAATGAAGGAATTAGCAAAGCAGTTGCAAGAACTTCTCGACAAAGGAATTATAAGGCCAAGTGTATCCCCATGGGGCGCACCAGTATTGTTCGTGAAAAAGAAGGACGGTAGCATGCGACTGTGTATTGATTATCGTGAGTTGAACAAGTTAACTATCAAGAATAAATATCCTTTGCCTCGCATAGATGACTTATTTGATCAACTGAAAGGAGCAGCATGGTTTTCGAAAATTGACTTACGATTAGGTTATCATCAGTTAAAGATCAAGGCAGAAGATATTCCAAAGACTGCGTTCAGAACAAGGTACGTATATTATGAATTTCTCGTGATGGCTTTTGGACTGACGAATGCACCTGCAGCATTTATGGATGTGATGAATCGAGTATTCAAGAAGTACTTGGATAAGTTTATCATTGTATTTATTAATGACATCTTGATTTATTCAAAGGCGGAAGAAGAACATGTAGCGCACTTAAGAACGACATTGGAGATATTACGAAAGGAGCAGCTTTATGCAAAATTTTCGAAATGTGAATTTTGGTTAAAGGAAGTGCAATTTTTAGGACACATCATTAGTATTGAAGGAATTCAAGTGGACCCAACAAAGATTGAAGCTATTCTAAATTGGGAAAGACCAAAGACGCCAACGGAAGTCAGAAGTTTCTTGGGATTAGCAGGTTATTACAGAAGATTCGTTAAAATTTTTGCAAAGATAGCCACACCATTTACGAAGTTGACGTGAAAGAATGAAAAGTTCAAATGGAATGAGAAATGTGAAGCAAGTTTCCAAGAATTGAAGAATTGACTAGTAACCACACCTGTGCTTATTTTACCTGATGATCAAGGAGATTTTGTCATATACAGCGACGCTTCGTATCGAGGACTCGGATGTGTTCTGATGCAACATGGCAACGTGATCGCATACACTTCTAGACAGTTAAAGCCGCATGAACAGAAATATCCGACACACGATCTCGAGCTAGCAGCAATTGTATTCGCACTGAAGCTTTGGAGACACTATCTATACGGCGAAAAATGTGAGATTTATACGGATCATAAAAGCTTGAAGTATATTTTCACCCAGAAGGAACTTAACATGCAACAGCGACGTTGGCTAGAGTTAATCAAGGATTACGATATTTCAATCAATTATCATCCAGGAAAGGCCAATGTAGTAGCAGATGCGTTAAGTTGAAAGGAACGATTGGACCTGTTAACATCTTCAGAAGACTTAATCAAGGAATTCGATAAATTGGAGATTGAAGTTCGTGTTCCAGAAGATTCTACTGAAATGATTTACGCCATGACCTTTCAGCCAGAATTGTTGGAGAAGATAAGAAGATGTCAAGAAGAAGTAATGGATCAGGATATCGACAATTTGACAGGAGAAGAGATTACCAGTCAGAAAGATGCTAAAGGAATTTTTCGAGTTGCTTCAAGGATCTGGAGACCTAACGTACCGGAATTGAAAGTGGAAATTTTACAAGATGCTCATAGTTCAAGATATTCGATTCATCCCGGAAGAACAAAAATGTACAGAGACCTGAAGGAAAACTTTTGGTGGCCAAATATGAAGAAAGAGATAGCGGAATGGGTCAACAAGTGTTATACGTGCCAAAGGGTGAAAGCTGAACATCAACGTCCGAGCGGACTATTACAACCACTAGATATTCCAGAATGGAAATGGGAATACTTAGCTATGGATTTGGTAGTGGGACTTCCAAGGACGAAAGCAAATCATGATGCAATTTGGGTTATCATTGATCGATTAACGAAATCAGCACATTTTCTTCCGATCAATGAAATGTTTTCACTGGACAAGTTAGTGCACTTATATCTCAAGGAAATCGTAATGCGTCATGGAGTACCCGTATCGATTGTATCGGATCGAGATCCCCATTTCAATTCGAGATTTTGGAGACAATTCCAAGAATGTCTAGGAACTAAGTTGAACATGAGTACGGCTTATCATCCACAAACGGACGGGCAAAGTGAAAGGACAATTTAAACAATCAAAGATATGCTACGTGTATGCGTAATAGACTTTGAAGGCAATTGGGACGAACACGTACCGCTAGTGGAATTTTCTTACAATAACAGCTATCAAGCGAATATCGGGATGCCACCTTATGAAGCTTTATATGGGAGAAAGTACAAATCACCTACAAGTTGGGATAAAGTTGGAGAACGTAAGATTCTAGGTCCAGACTGATTCAGCAGACCAAGGAAAAAGTAGAACTTATCTGGAAATGACTTGAAGCAGCACATAATCGACAGCGTAAATATGCCGATCAATCCAGAAAAGATATGGACTACCAGGAAGGAGAGCATGTATTGCTAAAGGTATCACCATGGAAGGGATTAACTAGATTTGGCAACAAAGGTAAATTGAAACCTCGCTACGTCGGACCATTTGAAATTTTGAAGAAAGTTGGAAATGTTGCGTACGAGTTAGCTCTACCACCCCATATGCAACATATTCATAACGTATTTCACGTATCTATGCTTAAGAAGTACAACCCTGATACAAGGCATGTAATAGAATATGAACCAATAGAACTTCAGGCAGATTTGTCATATGTAGAGCAGCCGATAAGAATTCTAGATCGGCATGAGAGGGTATTAAGAAATAAGTCTGTGTCATTAGTGAGAGTTTTGTGGAGAAACCCAGTGGTTGAAGAATCAACCTGGGAGCTCAAAAGTGAAATGTTAGAAAAGTATCCTCAGTTATTTTCATAGTATGATTCTGAGGACAGAATCCTGTTAAGGGGGGAGAATGTAACGACCGAGAAATTTTGCTTGTATTATATTATAATAAAGATAAATTATGTGTATTATTATGTGATTAATTGTGTTGAGTTATTAAACCCTAGTCATTATGTGCTACGTGTTGTCTGTTTTGACCTGAACGTGTTTTGGATATTCATTGAATGTTTTATCGCAAGTTATATATTTTATATCAAAACCCGTACAGCTCAAATAGTGTTTTAAAAGCCCGAATTTCAAACAAAATCATTGGCCCTATTTTGCCAAAAACAACCTATACCATATCGCTATTCTGAACCCCGAGACGTTTTATAAATTTACCTTTTTCGCGAAAAAGGACTTTTCCGGACCCTTTCGGGTACCAAAAACCCCACAAAAATCACATTTTTATTTTTATATGATCATGAAATTATCATACATCATTTTTCTTTGCATTTTTGTAATACTCATAATTTTTGGAAATTTTTAGCATTTATTATGTATTTATTGGATATTTAAAAATTCATTATTAATACCCAAAAATTATAAAAATTGGGGCCAAATGTTTTTATTAGGAGTGTAATTAGCCCTTTAATTTTATTTGGGGGTATTATTTTGCATAAATATAAATAGCTAATTAGTAGTAATTAATTTGTTAATTAATCATAAAAAAATCAGAAAAATCAAGAAAATCCACAATTCTCTGAAATCAGGGTTTGGAGTTCTTGGAATCAAACCGAAGTTTGAACGTGATTCTGTGCACCAATTTGATCATGTAAGTAATGGTTGTGAAGATCTTTCGATTCCCTATTCGTTTATGTAACTAATTTTAGTGTTTGGATTCTCGATTTTTAATTCATAATTTTCGGGTTTAATCATTGAATTCGGGTTTTGATTTTGAGTTGTTGTTTGTTGATTCTGTGGTTACGAGCTTATAGATCGTTGGATTCTGAGTTGTTTGACACCGGTTTCACGTGATTTGGTGTTCGTTTTTAGCATCACCGGAAAAGCGGTGCCGCCGCCGCTGTGGTTGGTGGTTCAGACGACGGGGATGGCTGTGTTCGACGAGAAGAAGGAGGAGGAAGGGTCCAGAGGTGTTGTGGATTGAAACCGCAGAAGAATCACGTATGAAAACCGAGTCTTGTCGTTGTTGGTTCGCCGGGAAGCCGGCGGCGGCGTCGGGTTCCGTTCAGGCAACCGCCTGTTCTTCCCGACTCGACGGGTTCATGGGTGACCCGATAACCTGGAGTCGACCCGGTTTCGACCCGGGGTTTGATCCAAAAACCCTGAAACCCTTCCATGTTTTTGTGTTTCTGATTTTTAGTATTTATTTTATTTTTCCTAAAATCAGAAAATTATTTTAGTAATTCTAAAAATCAATTAAAAATCAGTTTTAAATTCTGAAAAATATTATAATTAATTTTTAAATTATTTTATTAATTTAGAAATTCGAATTTAATTATTTAATTATTTATCTAATTATTTATTAGTTATTTTATTAATTAATAATTAGGTAATTAATAAATAAGGATTAAAAATAATGGATTAATACGAATAATAATTCGTTAATTAGCTGAATATTGCGAGTAACTCGTATCTATACGAGTAGTGATTCGATAATTAAAATTATTACTCGAGCGATAATTTATTCGAAGAGTGTCGTAATGATTACTCGTATCGAATAATTAAATACCAATAATTAATTAATTAATCAATCGTATAAGTAATAATAATAATAATAATAATAATAATAATAATAATAATAATAGTTCGATAGTTATACGAGAAGTAGCTCGTATTTATGCGAGTAGTTAATCGTTGAGTTAGGTTATGATTCGAGTAATATTTATTTATTCGATAAATAGCATATCAGTTAATTGTATTGATTGATTATTTGTAAATAATCGATTTGATCGAGTAAGTAATAATAATTTATAAATAATTGTAATAAATTGTAATTAATCCTAATAATTAGGGATTAATTATTTTAAAATACAATAATTATTAATTAATTATTTAAAAATATAATTAAGGATTATTTAATTATAATTAAATATTTATAATTCCTTATTAATTAATTAAATCTTATTTATTTCATAATAATTAAACCGTTAGTCCGATTTGAGCGAAACGAAGACCCCTAGACTCAGAAAAATGAAACGAATCCAATAAAAATAATTATAAGTCATAATTTCTTCCGGAAGAGAGTGGTCTTGTGTTAGTTAATGGTTTATATGCCCTAATAGGGGTAGATTCGAGTCAATTAAATCCCGAAAAATTATAATAAAATCAGATAGGGTTAGTTATTATAGATATAAGTCTAGTATCGTTCTAAAAATATTTATAAGTCTAAAAAATTAATTATGTGCCTTATGTGCTATGTGCTTTACGTGATTATGTAAACCATACGTGCTATATAATTATATGTGTATATATGCGAGTTAGATAGAAACGCATGGGTAGATTGATAGGATTGCGTAGTATCAATTCGAGATACGCGTATGTAGTAAATTATCTAAACGATTATCTTTCAATGATTGGTTTTCACGGTTAGCAAGGCCAATCAAGCTAGAGACAGAAGGCGGTGAGTTGAACCAGGTTAAGTACGCGCAAGGCAAGTTTTTCCCCTTTTCTAAATTCAGAATAGTGAATTATATCCCATTTTTCCGTATCAGTTACCTTTGATAATTCTTGTTCATATACACTGTTACACAATTATTGAATCTTGTATCTATTTTATTTTGATTCTTGATTTCTCCCAATTTATTGAATCCTTTATTCATATTTCTATACTTTTACCCTTGTTACATATACTCGGATATATCCTGATATTGGGATACATCAAAAGCATTCCGATTATTCCGAATGCTCAGCTTTGGACTGGATGGTTACGATACGGGCTGGGTTTTACCCAGACCTTTAATTAATACCCAGACCTTTAATTAATACCCAGACCTTTAATTAATAGGCCATAGTCACCTGAGTACTCCTTATGTTGGTTGGGTTTATGCAGTTGGGTATAGATCCACACTATATCCTGACTGATCAGCAGGTTATAATGCATATGTTGGTTCTTGTTTCCATTCTTGTTCATTTGGAACTCGCCCTTGTTGGCAAATTATTATTCTATTCAGATACAGATGGTTGTTCAAACCTGCAGCTTATTGGTTCACTTATTCTTCTCTCTTTATACTATATATATATTGTTGCAGGCTTGTTGTGCAATTTTTGCTCATCCCCTTTTATTGTTATTCCTATTGTTTTACAGTTAAGGTAGAGAATGAAACCCATCAGGACCCGCGTAGTCAAGAAGCGAGTCAAGCAGCGGGACCCTCTTATACCAAGAGTATTCATTCCTATCCCCGAATAGAGCTTTGAGTTACCAGATCAGGTGTAACAGGATAAGTAGTAATGTTGGGTTGAATAAAGGTTTTGCGTGGTTTGAATAAAAGTTGTGTGGTGAGAATGTAGATAGAATAAAGTTTTATAACAAAGAGAGTTCTTGAGACAGATTATTTTTATTTAGGTTTGTAATAAAGTTAGTGTGTCGTTCTTGTTTTCAACTCTTAACCTTAAAAGATCCTGAATAGAAGTAGTTCGGGGTAATTATTATATTTATATTCCGCTTGTGCAGGTTTAGTTTGTAGTTGTTATTAATAATTCCCCAAATCTATACCCTGGATTTGGAGGGTGTTATAATTTAACAGAATATAAATGTCGAGGCTTAGTGTCCTCAATATTTAACCCTTCGAGAATTTTCATATAAATATCACTATCAAGTGATCCATATAGGTATGTTGTCACAACGACTTTCAAACGTGTTTCCAGTTTTCCATACAAGTCATACCCATTAGAAAACGAATAGTAACTCCATCAATCACAGGAGAGTATGTTTCCTGGTAATCAAAACCAGGTCTTTGAGAGAATCCCTGGGCTATTAGCTGGGCCTTATATCTCACAATTTCATTTCTCTCATTTTGTTTTCGTACAAACACCAATCTATTCCCGACAGGGACTACACCAGTTGGTGTTGGACTGCAAGTCCAAATACATTTCTCTTGCGCAAGGATTGCAATTCTTCTTGAATCGCAATTTTCCATTTTAGCCAATCATCTCGGTGTCGACACTCTTCCACACTTTGTGGTTCAGGATCAGAGTTCATAATAATATCAGATGCCATGGAAAAAGCATATACATCATCAACCTCAATACTCCCACGATCCAGTAATTTTGCGTTATGGACATAATTCATTGAGATCTCATAATTTCCAGGTACCTTTGCTTCTGTGGAAGCATTTGCCACTTCTGGGACATGTGCCACTTCTGGGGTAACATTCTCTTCTGGAGGCAATCCCACGTCTGGGAGTTTTGTTACAGCCACTTCAGGGGCTTGAACCTCTTCAGGAGGAAATACCACTTCTGGGGTATTTTCTGAAATTTTACCACTTCTGAGGAAATTCCAATCAATTTCCGTGTTCGTGGTACAATATCTTTTGCACCAATAGGTATACCATGCTTCTGGCGTGGCTTTGAATCACCAATCAATTCTTCCGAAATTGATTTCTTAGTAGGGATTTCAACTCGTGTCGGAGCATTAACAGCAGGTATATGTGACCTTATAATATGTCTAGAGTCACTAAAGGCATCCGGCATTTGATTAGCAATATTTTGCATATGAATAATTCTTTGAACTTCAGATTCACATTGATTAGTACGTGAATCAATAGAATTTAATCCTGATGCATTTCATGATATTTCGGAATTTAATTTTTGCAAATTATTATCTCCCCCTAATTTAGGGAACATGGATTCATCAAAATGACAATCAACATGGCGAGCAGTAAAAACATCACCAGTTAATGGTTCCAGATATCTTATAATAGATGGAGAATCAAAACCAACATATATACCAATTCTTCTTCGAGGTCCCATTTTATTTCTTTGTGGTGGTGATATAGGAACATACACAGCACAACCAAATACTTTTAAATGAGATATATTAGGTACTTGACCAAGAACTAATTCTTGAGGGGATTGTTTGTGGTAAGCCGTAGGCCTTATTCTAATTATATTTGCAGAATGAAGTATTGCATGACCCCAAACAGATATAGGTAACTTTTCCCTTAGGAGTAAGGGACGGAAAGTAAGTTGAAGTCTTTTAATTAAGGATTCTGCTAAACCATTTTGTGTATGTACGTGAGCCACCAGGTGTTCGACTGAGATTCCTACTGATATACAATATTCATTAAAAGTTGCAGATGTAAATTCAGCAGCATTATCTAGTCGGATTGATTTAATGGGATGGTCAGGAAATTGAGCTTGGAGTTTAATTATTTGGGCAAGTAATTTAGCAAAGGCTATATTTCGGGTTGTAAGTAGACATACATGAGACCATCGAGTTGACGCATTAATTAAAACCATAAAGTACCTAAATGGGCAAGAAGATGGATGAATAGGACCACAAACGTCACCTTGAATTCTTTCTAAGAATTTCGGGGACTCGGTTTGAAGCTTAACTGGGGATGGTCAGACAATCAGTTTTCCTAAGGAACATGCTGAACAATGAAATTCATCTTGGGATATTGTCTTTTGAGTTTTAAGAGGATGTCTCACAAAATTTTCAATGATACGACGCATCATAGATACTCCTGGATGACCGAGTCTTTCGTGCCAAAGGGAAAGTAGTTTTGGGTCTATGACTTTGGGGATGTTGACACTATGAGATTCAAGAACTCGTATACTCGTAACATATAATCTTGAAGAAACCGAGTGGAATTTTTCTAGGACCTTTTTATTGTCAACGGTGTTTGAGGTGATGAGAAGGTATTTTATTCATTCTCATTAGTAGTTTCAACGTTAAACCCGTTAAGACATATATCTTTAAAACTCAGTAGATTTCTAGTTGACTTGCTAGAGTATAAAGCCTCTTGTATGTGTATGTGTATCTTATTTGGTAGAAGAAAACTAGCTTTCCTAAAACCTTCTATTATATTTAATGTACCCGATACCGTCTAGACATGTGAGTTGGTTTTAGTCAACTGTGAGAAGTATTTCTGACTTTGTAAAATAGTGTGTGTGGTTGCGCAGTCAACAATGCATATATCTTCCATCTCTATACATAGATAAACGAAAAAAATCTTTATTAAAAACACACCGAGTACATAGAACAACAACATGAAACAAGTACATAAAATGAGTACATAAGTAAAACACAAAGAAAATAAGTAAAGCAAGACAATAAATATAAAGTCTAGTCGTCTAAACCATAATAAAGATTAGCACCAGTGTCTATTTCATTTGAGACCTTATTGACTGGTTCATTAACTAGATTATAATTAGCGAAGTTGGTTTCTACTCTCTTTCCATTATTCCTTTTGGATGACTCGTAGAGATCAACAAGATGTTTGGGTGTGTGACAAGTACGTTGCCAGTGCCCCTCAGATCCGCACCTATGACAGATGCCTCGGTTCTCTCCTTCTTGGGGTGCCTTTCTTTTATTTGGCACTTCACGTTGCCATTTCTGGTGGCCAGAGTTGTAACCATCACATTGCCACTTCAGGTGGACAAAATGATATTGATTGTGAAACCGACCACGAAAATTTCCACGTCCACGGTTTCGTCCATAACCCCGTCCTCCTCTATGCCCTTTCCCACGTTCATTCTTCAGGAATGACGTGTTATGTACTTCAAGTAACTGGGCAGAGCCTGTGGGATGTATCTGATGATTTTTCAGTAGCAATTCATTATTCTTTTCAGCCACAAGAAGGAGAGATATCAGCTCGCCATATTTCTAAAAATTACGCTCCCTATATTGTTGAGCCAGGATCATAGTGTTGGGGTGAAATGTTGAGAGGGTCTTTTCAATCATTTCACCATCAGTAATATTTTCACCACATAAAATTAATTTTGAGCTTATCTTGAAAAGAGCAAGATTATATTCAGTTATAGATTTGAAATCTTGTAACCTCAAATTAATCCAGTCATATCGGGCAGATGGCAAGTGAACAAGTTTCTGGTGATCAAATCTATCCTTGAGATTATTCCAAAGGGAGAGTGGATTTTTGATAGTGAGGTATTCAGATTTTAGATCTTCGTGGATGTGATGCCTAAGAAAGATAATCACTTTTGCATTTTGTTCAACAGTTGGGATTTTTTTCTGGGTCAATAGTATCTTTTAGGCCATTAGCACTAAGGTGTAATTCCGCATCAAGGACCCATGACAAATAATTATTCCCCGAAACAAACTCTAATTTTGCAAGATTCGCCATTCTGAATAGATTTTAAATAAGATATAATATGTCACATAATATTTAAACAGGCAAGTTGAAATAATAACTTTATACAAAAGTTACGACGGCATAGCCAGACAGAAAACTTTTGATTATTACTTGACGACAGCGCCATCTTTATAGTTGTATTACTTGACGGCAAAGCCATCTTTATATTACTTGACGGTAGAGCCATCTTTATAGATTTCAATCAGTAACATAAATATGTAATAATATTTAGAAGAAAATGAGGAAAAGAAAATGTACCTCTTTTATGAAATAGTTTTAGTTGATAGGGACTCGTGGGTCAGAATAAGTCGTGGCTCTTTCGAGAATAAAGCTTTAGTTGTCAGAGACTCGTGCTGATAACGTGTTATAAATCTTTGTTATAAACCTTGACTGAAAATATTAGTTATGTTTAATGTAGAGGAAGTATAGGAGAATAGAAGATGGAGAGAAAGTTGTTTTTCATTTCATTAGCTAAATGAGCTATTTATAGTAGTTGGTTTACAAGGCTTACTAAGTAAGTTATTCAAATCTTCTTCATTAAGTATTACAAAACTTCCTCAATAAGCTTTACAAGTCTTCCTCGATAAGCTTTACAAGTCTTCCTCGATAAGCTTTACAAGTCTTCCTCGGTAAGATTTGAGAGACTTCTTCGATACGCTTTGACAATTACTTTATTTTTATTCAAATATTTTAACACTTCTAAAATTATTCGAGGGGTTTTCACTAAATTTTCTTATGTGAAAAGTCTGAACTTTTTTATTTTCTATCTTATTCGTTGATTCCCCTTCAATAAAATCCAATTTTTAAGTGTTTGTGTGTCCCTCCTTTTGAAATGCTTGTTTTGTCTCTCCTTTTGCGGTATTTTGTTATATTTTTGTTTGATTATATTTGGATTTATTCGATGTTGGATCAGTTGAAAATGATTTTAATGATATTTTTGGGGATTTGGAGAGTCTGTATCAAATATGGAGCAGTGGTACTTATTGCAATAGCTCGCCTTTCACAATAAAAAATTGTTCATCCGTTGAGGGTTTATATTTTCAGCATGTCTATAACTGGTATATGGCATGTAAATAGTTGGGGTGTCGCTGCTCCAATCTCAGCAATTGGGGTTTCCGAACACTGGGCTAACAATGATTTTTATGCGATAAAATTAATTGTGATGTTGATACTTTCAGGGATGTTGATCTCGACGTGTATGTTTTATTAATGAAAACTGCTTTTCTTTTCTGGGAAAAAAGTATTTAGATTCTGAGCATGATGAGATAACTCGTGTGATTAAGTACTTATCTCTTATCGTCCCAGATTATGAGTTTATTCTCGATTAGCACTAAGATTTGTTAAGGACATATACACATTTGTAAGGTATATAAGTTAATTATTTAAAAAAATCAGAAAATTGAAAATATAATTATCTTTTTGACCAGACAATCGTTCTTATGTTAAGTCACTTGTATCATGACTCATTACTTAATCTTGACAGCTTCTAATCTTTTATAACACTTTAGGCTAGAACTTCATGTACAATATTACTTTTGGTGAAGTTTATTCTATAATTGTAATCGAATGTTCTGTAATGAAAATAGAAAAAACTTGTATAAAATATGTAATGTAAATATGTAAATTCAATATATAGAAGAGACTTAATGTTGTTAAAATAGATAAGTTTCCCACATGAACTAATAGTTTTACATTTGAACATATTTATGTCTTTTATATAATGATATACGAAAGTTCATATATTGAATACATATTGTTGAGTTGTAAAATCGTAAGTTAATATGTAGGACATACTTATTTTTATTAAATTAAAATTGCGCTCACGAACTTTGAAAGTTCTTAAACTTGCTTATGTTAAATATAAATTTGGAGATCGTCGATACCAAGTCTAGATTATTTATTTGTTACGTAGTTTGGAAGATATACTTTTTAAAAAATTGTTTAATATTTAATTGTTGAAAAATAATTGATAGATATTAACTACAAATCTTATTGATTTTTATCCTTTTTTATTTCACAGATTTACCTACAGTATAAATATGGTATAGATATTAAGAAAGTTTACCATTTAGACCAAAAGGTAAGTAAGTTATTCTCGAAAATTTAGAATAATAAAAGTTAAATCTCTGAAAATATTTTTAACTAAAAAAAATACAATTTTAAAGAAAGTGGATTGTTAAAATATCCTATTAGTTATGAAATGCACACAGAGGGGGTGAATGTGCGTTTCTTGATTTTTTTAAAAACTTTTTTCAAGTAAATGAAGTTAAAACATTTTAGCCTTAGTGAACTCAACAGTTTAAGTATGTTTATAGTGATAATTAAGTAACTGTAAATAACAGACAAAACAATTATCAAAACTCACTTGATCTTATTCAAAATCAACTCGGCTGTGCTAGAAATCTAAGTTCTTGAATATTAAGAACTTAGCTTCTACTTGAGAGAATACAAAGAGATTTAGACTATTTTGTTACTTCCTAGACAAAGGACCTGTGATATGCTTTATAGAACAACTTGCACAGTTTACAGAAATAACACTAAAATAGACTAACACAATTTTTAAAGCTCTTTTGTCCATTTCTATTCTAGGCACTACAGATCTGCAGATAATCTTTCAGAGCTGCTACACTCCTTTGTCCAGTTAATGTTAATCCTTGATCTTTGCTCCAAGTTTCATTTGTAGACTTTACATCGTAATGATAAAATGGTTTATTGACTGATAATTTTGAATCTTCATGATAATTGCATTTTGTAAATGAAACTATTATTGAGATCTTCTAAGTACAAAAGCCTTATCGTTGTCTCCACATCGCGAAATAAAATAACTTGTCAATAACTCCATATCGTGGTATAAGATGACTTATCGATAACTCCACATCCTGATATAAAATGACTTATCGATAACTCCACATCGCGATATAATATGACTTGTCGATATTTCCAAATTGCGAAATAAAAAAACTTGTTGATAACTCCACATCTCTGTATGACTTCGCGATAGAGATCTCTGTAGCTTGTAGGGAATAATCTATAGCTCCCATCTCTGTATGACTTTTCTACAACCTTGGACAGTTCTCGATATGACTTCTCCATAGGCTTGAACAGTTCTCGATATGACTTCTCGATATTTCTTAATATGTTACTTCTCGACATTTGATTTAGAACATTTTTCAATCTACAACATTCTTCTTCTTCAAGCTATGTATCTTCATTCTGAGACATGATCATGCTTGATCTTCTTCGAGTGCTTTATTCCTTAACTTGATGGATGTTCATAGAAAAATATTTCAGTCTAGTTATCTAATCATTTTTACAGACTCAAAGAATACATTTACATATTACACAAACTATTACAAGTCAACTAATTCTTAAAATTATCAATATGACTTAGTCTTATTATTCGGAGTTATCCCACATCGTTTGTGGTAGGGGTAGTTTGCTATAATATAAGCAGCCAGATAACTCAATTAGTATGAGGCCTTTTGGGATATGCCAAAAACGAAATCGTGCGGGCTAGGCCCACATCAGACAATATCATATTAATATGGAGTTAGGCCTTCTTAGCAAGCCTAACAAGTGGTATCAGAGCTATAATTGAGATGGTTCATAACAATCTCACGTGGGCTCCAAAATGGACCAAGGAGGAGGCAGATGGGCTCCCCAGTATGGGCTCAAGGAAAAGGCAGGTGGGCTTTCCAGTATGGGTCTAGGGGGAGTAGATAGGTAGATGGACTTCCAATATGGGTCAAGGGGAGCCAGATCACACTATTATGAAGCATAATTGACAGGTGTCGGGCCCGATGTGTGAAGGGTGAGATTGTTAGGAGTTGTCCCACATCGTTTATGGGAGAGGCAGATTTCTAGAATATAAAAACCAGTTATCTCCATTAGAATGAGGCCTTTTGGGAGTTACCCAAAAATAAAGTCGTGCGGGCTCGGCCCAAAGCAGACAATAATATACTAATGTGGAGTTAGGCCTGCTTAGCAAAGCCCAACAAGTGGTATCAGAGCTTCAGGTTGTAACGGTCCAGAACAATCTCAGACGAGCTTCTAGAATGGACCTAGGAGGAGGTAGATGGGCTACCCAGTATGGGCTCAAGAAAAAGACAGGTGGGCCTTCCAGTATGGGCCTAGGGGGAGCAGATAGCCAGATGGACTTCCATTACGGGTCAAGGGGGAGCCAAATAACACAATCAAGAGGCTGAATCGACAGGTGTCAGGCCCGATATGTGAAGGGGAGATTGTTAAGAGTTGTCCTACAACGTTTGTGGGAAGGGCGGTTTGCTAGAATATTAGCAGCCAGATAACTTAATTAGTATGAGGCCATTTGGGATGTGCCCAAAAATAAAATCGTGTGGGCTAGGCCCACAGCGAACAATATCATACTAATATGGAGTTAGGCCTGCATAGCAAGCTCAACACTTATTATGTTAAGACATGTCTTGCACAACAATCTCCCCCAATTTGTGAGAAGATTGCTTGTCACAACTTCATGCCTGATAATAAGACTAATGCCAAGCTAAAACGAGAGAAAACAAGATAGATAAATTACATCCTTTTATACATAATTGTCACTTAGCAGTTACAATGAGAATTTAAATTACGGAATCAGCAAAAATTTTCATATCCAGTGTTGTGCATATGTTGTGTACTTGATGATTTCATAAACAAAACATTTAAGTAGATTTTACTTAGTGAAATAATGTAGCACTCGACGGATAAGAATTATAGTCCCGACGGATAACTCATTTTAGTCCCGACGGATGATTAACTTATTATCCATCAAGTGAGTAGCTTATGTAATAATAAGTTTGTAGCACAGTTATGTATGCACCTTTGTATAGAATCTGTAGTAGCATATAAGTCATGTTGACTTTAACTAGATATGCAGAATAGGTTGATTAATTATACATAAATGATGTCTTGTAATTCTGCATAAGTGAAATAGAGTCAAGTGCCAAAATAGCTACCGACGGATGATTAACAAAGCCATCGACGGATGATCAAATGACTATCAACGGATGTTTAATATAGCAGTCGACGGATGATCAATTAAACCATCAACGGATGTTCTGAAAGTCGACGGATGATCATATGAAGAATTCAAACAGTAGTTGAACAGTGAAAGCTGACACACAGCCGTCAAGATGTATACAAACACACTGTGGAAGCCCATTAACTGGGTAATAGAGGACGAAAAGCAGCAAAGCTTAAGACTGTTAGATTTTATATTTGTTCAGTCTTTTTGACTTTGTAATCTTGGTATTATATAAACCAAGAGAGTAGCAAATAGAAAAATAACTGAGATAGCTGAAAAACACAAAAACAGAGAAATATTTGTATGCAGAATCTTTAGCATTTCCTGTATTCTCAGTAGTTCCATTTGTAAGCAGCTGTGAGCATTTCTGCACACAGAGTCCTCTCGATATATTATATATATCTCTGGTGGAATTGTTTAAATCCACCAGAAAGTTTTTAAAGACTTGTTTTTAATTACTTATATTTTGATTCAATTAAGTTTACATTCCGCATTGTGCTAATCAAAACAAATATATCTATAATCGAGTTAAACATTTTTATTTCAAGAAAAAGGTTCAAGAATTCCATTCAACCCCCTTCTGTAATTCTTGCTATATTGTTAAGGGACTAACAATTGGTATCAGAGCAAGCTCTTAATCTATAAAGAGTTTAAAGATCAAAACAATTCAGCAAGATGTACAAGAAAGATGTTGGAGTCAAGATTCCTTTTCTTGATAAAGATAATTACCATCATTGGAAGGTAAAGATGCATCTTCATATGCTTTCTCAAGATGAGGCCTATGTGGACTGCATAGAAAGAGGCCCTCATGTTCGAATGAGAGCTGCTACAGGAAACGAGCCATCTGTTCCAAAGCCAAGGCATGAATGGTCTGATCCTGACACTGAACAAGTCAGGAAAGATAAAAACGCCATGAACATTATGTTCAATGGTGTTGATGCAGACATGTTTGATAACATCATCAACTGCAAAACTGCCAAGGAAGTTTGGGACACAATACAGATAATTTGTGATGGCACTGAGCAAGTTAGAGAAAATAAAATGCAGCTCCTGATTCAGCAATATGAGCATTTTCACAATGAAGAAAGTGAGTCACTCACTGACATTTTTAGTAGATTCGAAAAACTACTAAATGCTCTTAAGTTGCATGGAAGAGTCTATCAGACTAAAGACTCCAATCTGAAATTTCTCAGATCTCTTCCAAAGGAATGGAAACCAATGATAGTCTCATTGAGAAACTCACAAGATTATAAGGAGTTTACTTTGGAGAGACTGTATGGCATTCTGAAGACCTATGAGCTTGAGATAGAGCAGGATGAAAGAATGGAGAGAGGAAAGAAGAAAGGAGGATTCATTGCACTAGTTGCTGATCTGGAAAAGGAGAAGGAAGTGAAGATGGAAGCTGTAGAATCAACTTCAAAGGCCTGTGAGAATAAGGGTAAGGGGCTAGTTGCAGAAAGTGAAGAATCATTGAGCCAAGATGACATGGAGGACATTGATGAGCACCTAGCATTTCTTTCAAGGAGATTTGCCAAGCTCAAGTTCAAAAAGAACTTTGGAGCAGCCAAGCCAAATAGAAACATGGTGGATAAGTCAAAATTCAAATGTTTCAAATGTGGCTTGGCAGGGCATTTTGCAAATGAGTGTAGAAAGTCAGATTCCAGTAAGAAAAGGGTTGAGTCTGTGGATTATAAGCAAAAATACTTTGATCTACTCAAACAAAAGGAAAGGGCTTTTATTACACAAGAGAATAACTGGGCAGCACATGGTTTGGATGAAGATGAAGATGTCAGCTATGTCAATCTAGCCCTAATGGCCAAGTCTGATGAAACATAGACAAGTTCCTCAAGCAACCAGGTAATCACTACAAACCTTGCACATTTATCTAAAGCTGAGTGTAATGATGCCATAAATGACATGTCTACAAAATTGTATCATTTGCGTGTTACACTTAAGTCTCTCACTAAAGAAAATGCTAAAATCAAAGAAAACAACTTGTTTTTAAGTGAGAAAAATAATGTGCTTGAGTCTCAGTTTGTTGAGTTTGAGAAACTAAAAATTGAGTGTAAGATGGCCAAGGAGGATTTAACTGAGTCCTTGAAAAAGGAAGAAATTTTGAAGAAGCAGCTCGAGCGTGAACAAGAGGTGATTAAAGCATGGAAAACATCCAGGGATGTTCATGCTCAAATCACCAAAGTTCAAGGAATTGAGTCTTTTTGTGATGAATCCTGGAAAAAGAATAAAGAGAAACTAGAACCTATTTTGGTAGATGGGTTGCTGACAAATGTAGACTCGACGGATGATGAGGACTATCCGTCGGATAACAAAAAGTGTTATCCGTCGAATGATAAAAATCCTCATCCGTAGGCTGTAAGCAAACCCATTAGCAAAGCCAAATTAATCAAGCTAAATGATAAGTATGGGTCTGTTTCCAAGAACTTTGTTTCAGGAGAGTCAAGTCAAGCTAAGAAAGGGAAAAAAGCTAATGTTGGTCACATGACTGTCAAACAGTTAAGTGACAGACTTGAGAAAATAGAGGTAAAAACAGAGACTAAAAAGAAAAACAATAGGAATGGTAAAGTAGGGATTAAAAAACATAATAACTACACACCTGATAAATATGCTCCTATAAAAATCTGTGTCAAGTGTGGTAGTGTAAATCATTTGTCTGTTAATTGCAAATCTGCCATGCCTACTCCTATGTCTGTTCAGCCTCAATTTCCTAACATGAATGCCATGCCTCCCATGCCTGTTAATGTTATGCCTACACAGAACATGAATGCACAGTTTGCTAATATGCCATTTGCACCTAATCCATATTATGCTGCATACAATATGCCTCAAATACCATTTAGCATGCCTTACTGGAATAACATGTTTGCACCAAGCATGTCATTTCCTGTTAGCCATAATATGCATGATAATTATGTTGCATTGAATGGTTTCAAAGGCCCAACCCAAATGACTAAGGAAGAATATGAAATTCCTAAGTCAAATGAGTTAAGACCTAAGAAACAGAAGAAGAAAGCTAACAAGGCAGGACCCAAGGAAACTTGGGTACCAAAATCAACTTGATTTGATTTTGATGTGTGTAGGGAAACAAAAAGAATCTTTGGTACTTGGATAGTGGCTATTCAAGACACATGACTGGTGATTCTACCCTGCTCACAGAGTTTAAGGAGAGAGCTGGCCCAAGTATTACTTTTGGAGATGACAACAAAGGTTGTACTGTGGGATATGGCTTGATTTCAAAGGACAATGTCATCATTGAAGAGGTTACCTTAGTGGATGGTCTCAAACGCAATCTGTTGAGTATCAGCCAGCTTTGTGATAAAGGCAACTCAGTAACCTTCAATAAAGAAGCCTGTGTTGTGACTAATAATCAAAACAACAAAGTGGTTCTCACTGGTGTGAGAAGAGGAAATGTGTACCTAGCTGACTTCAACTCAACTAAAGCAGAATCTGTAACTTGTCTTCTCAGTAAAGCAAGTCAAGATGAAAGTTGGCTATGGCACAAGAAGCTATCCCATTTAAACTTCAAGACCATGAATGAGTTGGTAAAGAAAGAACTAGTAAGAGGCATTCCTCTAGTGGAGTTTACAAAGGATGGACTGTGTGATGCCTGCCAAAAAGGGAAGCAGATCAAAGCATCATTCAGGAAGAAACTTGATTCAACAATTAAAGAGCCTCTGCAACTGCTTCACATGGATCTGTTTGGACCAGTCAATGTATTGTCAATTTCAAAGAAAAGATTTTGCCTAGTAATTGTAGATGATTTTTCAAAGTTCTCTTGGACATATTTCCTAAAGTCTAAAGATGAGGCTAGTGAAATCATCATCAATCACATAAGGCAAGTTAACAATCATCTTGATTTCAAAGTTAGAAGAATCAGGAGTGACAATGGAACTGAGTTCAAGAACTATGTCATGAGAGCATTTTGTGAGGAAAATGGAATCTTACATGAGTTCTCAGCAGCAAGGACTCCACAACAGAATGAAGTAGTGGAAAGGAAGAACAGATCACTTATTGAAGCTGCAAGGAAAATGCTTGAAGAATCAAAATTACCAACATATTTCTGGGCTGAAGCTGTAAACACTGCATGCTACACTCAGAACATCTCTCTGATTAATCAAGCAAGATGCATGACTCCTTATCAATTGTTCAAGAACAAGAAGCCAACTCTAAACTTTCTTCATGTCTTTGGCTGTAAATGCTATATTCTGAGAAATCAAATTGATCAAAATGGGAAGTTTGATGCTAAAGCAGATGAAGGAATTTTTGTTGGATATGTTGTTGGTAAAGCATATAGAGTCTACAATCTAAGAACCAACATTGTTGTGGAATCTATACATGTTGTGTTTGATGATAAAAAGATTGAAGGAATGAAAGATGGAGATTACCATGAGAGCCTCAAATTCGACAATGTTGAGATGGTCAGTGATGGAAGTGATGATGAAAGTGATCAAGAAACAGTGTCTAAGGATAATGCAGACAAATCTACCATCAATGAAGCACAAAACTCAACATCCGTCGAGTTACAAAATGCTTCATCCGTCGGAAGGCAATCTGTGTTATCCGTCGGTAGACAATCTGCCTCATCCGTCGGTACTCAAAATTCACCATCCGTCGGGTTATCAAAAGGAGCAGGAAGTCAAGGCAGATCACCCATAGAAAGTACCCCTTTCTCAAATCAAAGATCCACAAACTCAGGAGGAGTTTCTAGCAATCAAAACTTAATCACACATCAAGACAACATTGAGGTCTCTTCATCTAGAACTAATCTACCTCAACCAAGGAAATGGACAAAAGATCACCCCTTTGAACTGATTATTGGTGATGTTTCTTCTAGAGTTCAAACCAGGAGAGAAACTCAAGAAGAATGTCTATACAACAGCTTTCTGTCAAAGGAAGAACCAAAGAAGGTAGAAGAAGCCTTGTTAGATCCTGATTGGATTTTAGCTATGCAGGAGGAGCTAAACCAATTTGAAAGGAATAAAGTATGGAAGCTGGTACCCAAGCCTAAAGGAAAGAATCCAATAGACACCAAATGGGTATTCAGAAACAAGATGGATGAAAATGGCATAGTAGTAAGGAACAAAGTCAGATTGGTTGCTAAAGGCTATTGCCAGCAAGAAGGAATAGATTTTGATGAAACATTTGCTCCTGTTGCAAGACTTGAAGCCATCAGAATCTTCTTAGCCTATGCAGCCCATGTCAATTTCAAGGTCTATCAAATGGATGTCAAAAGTGCCTTTCTGAATGAAGATTTGGAGGAAGAAGTGTATGTTAGTCAACCTCCTGGCTTTGAAGATCCAAATTTTCCAGAATATGTCTATTATCTACTGAAAGCACTTTATGGACTGAAGCAAGCACCTAGAGCCTGGTATGACACTTTATCAAAGTTCCTTTTGGAAAATCACTTCATAAGAGGTACTGCAGATAAAACTTTATTTTTCAGAAATATTAATGGCTCTAGCATACTTGTTCAAATTTATGTAGATGATATTATTTTTGGCTCTACAGATGAAAAACTTTGTAAAAAATTTGCCAAACTGATGCAAAGTAAGTATGAAATGAGTATGATGGGAGAACTAACTTACTTTCTTGGTTTACAAGTTAGGCAAGTTAGTGATGGAATATTCATTAGTCAAACTAAATATATTTTGATCTCTTAAAGAAGTTTGATCTAATGTATTGCACATCTGCAAAAACTCCTATGGCCACTGCAACTAAGCTTGAACTAAACACTACTGAAAAGTCTGTGGATATTTCAAGCTATAGAGGCATGGTTGGCTCACTTCTGTACTTAACAGCTAGTAGGCCAGATATAATGTTTGATACATGTTTATGTGCTAGATTTCAGGCTGATCCTAGAGAGTCTCACTTGATAGCTATTAAGAGAATTCTCAGATATCTCAAGGGAACACCAAAACTTGGCATTTGGTATCCTAGAGATTCTGGTTTTGATCTAACTGGCTATTCAGATGCAGATTATGCAGGTTGCAGAATTGACAGAAAAAGCACAACATGAACTTTTCAATTTCTAGGAAACAAGCTTGTGTCCTGGTTCAGTAAAAAGCAAAATTCAGTTTCTACTTCTACAGCTGAAGCTGAATATATTGCTGCTGGCAGTTGCTGTGCACAGATTTTGTGGATGAAAAATCAATTGCTAGACTATGGTTTGCAAGTTGAGAGGATTCCTATTTTCTGTGATAACACAAGTGCAATTGCCATCACTGAAAATCCAGTGCAACATTCAAGGACAAAGCACATAGACATCAAGTACCATTTCATAAGGGAACATGTAATGAATGGTACTGTAGAGTTACATTTTGTTCCAAGTGAGAAGTAACTTGCAGATATATTTACCAAGCCACTGGATGAATCCACCTTTTCTAGGTTGGTAAGTGAGTTAGGTATGCTTAATTACTCTTGAATCTATCTGAGTTATTTTGCAAGTTGATATGTAGCCAGAAATGTAACTGATTTTTTAGTCATGAGTGAAATTTTGGCTAAGTCAAAATTTGCATCTCGACGGATGACCATTATCCATCGAGTTGAGTCATCCGTCGATGTACTATGTGCAAATAAAAATCAATTACTTTTCTGGAATCTTTTAAAACTCGACGGATAACAGTTTATCCTCATCCGTCGAAGTGTCTAAATCCTAACCTTTAATTCCCTAAACATTATCCATCGACTATACTTACAGTTTGTAAGCATTACACGACGGATAATGGGTGGAATTTTTACAGTTTATTTTTAAACGGCTAATTTAGGCAATTTCTATTGGGTAATTTACTTTTCTTTATTATTTTCATCCGTTGTTTTTGAGGAAGTATAAAAGCTTATTTCATTCCAATTATTTTCTTTTATCATTCTCAAATTTAACTGCTTTTATTTTATTCTCTCTCAAGCAAATATCCTCTTTCTCTTTAAAGCTTTCATTCTCTAACAATGGCACCTGTAGTAAAGATCATGTCTCAAACTGGGTTCATTTATGAGAAGAATAACTTCACTGCTTTGGTCAATAAGGGTATTCAACAATCACAAGACTATCACAAGATGATGGACTTCGTGAAGAACTGCAAGTTAAGTTATGCCATACTTGAATCACCCACAATTTTCTGTGAAGTTGTTGAAGAGATGTGGACCACTGCAATCTACAACTCTACTAACAAAACGATCACTCTAACTATCAAAGGTAATGAGTTCTGTATCAATAGTGATGTGATAAAAGCATGTTTCAAAATTTCTGATGATAATGTAACTTCACCACACACTAACACTGATATTATCAATATGCTTAATTTCATGCATTATGCACTTCCTACTACTAAGCTAAGTGAGATTAGAAGATTAGGTCTTAGGAAGGAATGGAGTTTCATGTGTGATGTTGTGACTAAAGTTTTCTCTGGAAAAGTCAGTAATTTTGATTCTGTGAACATTTCCATGCTTAACATGCTATACATGCTAGTTACAGATAAATTTTACAATTTCAGTGACCTTGTCTTGTATGAGTTAGGTTTTAAACTAGGTGAGTTAGCCAAAAGGGGAAAGAATGTATATTATGCTAGATTTTTCATGATATTGGCTAACCATCTTTGTCAAGAGATTGTACTTGAGAACCCAAACAACAAATTAGCTTGTTGGGTTCAAGAGAGAAGAATCATTGCAGATTTGAACAGAGCCAACCATCATAGGGATGTGCCAATGTTCTACTTTCCTGTAATGCAGACACCTCAGGTAAGTGAGGTAAGTTCATCCATACCCTCAACTATTCCAATCTCCTCAATTTCTTTGAGTTCAGGAGTAGCTATGACAACTGTGACAATGACCAAACAGTTGCCTACCAAAGCTGCCAAATCAACTACAATTTCTAAATCCAATTCAAAGAAAACCCCCTCTGGTATCTCTCAAAAGGTACCAGATGAAAAATCTACCAAAGCCAAAGAGGGGAGTGTGAAGGAGGGTCCTTTAGGTGAGGGAAGGGGTGAACATCAAAGAAACCCCAAGGATAAGGTTGGAGAGTTGAGTGAATCCCAGCCTAGCCACACTGCAGTTTCCCAACAAACTGCAGTGCTTAAAAAGGACAAAAGCTCACTTCTAGCTGCATCCTCCCAAAAGGATGTGGCTATTGAACAAAGCTCTCAGCCAAGAGCACAGGCCAAAAGGGTTAGGGACACAAGCTCACCCCAAACTTATACAAGAAAGAAGAAATCCAAAATAACTGGGGATGCACAGGGCACACACACAGTGCAAACTGGTGCTAAAGACACAGTCCCTGCACTTTCTCAAATTCAGATTGATGTGGCTCCAATAAATATGGAGTCACAGCCAAAATCTCTTATAATAGAAGCCTCTGAAACACCATACTCACAAACAAACTCTCTGGAAGTGGATATGATAAACACTTCAATTCCTGATTCCCCTTCTTTAACTCTGTTGGGGAAGCCAAAATCTAGTACAAGTGAGCATCCTCTTTTAGATAATTTGTTGGCTCACTTGCCAATTCTTTCAGATACTATTGTGACATCTGTGCCTCAAATAACTTCAATCAACACAGAGTCAACAATAGTTTCTCTTCCCACCTCATTCATTTCTACTCTCTCGATGGATATTTCTCATCCGTCGAGTAGTGATTGTATCCCGACGGATAAGCTTAACAGCAGTTATCCGTCAGATAGCTTTACCACTCACCCGATGGATATCACTTATCCGTCGAGTGTCTCTGCACAACTTCAGATGCTGGTACCAAGGCTATTCTTCAAGCTCACCCAGACTCTCTACATCTCATGAAGATCCAGCACTTAAGACAGAATATGAGTGTGAATGAACTAAAAAGAGATATAGCTGACTTGAAGACATATAATTCTGAGAATCTGGATTCAGTAATGCGATATGGTACCATGCAAGATCTACTACTGAGATTAAGGAGAGAATCAGATTCCGAAAAGAAGCTAGCCAAGCTGGAAAACAGAGTTCAAGTTATTGAGAATTCAGTGGCTATCCTTCTTCAAAATCAACAAACTCAGACAAATCTTCTTATGCAACTGGCTAAAGTACAAGGCCTAACTCCTCAACTTGATGATAACAAAAAGGGGGAGAGAGAATCAAGTAAGGAGGAGAAAGGACCAACTGAGGGGGAGAAACTTCAAGTACAAATCAGCAAAGTAATTGTACCTTCAATTACAATCTCCAAGCCAACAGTTGCAGATGGTATAGATCTAATTAATGCAGCAACAGCAAATTTGAAAGTTGCTGAAAAAGGAAAGTTGAGTTTGATCAACTGGAATAAGATTGATGAGGAGATACAAAAAAAGTTTGAACTAGTAAAGGAGCCAGTTTAGTCAGCCATCCATCACTCTCATGTCAAGCCAATCAGTGTGAATGAGATGAGCATGAACTATCTGGAAAAAAGGACAATCTTCCTGCATCAAGTCTAAAAAGGCTGAAACAATTCTTAAACCAAGGGCAAATTATCCAAAATCATCTTGGAAGAACCCTATGGACACTGTGTATGAGACACCCAAGCCTGATGAAAAGAAGCTTCTGTCAAGATCTATTGTCTTCTATAAAGATCCAGCTGATTCAGCTTCAAAAAGGAGAATTGCTAAGATATTCAGAAATGGAAAGAAAATTTGTGTGGTAGCTGGACATCCACAATTTGCTCAAGCAAAGAAAGAAGAAAAAGCCAGATTAAAGCAGGAAAAGAGGTAAGCTGCTCTAGATGCAAAGAATTCTAAACAAAAGAAAGAACAGATTGCTATCTTGGCCAAGCTACAGGCTGTGAATTCTTCTCAACAAATTCCCTCTCAACCATCTGAAGCTGCTGAATCAAAGAAGAAGATTGAAGAACAGAAGAAATCCCCAAGAAAGAAAGAATTGGCTAGAAGAATAAAAAGGAAACTGGATGTTATTGACAAAGAATTGGAAGATCAATTTCCTAAGGAATCCACTCAAGCTACAACTCAAGGATCAAAGCCCTCTGTGGTATTTGAAGACATAAGGGTGGTGGATCCCTACAGGTAACATACATGGTGAACCTATTGTGCCAAAGGATGAGCCAATAGAGTGGGATAAAATACCAATTCCTGACTTCAACTTACCAATCCTTAGCAAGCCAAAAAGGATAAAGTCAAGGGCAGTCAAGAAAGTGAAGCTGTCACCTCTCAAATCTAAGTCAGTAGTTAAAGCTCAACCCAAGGTCAACAGGGGAGACTACTTGTACTTGTGTGATATCAAAGAATTTTCAGATCTAAATCTTTATCTGGATGAACTATATGAAGTGAGGGAAATTGATGCATACAGAAACCTACCTGAAAGGTTGGTGTTCAAGTACAAAGGAGGAAGGGAGATTCAGTGGCCATTTCACAGGATTCTTCAAAAAAGCCAAGCTGTGCTGATTAAAGTCTATTCATCCTTCAAAAAAAACTTTGGGTTCAATGTAACTGCAAGAAGACTAGTATTGAAGAAGATTGAAGAG